>NW_005370008.1:482807-495783 GCF_000412655.1 Myotis brandtii
GAGCCCGGCTGAATGGAAGCCCTTTTCTGGGGTTTTGTTTAGCTTCTTATTTGCAACATAGTATATAGTTGCTTAGAGTTGCAACTGAGAGGCTGGCAAGTTAGGCGGAGAACGTTGGAATCTGCAGCAAGCAAGCCTCGTGCTCGCTTCAGTGCCTGGCTGCCGGCCGCCATCTTGGCTGACAGTTAATTTGCATATACTCACTGATTAGCCAATGAAAAGGGTAGCGGTCGTACGCCAATTACCATGTTTCTCTTTTATTAGTGTAGATAAACTCTTTGTGAACATTAAGATTAAAATTCACTGAATGCTGTCTACTGCCAGGTACTTTGTTGGAGCCTTCTTAATTTGTCCTGGTCAGTTTGAGCACCTTGGGAAAACCATCACACCTTTTCCATTCCCATTTCCTCACCTCCACACTGGGATGGGTGGTCAATAGATGATTTTTACCTTAACTTCCAGCTTTGACATTATTTGGTCAGAAAATTTTAAAAATTTTACTATTATATTTGTAATATGCAAAAGACCTGTCTGCCAATGGATTTTCTTTCTATAGTCTCGTTCTTGTTTCATGGATTATTTCTCATCTTTCTGAAGATATGTAATTTTGGTTTTACCATTTTTTTCTACTGCCTGTACTTTTCTGTTTCCTTTGTGTTCGTTCCTTTTCTATTTCGTAAGTTTGATTCTCTTTGTGTTAGGGGTTTTCTCTTCATGTGCCTGGTGTTCCTTGCTTGTCCACTGATATTTAAGAATGAGGCCCTAAATGCTGACTGGAGGGGGTGGAGGTGGGGGTGGGAGTAGCTTGTTGACTGAGAAGTGAAGGATGGAACCTGTCCTGTGGAGGCACTTGCGTCAGTATCTGTAGGTCTTTGAGCAGAGGCTGGTTTCCCTCCACTCTCCTGCCTCCTGGGTATATGCCTGGCATTCCTGAGTCCCAGGGATGATGAGGGATCCTTCCTGCTGCGTCTTACCAGGTCAGTGTGCTGCTTTACTGCCAGTTGGAGGTCAGCTGAGTTGATTTGCTCTTTGGGTGTTAGAACTATTTTATTTTTTTAATCATTGCATATTCTAGTATTCTCACAATAAAAATATATTGCTTTTGTATTAAAAATACCAAAAAATATCAGCTTAAAAAATTTATTAGCTCTCCAAGCGAAATAAGTGAAAGTTGCTTTAGTGGTCACGAAGGAACCTTTGGACTCTGTATTCACTGGCTGTCAGCCACAGGTCATTAATCTAGGACAGGTGGCAAATCAACAGGATCTTCAAATTCCACTTTCCTTAGGAATATTTTTCTAGCTGTATTTGACTATGTCCTAATCAGATGTTTTATTAACTTGTGCATCAAAACTAATAGTTATGTCATGAAGAGCTGCCTTATCTTAGGCATGTCTCGTCTTCCTCCCTCTTTTCTAATTCGAGGAACATGTCACATTGGATTGCTGCAAAGAGCCAACCTCAGTGGAACTCTCTCCTTTCTGTACACACCCAAACTAAACATGCTTAATTTTCATCTTTAACATAACATGTATTGGCTATGTATTTATTTAAAATGTTCTTGTTGATTTGTGAGAAAGGGTGAGGGAGGGAGAGATAGAAACATCAGTGATGAGAATCATTGATCGGCTGTCTCCTGCACGCCCCCTACTGGGGATTGAGCCCAAAACCCAGGTACGTGTCCTGACTGGGAATAGAACTGTGGCTGCAACCACTGAGCAACACTGGCTGGGCTTGTATTGGCTTTTTAAAAGGCCTATCCCATACTGCATTGTAAGGATGTATGAAGTGCCTTTTAACATCGATATGAAAGCAACTGTGGCTGCAGATATTGATTTCTGAAAATACATGAGTATTGACTCTAGCTGTATTGGAATCACAAAAAGAAATCTGAATCTGGTAGGACTGCCAGACACAAACTCTGAATTCTACTAGTATTGTTACTAGGGAGGTAACGTAGTTTACTTGATGGCTAGCTCTCTCCCAACCTTAGTTCTGGAAAAAGTTAGCCTGGGTTTACATGATCCTCTACTGTTCTTTTAAGAATGAAGATGGCTGTTTGATCTTGTTGGTCTTCCAGTGCTGAGAGATTCATTCTTTCTCACTCAATGGATGAGGTCAGAGTGCAGACAGCTCTAGCCTGTGGCTGCATATAAATACCAACGATGAAATGAGGCAGTGATTCCTAAGCCTTCGCTGGCTACCCTGGGACAGTTTATTATTCTGATGTTTAAAAGAGGCCATCCAAATCCAGTTTCTTGAAAGAAACATTTATTTATAACCTCTATGGGTCAAACTATTTCAAACAAATCCAGAACAGGTTTTCACATTTTGAGCCTTTAGTGTATACAGTATGCCATGCATGAAAGAAACACTTATCCGGGACAGCTTTCCCCTGACCACTTGAATAGTAGTGGAACAATCAGGCAGCAGACTGATGTGACAGAAATCTGCTTGAAAAAGGGCATGATTTAAAGCTCATATTAAGGTTTTTCACAACATAAATGTGTTTAAACAATGTCTAATATCAACTTCTTAATTTTAAAACAAAACACCCTAAGAATCAACTATCCCTTTAAATTAAAAAAAATAATAATAATCAATTTATACTCTTCTTAAAAGAACTCCAACAATGTAAAATAAGTTCCAATTCCAGATATATATATATATATGTATGTACATTTATAACTTAGGTGCTCTTTTGCGCTATATGCTTTCATTCATGCAACACTGACAGAGGACTGGGCGCAAGGCTCTACAGGGGCCTCTCTGAGAAAGCAGTGTAGCTCCTCACTCGACCAAAGAACAAGGGGGTGTACATCTTGTCAATCTCAAAAGCAGTGACTGCAGTCTCACCAGTTGACCTAGAAAGAATGCACAAAATTACAAGTTACCAGGAAATTTCAATTCATTTAAAATCCTTGCATATTCCTAGAGAAGGGTTATTTTATATTTTAGCCTTAAAAATTTTAAAATATAGCTCAATAAATTTTAAATATAGGCTCATTGTTGAAAATTTTTAAAATTTAGAAAAGTACCAAAAAGAAGTCACTCATAATTCTATCACTCAGATACAGCAATACAAAACACTTTTTTTCCAGTGTTTCTTCTACACACATCAACCTATCAAGTTTTCCTATTGAGATCACACTCTATTAGTGATCATGCTTTTTTCATTTAACATCATGACATGCATTTCCTAACATCATTAAATACTCTTCAGAAGTCATTTTTAGTGGCTGCATAATATTTCTCTGTCTGCTTGTACCACAATTTTCTTAATAATTCCCCTTTTGTTAGAGATATAGGTTGTTTTCGGTACTGGGCAATTAAAAATGTGTTATTTTTTATTATGTCCTTTGGACATGTTCTAAAGGGTAGAATTTCTAAGTCAAAAGCAATAGACATTTTAAGGCTATTGTTAAAATGTAATTTAGAATGAATTATAATCCTAGAATAGAATTTAATATTTGTATGAGCAAAAACATAATTACAGATAGGAGGGAAGGAAAGCAAATGACAAGTTACACTACTACTAGTCTTTTATATTTTTTCTCCCCAAAAGGAGAAATAAACAAAAGCAGAAAGTTCAAGTGCCTTTTTAAATATTACTAGAGGCCCGATGCACGAAATTTGTGCAAGAGTAGGACTTCCTTCCCCCAGCTGCTGGCACTGGCTTCCCTATGGCCGCAGGCAGGCACCCAGGACCCAGTCTTCCCTCCCAGCCCTGGCTTTGTCAGGAAGGACATCTGGTCTAATTAGCATATTACTCTTTTATTATTATAGACTGGAGGCCCAGTGCACAAAAATTTGTGCATTGGGAGGGGGGTGTCCCTCAGCTCGGCCTGTGCCCTCTTGCAGTCTGGGACCCCTCGGGGGATGACCACCTGCTGGCTTAGGCCCGCTCCCCGGGGGATTGGGCCTAAACTGACAATCAGACATCCCTCTGGCAGCTCGGGAGCCCTTGGGGGATGGCCACTTGCCAGCAAGGAGCAGACCTAAGCTGCAGTCAGACATCCTTAGCGCTGCTGAGGAGGCAGGAAAGGCTCCCACCACCACCTGTACTGGCAGCCATCAGCCTGGCTTCTGGCTGAGCAGAGCTCCCCCTGTGGGAGCACACTGACCACCAGGGTGCAGCTCCTGCATTGAGCGTCTACCCCCTGGTGGTCAGTGTGTGTCGTAGTGACCAGTCATTCCCAGTTGTTCTGCTGTTAGGGTCAGTTTGCATATTACCCTTTTATTATATAGGATAGAGGCCTGGTGCACGGGTGGTGGCCGGCTGGTTTGCCCTGAAGGGTGTCCCGGATCAGGGTGGGGTGCCTGGCCAGTCTGGGTGAGGGGCTGAAGGCTATTTGCAGGCTGGTCAAGCCCCCCGCAGTGGGGACCCTCACCCCATGGAGGTTTGGCCAGCCTGGGTGAGGGGCTGATGGCTGTCTTCCGGCTGGCCACACCCTCTTTAGGGTGGGGGATGCCCACTGGGGTGCCTGGCCCGTATGGGTGAGGGATTGAGGGCCATTTTCAGGCTGGCCAAGCCCCCCCCAGCAACGGAAGCTCCCAGCCTCTCCTTTCTTTTTCTTTTTCTTTTTTATTCTGGGATTTATTTACCTTCTATAATTGAAACTTTGTAGCCTTGAGAGGAGCTCAGAGCTGGCCTCCTGCTCGCTCCAGCTCTGTGGCCACATGGCCACGGCTGGCTGAAAGCAGGTATCTGGGGTTTATTTACCTTCTATAATTGAAACTTTGTTGCTTTGAGTAGAGCTCAGAGCTGGCTGCGGCAGGCGGGAAGCTTGGCTGCCTCCATCATTGGGGCAACCAAGCCTCCTGCTTGCTCCACCTCTGTGGCTGGCCGCCATATTGGTTGGGTTAATTTGCATATAGTCGCTCTGATTGGCTGGTGGGTGTGGCTTAAGGCATAGCGAAGGTATGGTCAATTTGCATGTTTGTCTTTTATTAGTGTAGAGAAGGAAGTCAATGTGAACCTTAGCAGCTACAAACAATGCCTCTTATATCTGTCTTTCTCCTTCCTAAAACATGATGCTTTTCATTTCTTTGATTCTACTTCTGGGTTTGGTTTCTTTCTTTGAAAAGAAAAAGAAATTCCACAGGTTACTGAGAGAAACCAACAAGAGATAAGTGAGAAAAAAGAAAACTTCTAGGACCTTCAAAAATGAGTACAAAAAAATTATTTGTAAGATAGAAAAGTGGCCAAAAAGTTTTCAATAAGATGGTTAAGGTTGTGAAGTAGGTTAATTGAAGGTGATCTCAAAATGTGTTGTCTCAGAATTTTGGATTCAACTAGAATGGAAAGCCTTCAGTCACACACCAATATTCTTTCAATTCCAACAGCATCTAACTTCAATAGCCACATGAACTGATATTTTATTAATTCCTTTTTAAAATTTATTTCTGTACTGTTCCTTTCTCATACATACTCTCTGCTCATTAATGATTTCTTACAGGTAAATCCTAACTCAAGGGTCCAAGATGGCAGCATAGGAGGATGCTGACCTTGCCTCCTCCCAAGAACATATCAACTGAATACTTATAATTAGCAATTCTCCTGAAAGACAACTGAGGGCCAACTGAACAGCTTCTGCACAACAAACAAGAGAGAGAGACGGCAGAGAGAAAGTTGGGGAACTGTGAGAGCACTCTGGGAGCTGAGGAAACCATCAGGTCTGGAACAAGGGGTGACTGCCATAGTGTGGGTATAGGGGGCCTCTTTGCAGGCCAGAAGGGAGTGGCATAACATATTCAAAGTATGAAAAGCAAGGACCTACAACCAAGATTACTCTACCCACTAAGGGTGTCATTTAGAATCAAAGGAGAGATAAATAGCTTCCTAGACAAGAAAAAGCTAAAGGAGTTCATCACCACCAAACCAGCATAACAAATGTTAAAAGGACTTCTTTAAGAAAAACAAATATGAATAATAAAATGGCAATAACTACATAACTATAACTATCAATAATTACTTTAAATGTAAATGGATTAAACATTCCACTCAAAAGACATAGGGTGATTGAATGGATAAGAAAACAATGCTGTCTATAAAAGACCTACACAGACTGAAAGTAAAGGACAGAAAAATATTTCACACAAATGGAAACAATAACAAAAAGCTGAAGTAGCAATAGTTATATCAGACAAAACAGACTTTAAAACAAAGGCTGTAACAAGAGACAAAGACTCAGCAATTCCACTTTTGAGTGTTTAGCTGAAGAGAAACACTAATTCAAAGAGAAATATCTACCCCTATGTTCATTACAGCATTATTTACAACTGCCAAGATATGGAAACAATCTAAGTGTCCATAGATAGACAGATGGATAAAAATATGGTATATATATATATAATATATATGTGTGTGTGTGTGTGTGTGTGTGTGTATATATATAAAATGGAATATTACTCGGCCATAAAAAAGATATCTTACCTGCGTTGGGCAGCTGCCCCCTAGTGGTCAGTGCACTCCCACAGGCAACCTCCCGCGGTCCCTCCCCGAAGCCAGCCAGCCCCAATTGGGACTGGGCAAGATGGCCCCAATGGGCACCGATTGGCCGCCAGGCCGAGGGACCCCACCCTTGCACGAATTCGTGCACCGGCTTCTAGTATAAAATAAAATGTAAAAAATAAAAATCCTAACTCAGTGGTCGGCAAACTGCGGCTCACAAGCCACATGCAGCTCTTTGGCCCCTTGAGTGTGACTCTTCCACAAAATACCACGTGCGGGCGCACACGTACAGTGCGATTGAAACTTCATGGCCCATGCGCAGAAGTCGGTTTTCGGCCTGGGCGAGTCTATTTTGAAGAAGTTGCGTTAGGAGAAGGGGGGGTACGTTTGCTGAGGACCCCTCAGATTGAGGACGTTTTTAGCAAAGGCCAGCTTAGGAGTACCCTAATTAAGTTAATAACAATGTACCTACCTATATAGTTTAAGTTTAAAAAATTTGGCTCTCAAAAGAAATTTCAATCGTCGTACTGTTGATATTTGGCTGTGTTGACTAATGAGTTTGCCGACCACTGTCCTAACTCATAGAACAAAGAACTTTATATATAGGAACTAATAGATTTGGCTTTGGAATACAAGAGATCTTTTTAGCAGACTTATTTAAATCAGTGTATAATCCCTGAGGATAAACCAAATGGAAATAAAGTAAAAAAATGGTAAGACAAACATGGGAGAAGAAAAAAATCTGATGTTGTAAAACTGCCCTGAATAAGTCGACACATGAACAGCTTAAAATGACTATCGTTCTACTCATGGAATGCTGCTGTCATTTCCAAAGCAGTGGTGCCCAGCCACGTTCCACTGGCACTGTGAGCTACGGATGCTCCACTGCCTGGCCCACTTTCAGTTTCAGTTTTTTTCTTTTTGGCCACTTTCTGGGTTTGCAGAATAATATTATCCTCTGCTTCCGTAATGTTAACTCAGGTTAACATCATGTGAGAGTTTCCTAAGCCTGACATGAAGTACACATTTATTCCGTAACCTTGGTATTTTTATTACATTCACCTACTTGTATGTAATGTGACAAGAATGATGTATCCAGATGAGTTTGTTGAACCTCTGGTGGCCAGTGGAACACAGCTGTAGTCCTACATGAAAACTCTGATCTGCTTCTTGGACAGGGACACGGCGAAAATATCTGTATTTATAGTCAAGTGGTTTCTGTAAAAGAAAAGGTGCATGAACTGTAATGAAACCTCATTTCACTGAGATTTCATTATTAGAAGAATATTTATTGGAATATACTGGGTGGGGCAAAAGTAGGCTTACAGTTGTGAGTATGTGAAACACAGAGTTTATTCTTGCATTAGTATTTATTCTCGTATTTATATTTCTCCATATGAACTGTAAACCTACTTTTGCCCACCCCTGTATTATGCAAGAATAACATAACATCTGCACATAGTAGAGTTGTTTTGGATATCACATACAAATATGTGAGTGTCTTGAATAACAAGTTTTTCCCCCCTAATCATCATAATAACCTCATGTACTAAATATGATTGCATTATTGCTATTTAATAGCTAAAGGAATGAAGACCCAGGCAGCTTAAACGAGTTAACACAGCAGTTTCAGATTGGAATTAAGACTTCTACCTCCTATCTCAAAGGCTAGTATTTCCTTCTACTTAAAAACACTTGGGAATTTTTAAAGAGAGAAAATAAGTTGGTGAAGCCTGCAGAAAAAGCATCCCTTTTTTTGCAATAACAGTAAAATCGTCAATGGATAAGTAAATGTGACAAGCTTCATTAGAATCACACTTCTGCAAATATTGTTGCTAAAAACACAAAAGTATCAACACTACATATGGTTTCATTGTTATCATAGTCTGAAGAGAAAACGGGCATTCTACGTAGGAGTTCCTAAATTCTTACTAAATAAAACCTAAACTAGGGTCTCACAAATTCCCCATTTCTGACCTCAGGAAACTCATGGCCAAGGTCACTCACAGAAGCTGCCCGATTTCAGGAGCCTACCAGAGCCGGGGGGAGGAGCCAGCAACAGTTGGCCACAGGGTGATAGGACTAGAACTCACAGAGAACCCTACCCTAACTGTCTCGACACATAATGCTAGAGAAGAAAGGGGGATTCAATACAAGGGAAACTTCTTTCAAATCCTACACCAACTTATAAAAGCAATAGGCTAGTAATTATTATAACTTCCTCACAACTGACTTCATTATGGTTTTTAACCAGGACAAAAAAAAATTGCACATGAAAAAAGGTTGTAAAAAATGAAAATGAGGTCCTTGATCTGTTAAGAGTCTAAAGCCCTCTAGAGTGCAATAATCCAGCAATCGTATTTGCTTGGCGTTTTCATTCTTTTGCAAGAATGGGACGAAGGAATTATCTTACATTAGCTTATTTCCAATAGAAATTGAAATTCTCTATATTAATATCCTTATGAAAGAATTACTCATTTGAGCTAATTTAGGAAGAAAATCCCCTATGATTCAAAATGAGAAAAGCTAAAAAAATCTTCTGGTATCATTTTACTAGTTACTTTACAGGATATTTTGGCTTTCCATTTTCACATGTGAAAAACCTAGACCAGAAAAAAACCATTTGGAGAAAAACAAACAAGCTGATCGAATTAAAAATAACCACATTTTAGAAAACACTCCAGCTCTCTTTAGAGCAGTGGTTCTCAACCTGTGGGTTTCGACCCCTTTGGGGGTCGAACGACCCTCTCACAGGGGTCGCCTAAGACCATCGGAAAACACACATATAATTACATATTGTTTTTGTGATGAATCACTATGCTTTAATTATGTTCAATTTTTAACAATGAAATTGGGGGTCACCACAACATGAGGAACTGTATTAAAGAGTCGTGGCATTAGGAAGGTTGAAAACCACTGCTTTAGAGAGATGCTATAAGTCAACATACATTTTGTATAATAGTATAAATAATGAAACAGTATATTTGACCCTTTCTAATCAAGAATCCTTGAATGAAAGGGTACTCAAAAGTAGCCCTAGCTGGTTTGGCTCAGTGGACAGAGCATCAACCTGTGGACCGAGAGGCCCCAGGTTTGATTCTGGTCAAGGGCACATACCTCGGTTACAGGCTCCTCCCTGGCCTGGGCCCCTTCCTAGCCCAGGCACTGGTTGGGGTGTGTGCAGGAGGCAACCAATCGATGTGTTTCTCTCACATCAATATTTCTGTCTTTCCCTCTCTCTCCCACTCTCTCTAAAAATCAATGGAAAAATATCCTCAGGTGAGGATTAAAAAAAAAAAGTAAACTGCTACTTCAACCTTGTATACTCACTTCTTCTTTTTTCTTAGTTATCACAGCATATACTTTGGTCTGATTGTCTGTATCCTGTGACAAGCGATAATGGCCCAGTAGAACTGCATCAGTTCTAAAAATAAAAAAATACTTTAAATCTAAGTCAGTTATTACATGTATTTAAGTAATCTAGGAAGTAATGGATTATAAAGTGTTTAAGCAACTTGCTTGAGAAGAATCAGCTAGGATGTGAGTGAACATAGTTTTCAAGGCCCCAGACACCCACTGAAGTACACTCTCCAGGGGAAAGGTGCAGAATTGATCTTTTCCACAAATGCCCACCCAGTGACTGTTAAATCATCCAGTAGTAAGTTAAGGAAACACAGGATTACATTAACCTATACATTCATATAAAATGTGACTTGGATAGAAAACAAGTGTTATAGGAAAACACTACCTGGTATTCCGAGTTCTTAAACGAGGAACAATGGACTGAGGCTCCTCGGGGGTTGTCAACATCATCACATGGCCATCAGGAAAGAATCTTATGTACCTGTGTAACAGAAACAGAACACCAAAAAACACCACACACAAAGTATAAAACTCGTCCTTCTCTACTGGTACCTCAACCTAGCCATAGCTGTGAAACCAAGACGGAAATACCATGGGCCAAAGGACTGGCAAAACATCATTAAAACATGACCGACAACCTGTGAGGCCAGCGACAAAGAACGAAAGGCATTTTATTATCCTCCTTCTAGGGAACTGTTGAACTTTTAGTTTCACTCACTGAATACAAAAGTTAGATTAAATAATACTCTATTAAAGTTCTGTATGTTTTTTTCCTAAAACACTAATGTCAAACAAAAATGGAATCTCACAATACACAGTAGTTCACATATCTACTTATTTCTCACAGTATTAACTAATGAACAAAAAGGCTGAATAAGAGCACAAGCTATTGGAAAAGGCAAATGAGTACACCAAGGTCAAGAGACAAGGAAGAACTCTAACATGTAAAATGATTCTTAGATTTAGAGGCTAGGAGGTTTTAAATTTGTAGTAACCCATTGGTTCTTTTGAGTACAATTCTTAATAAAATAGTTGATAAAAATACTGAGGGCCATCTTGTGGATAAATGCAAAAGCTACCGAGAAGAGATGTCCAATAACTAATGAATGAATACTTGGAGAGAGAGAATTTTTCACTCACTCAGTTTACTACAGTTGTACCTGTAATATTCCACTTGGTGCCAGGCTCTATAGAAACCATCAAGAGACTGTTCCCCTTGACGAATATATGTGGTTTTACTGATATATACACCTATAAAAAAGAAACACTATTTTAAAGAACTAGGAACATAATGAATTTAAACATTTTAAAATTAAAATCATATAGCACATTTCTAGCTTCATTTTTATTGTAGTTTCCTTTAAATATGCTCATAATACTTAGGTCTGTTAGAGAAAACTAAGACTGGGTATTTATCAAAATCAACAGGATAAATCTCTATTTCTCTTGAGTTCTAAAGGGTTCAACTTACCATCAAACCGAACACGGGGCCTTTCTAGAAACATCTCTCTCCAGGATGTGTATGGAACAAGTTTAATACAGCTTCTGCCCCAAACTTTCAAGCAGGCCAAACGCCATATTTCAGGGTCTCTAAGTAATAAAAGTACAACATCAATATATGTAAAAGGCTAAGTCCCTATATGCAGAAATGGTCCTGCTACCAGCCATTTTCTATTCAGCAAGTATTTGCTGAGTGCCTGCTAGGCATAGTCCTGGGTCTGGATATAGATTGGTGGAAAAAGGCCCTGCTCTTTTACTGTTGGGAAAGCAAGAAAACAAAGTTTCAAGTAATGTGCTCAGTGCAAAAACAAACAAAGCAGGGTGAATAAACAAGGAAGTCATGGTGGGAAAATAAAGACTATTTTAGATACAGTGGCTGAGAGAGGCCTCTCTGGGAGGTGAAGGAGAATAATCTGGGCAGAAACTGTAGCAAGTGTAAGACCCTCAGGTAAGTGTGTAGCTGGTAGGCTCTAACAAGGAGCAAAAAAGGCTACATGGTTGCAGCAAAGTGAGCAAGGTGAAGTATAGACTACATAATTTCAGGGGTAGTCAGGGGCAGGTGAGGTCCTAGTTTACAGGTGGGAGTGTCTATTAAGTAAGATAGAGGTCATCTACCCACTTTCACCACTCCTGTTCGACATAGTTCTGGAAGTGCTAGCCATAGCAATTAGATAAGAAGAAGAAATAAAAGGCATCCAAATTGGAAAAGAAAATGTAAAACTGTCCTTATTCACAGATGACATGATATTGTACATAGAAAACCCTAAAGACACCATCAAAAAATTATTAGACTTAATAAATGAATTTGGCAATGTAGCAGGACACAAAATTAACGCCAAGAAATATATGGCATTTTTATACACCAACTAAGAGCCCAGCGTGCGATTTGAAATTGCGCGGCGCTGCCCACCCTCAGTCCGGCCCTGCCTCCCTCTCTGGCCCTTGAAGAAGCTGCGGCAGCTACTGATCAGGCCCTCCCAGCGCAGGCGCACGGAGGCCCCTGCCACCCAGCCCCCGACGCTGCGTGCGCAACCTCCTATCCAGTCGACCTGTTACAGCGTCCTGGTTAATTAGCATATTTCTCTATTTTTTTATAGATAGATAGATAGATAGATAGAGAACTTACAGAAAGATTTTAAAAAATCCCATTTACCATGGCACCAAAAAAATTAAGATACCTAGGAATAAACTTAACTAAAAGGTAAAAGTCCTGTACTTGGAAAATTACAGGACACTGAAAAAAGAGATAAAGGAAGACAAACAGATGAAAGAACATACCGTGTTCATGGAATGGTAGAATCAACATCATTAAAATGTCCATACTACCTAAAGCAATCTAGATTCAATGCACTCCCCATTAAAATACCAACAGCATATTTCACAGATCTAAAACGAACTCTCCAAAAATTCATCTGAAATAAAAAAAGACCCTGAATAGCTGCAGCTATCCTGAGAAAGAAGAACAAAGTAGGAGGGATCTCAATACCAGATATTAAGCTGTATTACAAAGCCACTGTTCTCAAAACTGCCTGGTACTGGCACAAGAACAGACCAATGGAACAGAATAGAGAACCCAGAAATCGCTCAATTAATAAACCATAAAAATCTTAGGGGGATCCACAGGCAAAATCTCAGACATATGCCGAAGCAATATCTTCA
>NW_005370008.1:496559-517392 GCF_000412655.1 Myotis brandtii
GGGCAATGGGGGGATAAGGACACATATGTAATACCTTAATCAATAAAGAAAAAAAAATGATAGAGGTCATTGCAGGGTTTTGAGCATGACTTATGCTTTTAAAAGATGACTCTGGGAGAGGTCCAAAATGGTGGTGGCTTTAGAGGATGCTGAACCCACCCCCTGTGATGAGCAAACTCAAATAAACACCTATATAGTGAGCAATTACTCCTGCATGACAACTGAGGGCTGAATGAACAGAGAAGACTGGGAAACCACAGGAGCCCTCTGGGAGCTGAGGGAACGCCTCTGAGCTGGAGGAGCTGGTGAGTGCCATTGTTTACATCCCCCTCCACTTCAACAGGGTGAGCAGGGGCTTTACTTGGGTGCTTGGGCTTACCTGCAAGATCACCACAGTGAGTTCCCAGCTACATTGCCCAGGGCCTTTTGCCTCCAAATAAAAGAAGCTAACAGGGATATCAGCATCACTTGCACCTTCTGGCCTCTCTGCAGGGAGCCCTCCAACCTCTCAAGCCAACACTGCCAGTGCTGCATGCACCTGACCCACTCCAACCAGCTTCTTAAAACTACCTGGCAATAAAGCCTCACCGATATCATTCTACACCAAACAACATGAGAGACTGTACAGAGAAGGCTGGGGAGCCACAGGAACTCCCTGGGTCGGAGGTGCCAGTAAGCGACATTGTTTATGTCCCCCTTCCATAGGGGGGGCGGGGGGCTCTCTCCAGGTGCTCTGGCATATCTGCAAGGTCACTGCAGCACGTTCCCAGACACCTCACCCAAGCCCATTTTGCCCCTGAATGAGGGAACAAGCAGGATCAACAGGGCATTACTACCTGCATTTGACCTCCCAACCCAGAGCATCTCCAACTTGACAGACCAGGGCCCTGAAAACCTTAGCACCTACTCAGCACCCTACTAGCCTGCCAAAACCACCCGGCATACACATCCTATACAGAGGTCATTTCTACATAAAGCCACTTTTCCGAGACTGGAAGAAATAGCTATTGTGTCTAATTCATATAAGCAAACATGGAAAGTCAAAATGACAAACGGAATCTCTCTCAAATAAAGGAAAAAGAAAATTCTCCAGGAAAAAAAGCTCTAAGGAAATGAAGACAAGTAATTTGCCTTATAAAGAATTTTTTTAAAATAGTCATAAGGATGCTCACCAAACTTGAGTGTGGAATAAAGGAACTCAGGGGGAACTTTTTTTTTTTTTAAATATATTTTATTGATTTTTTACAGAGAGGAAGGGAGAAGGAAAGAGAGTTAGAAACATCAATGAGAGAGAAACATCGATCAGCTACCTCCTGCACAGGCCCTACTGGGTATGTGCCCGCAATGAAGGTACATGCCCTTGACCAGAATCGAACCAGGGACCCTTCAGTCCGCAGGCTGACGCTCTATCCACTGAGCCAAACCAGGGCTCAGGAGAAACTTTTACAAAGAGAAGGTATAATAAACAGGCAGACCTGAAGAATACAACTGGCATAAAAAAACCATGAAGGAACCAACAGCAGATTACATGATACAGAAGAAAAGATCAATGACCTGGAAGACAGAATAGTGGAAATCTATAAATCAGAACAGCAAAAATAAAAAAATTATAAAACACAAGGATAGTAAGGGACCTCTGGGATAATTTCAAGTGCTCAAACACTCTTATTATAAGGATCCTAGGAGGAAAAAAAAGAGGGAAGGATCAGAAATCTTATTTATAGAAATAATGGCTGAAAACTCTCCTAACCTGGGAAAGAAAACAGACATCCAGGTCAAGGAAGCACATAGGGTTCCAAACAAGATGACCCAAATAGACCCACATCAAGTCATATTGTTACTAAATGGTAAAAGTTAAAGATAATGAGACAATCGTAAAGGAAGCAGGAGAAAAATGAGTTACATACAAAGGAAACCCCATATGGCTATCAGCTGATTTCTCAGCAGCAACTTTACAGGTTGGAAGGGAGTGGAAGGACATCTTTAAAATGCTACAAGAAAGGAACTGATAGTCTAGATAAAGTTACCCAGCAAAGCTATCATTCAGATTTAAAGGAGAGGTAAAGGTTTCCCAGACAAACAAAAACTAAAGGAGTTCATCATTATTAAACCAGTTTTACAGTAAATATTGAAGGGTCTTCTTTAAGCAGAAAAGGCCATAAGCAGAAATAAAAAGTATGAGGAAAAAATCTACCAGGTAAAGCCAAATATTTAATAAATATAGCCAATCTAACATTTAAAAAGCTACTATGGCCGAAACCGGTTTGGCTCAGTGGATAGAGCATCGGTCTGCGGACTGAAAGGTCCCAGGTTCGATTCCGGTCAAGGGCATGTACCTGGGTTGCGGGCACATCCCCGGTAGGAGATGTGCAGGAGGCAGCTGATGGATGTTTCTCTCTCATCGATGTTTCTAACTCTCTATCTCTCTCCCTTCCTCTCTGTAAAAAATCAATAAAATATATTTTTAAAAAAAAAAGCAGTAATAAAAAATTAAAAAAAATAAAAAAATAAAAAGCTACTATGAAGGTCAAAAGAAAAAAGTAATGGTGGCTGAACCAGAATGTACTTTGGAGAAATAGTAAAATGGTCAGACTGGAGATATATTTTACAAGTAGTGCCAATGAGTTTTTGTTATGGGATTAGTGCAAAAAGTGATGTTAAAAGATGTATTGAGCCCTAACCGGTTTGGCTCAGTGGATGGAGTGTCAGCCTGTGGACTCAAGGGTGCCAGGTTCGATTCCGGTCAAGGGCATGTACCTTGGTTGCGGGCACATCCCCAGTAGGGAGTGTGCAGGAGGCAGCTGATCGATGTTTCTAACTCTCTATCCCTCTCCCTTCCTCTCTGTAAAAAATCAATAAAATATTTTTTTTTAAAAAAAAAAGGACTCAAAAGATGTGCCAAAACCGGTTTGGCTCAGTGGATAGAGCGTCGGCCTGCGGACTGAGGGGTCCCAGGTTCGATTCCGGTCAAGGGCATGTACCTGGGTTGCGGGCACATCCCCAGTAGGAGATGTGCAGGAGGCGGCTGATCGATGTTTCTCTCTCATCGATGTTTCTAACTCTCTATCTCTCTCCCTTCCTCTCTGTAAAAAATCAATAAAATATATTTTTAAAAAAAAAAGGACTCAAAAGATGTATTGAATAGTCACATGATTCTTACACAACTCAAAAAATATTTAACTTCATTTATAACTTAAAATATTCAGTTTTAAAGGTGTAAAACTAATTATATTGGAACCAGAGTAAAAAAAAAGAGACCCCCTCCCAATTTATGTTGCAATGCATATTTTTAAAAAATGATTGCTTTTATTTTATAACATATGAGGTTTAATCCCTGAAAATTTGTTTTCTTAATAAACTCCCTCTCTATGTTTTCTCATGTATAATCAAAAGAAAAGTTTATGTAGGAACAGTGCTAGAGACCCAAATTTCAAAAGGTTGGTGGTAATCCTCTAGTTATTTAATAGGTACTTCTTAAATAGAATAGTACAC
Source organism: Myotis brandtii (assembly GCF_000412655.1). NCBI lineage: Eukaryota > Metazoa > Chordata > Mammalia > Chiroptera > Vespertilionidae > Myotis > Myotis brandtii. The sequence goes on from NW_005370008.1 coordinate 500,052, forward strand.
AGAATCACCAAAAACCAAAGACTGCAAGCAATTCAAATATTTTACCCAAAATACAAGACTCCAAATGAAATTGGGTTATTTAAAAATAGTGCATCTAAAATTTAAGAACTAAAGTTACAAAATAGTTCTAAATGCTAAGGACTAAGTATGTGTTTTTACATAAGATGCCCATGAAAGACTACCAGTCCCAAATGATGTTATACTATGATTACTCTTCACACAGCATGATTTCAAAAGTATAGGGTAATTTTTAATGGGCTAAAAGAAAATTCTAGGGCAATCAAAATTTAAATCATTACCACTTAATGGGTTTAGAGTTACTGTGAAAATGGCTTGAGTATTTTTTTTTTTTTGGCATGATTTCTTTGCTATATCAACTAAGCTAGCATGCAAACTACTCTACGTGTGAGTGTATCTGTTCCACATATTATTCTACACCATGGAAACCCAGTGCATTCCAGCCTTTAAATGCTAATTAGTTTGAGAAAATCACATATGTATAGCTCAGCAAAATTGTTGTAGAACAGCTTTTATCCAGAACATCAATCAAGTTCTTTTATTAAAATTGGCAAGTGACCATAATCCCTTCTTTTACCACTGCCTGAGCTGTTTAAAAAAAGTAAGTACCTGGCACAGATATAGAATCCTCTGCACACCTGTGATAACTGCTCTAAGGATCTGAGATCCAAATCACTAGACACCACCCATCGGAAGATGTACATCAGGACCTCCATTGGCAGCACTGTAAAAGAAAAGCACCCTTTCAGTGACTCTCCTGACAGCCTACTGTCTCGTTCTCAGGGCAGATACCTTTATGTATTCCTACAAATTTATGAATCACACCTTCAGTATTGCTCAGACATAAAGCATGAGTGTATTTAACTACCCCAAAGTAATAATGGTTACTAACATGAAGACACAAATATCTTTGGGTGTGTGTGTGTTTTTTTCGGAATAGAATAGATCTGAAGCTACTTTTATAAAGCACCCCTATCCCTTGGACGATCTTTTGCCACCAAGATATATTAAAATAAGTGTGCTAGAAAAATAATCTACTATATATATATGTGTGTGTGATTGCATTTAACAGTAAAAGTTATTTTTGAAAATTTCTAACTGTCCCCATGACAAATGAAACACTTAACATATGAAAAGAAAAAAAACCATTCATTTTTAAACATTCAGCTTATCTCAGGACTACTGTCCAACTTGGCTGAAACATCTGATGATACCAGTACTCCTCCAATTTTCTTAGGACAGCCCCCAACAACTCAAGACACTCACGCTCTTAGATCTTCAGTGAAGGAAGTATGGCATCCTTGAACAATGGCACTACAAACTCTGATCTACTTCGGACTTTGAAAAGCTTATTAGTATACACAAACCGTAATTATAACTAGATCTCCAATCTTATTTTGAACTAGACCAAGCTATCTGACCTCGGAAGTTTGGAAATCTAAAATCTAAGGTTAAAGTATTTCTCATGGACTGATAACAAGCGTAAATTCTCACCTGATATGTGAGTCTGACTGCTCTCCAGTTCGGGCTGACACAGTTTGAGCACAGACTCCTGAAACGTGAGCTGCTGCTGGAAGTAGGACAACAGATCTGCCATCTTGCTATCATCATCGTTATCTTCAATGCTGCAAAAGGAGGGAGGTGAGTACACTAAGGGCCTCCATCTACAAACATAGCTTAGTAACTGATTTTTCATAGTATTTTCAAATCTTCTTGATAAAAAGTCATCTAAAAGCCAACTTCTTACTGCTTTTTTCTTTGATGTGATAAAAGTGTGCCCTGACTTGAAGAGTACCATAACAAAGCTTCAGCAAATTTAATTCCCACCCAGAAAGATTTAGAATTTTGGAATACAAATGTTGAGATTTAATTTATTAGTTTCATTGTAGAGATTTCATGTGTTAATGAAAAAGATAATTTCACATGATTTTTAAAATCTTATGTAAACATATTCTTTTAAAAGTGACTGTTATCCATCTAATTGGATAAAAGTCAAATAAACAGATGTCATTAGAGGTAGTACTTACCAAGGGTTTTCTAACAGATGTGCCTTATCACCCTACATTTAGAGGAAAATGTGTAACTTAAAAAATCTTAGCAGGGTCCACAAATCATCTACCAATATAAACAAACATGTAGAGTTCCATTTTTGCTGAAAGTAACCTTAAAAATGATCAGATGTACCAAATGGCTTAGATGAGGATGAAGTTAGGAAACCTTATTATAATACAACAAAGGGTGAGTGTGGTTGAGTCTAAATGGATTCAAGAGCTACTTTATCAACATTTTGCAAAAGGCAAAAAAAAAAAAGCAAAGACTTTTAGGGCTTATTATATATGATAAAAAACACACAAATGTATCTTTAAAGAACTTACATAGCATCAAGGTTTGTATAAAGGAACTGTACAGAAAAAAAATGCTTCTTTAATACAAATTTCCTTAACAACACTTGGAGTCTATTTCTAAAACTGGCTAAGAACTGGGTGCAAATGATTCTACCCAAATTTTAAAGGGGCTTAGCAAAAGCCCAAATGATTCCTTTTAAGTAGGAACTACCTTACACTATTAGATCTAATCTGCCAAACAATATTATTGGCCCAAAAGTTCAAATAGGCCATTAATAATGACTTCATTGGGATATTTTTAATGTGGCTTATCCAAAGCTTAAGTGCTAGTACTATAAGCAGTTAACAAACACTGGTAATAAACATAAGTTATTGATAAAGGAAACATCTTAATTATTTCATGGCAGAAATAATATAACAGATAATATAATGTCTTATTACCCAAACTCTATTTTTCTAGGTGTTCATCTTTTTTAAAAAATATATTTTTATTGATTTCAGAGAGGAAGGGAGGGAGAGATAGAAACATCAATGATGAATCATTGATTGGCTGCCTCCTGCACGCCCCCTACTGGGGATCAAACCCACAACTTGGACATGTGCCGTAACAGCAACCTCCTGGTTCAAAGGTCAGTGCTCAACCACTGAACCACATCAGCCAGACGGCGTTGTTCATTTTAAACCTGACATTCTCTCATGGGTTCAGACTCCCTTCCCTTCTATTATCAGCAAATTGGGCTTCTGGGGATAAAGGGGTTGAGCCAAAATAATTTTATAATTGTTTTGCAAATAGCTTCAAAAGTACTGACTTCAAAATACATTCTCTTGATCTTTATCATATAAAACCATCATGACTGACTCAAGAGCTGGGTCTATCCAATGAAATATGGCTTATTTGGGGAGTGCTTATATCCTGCACCTGTGCTTTTAAACCCACGTTACAGTTAATGATATTCCACCTACATACCTTAAGGAATAATAAACTAAGTCTTGTTACAATTCAGCATTTTCCTAATAAAATGAAAAACCCCCTTGTAAGTGAAATGTATAGTTTCAAACATATACAAAAGGAGAAAGACTAGTGTAATGAAACCCTATTTCAACCATTATTAACACTTTTCAATTCTGACCTAATTACACTTTAATAGTTTTGACTTTAAATAGGTTTCAAAAAGTTGAAATATGCCCTGTAATTTACTCCTTTCAACAATCACTGCTTTTATAAAACAATTCTTTCATCACCTTATTTCTGTTGTGTCTATTTAAAATGTGCCTTTCCATATTGTAATATTAAATTCCCCTAATTAAAAATTTCTATAACTTTATCAACAAGTCTTTATACTACACACTATACGACTTAAAAGAAAAGTACCATCTTCTGATCATGTTAAGAGTCAACAGGCCAAAGACGCTTAATTTTAACAAACTCTATGTATTACTGTCTATCAAATTATATACGCACTAGCTGTTGCCAACGCCATCACCATCTGGAGACCGGGTATAAGTAATCTTGAACTCTATATCAGGTACAAGTTGCATAGCCCTACGATAAAACTTGATGGCTAAAAGAAGAAATAAAGCTAAATTAGCTATGACCACACATTTTTGTCATTTCCTTTGATTACCCTTAACTGTGGTTTAGTTTGGTAACTTTCTTTACAAACTGCCAAATTCCCTTTATCTACATGCCACAGTAGTTCAGTCCAAACCTTACTACTCAGAAATAATCTTTCTTTTTCCTAAAGCTAACATGTTACAGAAACTTAAGGTGTTGCATTTTACTGGTCTTTTAGCCCTTCCCATCTTTTTCCCCCCCGGCCTCTTATGTATTGCCAGAAGTGATCTTATGTAGATGTCTTTCTTCAAACTTTGAAAATGCAATTGCTACAGCCCCAACAAAAAAACTGTTAAGCAAATTTTTCTTTCTAAAACAGAGTTAAGGAAAATCAAATGCTCCCTAGTGGGTGGAATAAAGAGAAGAGTTTTTTGGAATTTATTTTTCAAATCCAACTTTAGTCCAGCTGCCTCTCATTTAGCTAAATAACCTTTAAAACCTGTTTTTGTTTTTGTTTTAAATAAATCTCCTGGGCTGGGGTTTAGAGCTATAATATTTGATAATATCTTACACGGTAATATACCAATAGAACGTGGGGCTGTAGAGGCCAACTAGATGAAGTCTACTTAATTCAATACACTCTGCCATGTTGTTTTTTTACTCTGGGTGAATCACTGTACACTACGTGGAGGTGGGAATTTTTCAAATTAATTATGACTATGGAGAGATATTAATTGGATCCTTTTAATATCTCAAAGTGACAAATATCACTAGAAGAAATTTGCAAATAATGCAATAATTCTGAAAATGTTATTTTAGGGGCATATTCAAGGGTTCCGAGCAAAATAATATTTCCTATGCCCCAATTATTAGCTTTACTATGACAAAATGAAAGCCCAAATACAAACATAATATAGCAAATAGCCCCATTACTGTGTTTACTTATGTATTTCTATTAGCCTACTAATAGAAACAAAGTTAAAGGGTATTCCTTCACAGATAACATAAATTAGAACTTAGAAAATATGTTCCTCAATGGATCCTTAATATTCCCCTCCCCTGAAGTAATTTCACTTATAAAAGAAGCATAATCTATTCTTAAATAAGTAGTAATATTTTTAAGACTTTAATAATGAAGGATATTAAAACCTAAATATTAAAATAAATCATTTTACTCATCCTATCAATATTATGTTTCCCAGCAATATTTTTTTTGAAAAGAGTAAGGTTATATAGAAATACAATTTTTATTTCTGATAGTTTAAGAACCAATTTCAAATATAGGGAGATTGATGTTCTATACCAAATATATTCTATAAAATTTATTCTATAAAATATATTCTAGAAATAAAATTTCTCAGTAACAAAGAGTCATTATTCAGAAATGTCATGACAGTATGACCCTGAGTTTTTACCTTCATAGAGAGCTCCATTTTGTTCTTCTTCTACTGCTTTTAGGAAGAGTTCTCGAGCCTATAAAAATAAACGTTGGAAAATATTTTGAAAATCAGTATTAAAAATGAGTATGAATAGCAGAGAATAGTCCTCTCAACAAATGGTGCTAGAACAACTGGACATCCATAGGCAAAATAACAAACCTCGACCTAAACCTCACATCTCACATAAACATTAACTTGAACATGATCATGGACTTAAATTAAAATGTTTTAAACTTTTAGGAAAAAAATGATAAAGAAAATCTTGGAGACCTAGCAGTAAGCAAAATTCTTATACTTCACACCAAAAACACAAGCCATAAAAGTTGATAAATTGGACCTCATCTAAGTTAAAAACGTGTTCTGCAAAATATTCTGTTAAAGAAGATGGAAAGACAAACTATAAACTGAGAGAAAGCATTTAGAAAACAAAATGAACTCTCAAAACTCAACACTAATAAGCAATCTAATTAGAAAAGATAAACCAAAATTTCACAGAGAAGATATAAAAGCTGGAAATAGCACATGAAAACAGCGCCATTAGACATTAGGAAAAGATAAATTAAAATTACAATGATGTGACCCAGCCAGTGTTGCTCAGTGGTTAAGCATGGACTCATGAACTAGGAGGTCATGGTTTGATTCTGGTCTGGCCAGATGTCTGGCTTGTGGGCTCGATCCCCTGTAGAGGGCATGCAAGAGGCAGCCAATCAATGATTCTCTCTCATCATTAATGTTTCTGTCTCTCCCTCTCCCTTCCTCTCTGAAATAAATAAAAATGTATTTTAAATAAGTACAATGAAGTATTACTATACACCTATCAGAATGGCTAAAGTTAAAAAATAATGACACACCAAATGCTGACTAGGATGCAGAGACACTGGATCACTCGTACATGGCTGAGGGAACATAAAATGGTACAAACACTCTGTAAAACAGTTTGGCAGTTTCTTTTTTCTTTTAATATATAGATATAGCTATAGCTATAGCTATAGATATAGATATAGATTAGATAGAGATAGAGATATTTACATTGATTTTAGAGCGAGAGGAAGGGAAAGGGAGAGAGAGAGAGAGAGAAACATCTATGGGAGAGAAACATCAATCAGCTGCCTCCCGCATGCCCCCTACTGGGGATCAAGTCCTGACCAGGAATCGAACCAGTGACCTCTAGGTTCACAGGATGATGCTCAGCCAAAGCCACACCTGTGGGACTATGGCAGTTTCTTTTAACCAAAGATGCACCTACCTAGAAATTACACTCTTAGGCCAAAGAAATGAAAACTTATATTCATGCAAAACCTGCACATGAATAGTCACAGCAGCTCTATACATAATAGCCAAACACTGGAAACAACCCAAATGTCCTTCAACTGGTGGATAGTTAAAGAAATTGGGTATCCATAACATGCAATACTACTGAGCAATAAAAGGAACAAACTTTTTATACACACAACTTCAATGGATCTTAAAGGAATTATGCCAATCTCAAAAGTGTATGGTTCCATTTACATAGTATTTTTTAATATTAAAATTATATGCTTCAAGTCAAGATGATGGTGTAAACATGGTATTTGCCATCTTCCACAACCACATCAAAATTACAACTAAAACAATCAGCATTCAGAACCACCTGAAATCTAGCTGAAACGAAGTCCTACAACTAGGGGATTGAAGAAGCAGTACATCAAGACTGGTAGGAGGGGTGGAGACGTGGGGTGAATTGTGAACCGGTTGGTCCCACTCCCATGTATGGTAGTTTAAAATCAGGAGGAATGTCTTGGCTGTGGAGGTTTCCCTGAGGAGCGAAGGGTCCCAGCCCCACATCAGGCCCCCCAGCCCAGGCTAGCCCAGGCCAGTGCTGGGAAGAGAAGCCCCTGTAACTTCGGACTGTAAAAACCAGAAGGGATTGTGGCTGAGTGACATGGAGGCTGCTGCCTCAGGCAGCTCCTCTTAAAGAACCCATGCACGGTCTCACTCCCTCTGAGCTCCAGCACTAGAGCAGCAGCTTGAAAGGAACCTGGGACATTCAAGAAGGAACTAACTTGTGTGGAATCAGGGCAAGAGCTGGAGAGGCAGCTTTCTCCCAGACAGAAGTGCTGGCAGAGTTCATTGCTCCTTTGCTGAGATCTCTCTGCCACAGAGCGACAGGCCAGTGCCATATCTGAATCTCCATCAACTTGGCTCACACTTTTTGCCCTGCCCTGGTGATTCCTTGAAACCCCACCCCTCCTTACTTGCAGGCTCAACCAAGCCATTTGCAGTGCCTTTTCCATACAACTGGCTTCATGCTTCAGACTTTCCTAAAGTCTCTCAAACAAGCAGCAGCTGGCCTCAGCATGCCCCGTACCTCTCAGTAAGTGGCCCCAGGTTTGGCACTAGTGGCAGACCACCTTGGTTCACAGCTCGGCCTCTCTGGGACACCTCCAAGCCCAATACAAGTAGAAGCCATCTGTAGATTGCTTTGTAGTACATGCTGGGTAGCCGCAGGCAGGGCACAGGGAGTGACTGACTTTGCACCTCCCAGGAGGCCAGTTTTGACTACTCTGGATTACAACTCTACCACCTCCACAGGTGACACACTCAAGGGGCAGACTCGGTGAGCAACAAAGCCCCACTGAAGCAAGTCCAGGGCTCCATAGGGTTGGCTCCTGCATAGCAGCTCTTCTGCTGTAGTTGCAGTCGATCCTTGCAACTGATTGGCTTGGGGACAAATCCCTCCCAGTGACGCCTACATCAATCAATGTTCAACTACAATAGGACAGTGCACAGCTCACACAAGGGCATACCTGGAGCGCCCAGCTCAGGTGACTGGGGAGGCTGAGCCACTGGGCCCTACAGGACATCTACTACATATACAAGTTCACTCTACCAAGTCCTGGAGACACAGCTAATCTACCTAATACATAGAAATAGACACAGGAAAGCAGCCAAAATGTGGAGACAAAGAAACATGCCACAAATGAAAGAACAGAGAAAATCTCCAGAAAAATAACCAAATAAAATAGAAGCAAGGAAACTATCAGATACAGAGTTCAAAACAATGGTTATAAAGATGCTCAAGACGTCGGCCTGCGGACTGAAAGGTCCCAGGTTCGATTCGGGTCAAGGGCATGTACCTGGGTTGCGGGCACATCCCCAGTAGGAGATGTGCAGGAGGCAGCTGATCGATGTTTCTCTCTCATCGATGTTTCTAACTCTCTATCCCTCTCCCTTCCTCTCTGTAAAAAATCAATAAAATATATTTAAAAAAAAAAAAGTTCATAGAGCCAAAGAAACACCAATGGTATTTATTAAATGCTCTCTGTGCCAGGCATTGATTTAAACCTTCTTGAATGAATTAACATACTTAATATTAAAAACAAAGCTATTACAAGTTATGCCATGTAACAGATAAGCCACTGAGGCAGAGGGAGGGCGAGTAAATTACCCAAGATCACATGACCAGTAAGTGGCTGAGATAGGATATGAACACAACAGTAGAGTAGAGGACGCTGAGAATCAAATCAAGAATTTGGAATATAAGAAAGCAAAAAATACCAATCAGAAGGTCAGAAAGAAAAAAGAATCCAAAAATATGAAGATAGTGTAAGGAGCCCCTTGGACAACTTTAAGTGTACCAACATTTGTTTCATGGGGGTGCTGGAAGAAGAAGAAAGGGAGCAAGAAATTGAAAACCTACTTGAAAAAATGATGACAAAAAACTTCCCTTACCTGGTGAAAGAAATAAACATATAAGTCCAGGAAGCACAGAGAGACCCAAACAAGATGAACCCAAAGAGGCCCACACCAAGGCACATCATTATTAAAATGCCAAAGATTAACGACAAAGAGAGAATCTTAAAAGTGGTAAAAGAAAAGCAGTTAGTTACCTATAAGGAAGCACCCATATGACTGTCAGCTGATTTCTCAATAGAAACTTTGCAGGCCAGAAGGGAGTAGCAAGAAATATTCAAAGTGATGAAAAAGCAAGGACCTATAACCAAGATTACTCTACCCAGCAAAGCTATCATTGAGAATTGAAGGTCAGATAAAGAGCTTCACAGACAATAAAAAGCTATAGGAAACCAGTATTACATCACCACCAAAGCAGTATTACATGACATGTAAAGGGTCTTCTTTAAGAAGAAGATAAAAAATATGAACAATGAAATGGTGATACATATCTATTTACAATTGATTCTAAAAAATCAAAATAAATGAACAAGCAGAACAGAAACAGACTCATAGACACAGACAACATTGTGATCGGAGGAATGTTAGAGGGATGGATGAAAAAGGATAAGGGATTTAGAAGTACAAATTAGTCATAGTCCATGGACACAGACAATAGACAGGTGAAGGCCTGGGGGGTGCGTGAGACATGGGTGGGGGACATAGGAGAAAAATGAGGGACATCTGTAATACTCTCAACAATAAAATAAAATTTATTCAAATTTTAAAATATTAAAATTATAGAAATGGAGAATAGATCAGTTGTTGTCAGTAGTTAGGAATGGCTGGGGAGGAGGGAGAGACGAGAGAGTGTAACTGTAAAGGTATAGCAAGAGGGAGCCTTGTGGTGACAAGATGATTGTGTACCTTGATTGTGGTGGTGGTTACATGAAGCTTCACATTAATAAAATTGCACAGAACTATTTATTTACATACACACACAAAGTGCTTCTAAATCTAGGAAATCTGAATAAGCCCCATGCATTGTACCAATGTATATTTCCTAGTATTATAGCTATGTAAGACATCACTACCAAGGGAGAATGGGAAAAGAGTCCAGAAAACTTCCCTGTACCTGTGAATCTGTAATTATTTTAAAATTAAAACAAGGGTCCTAATATATGGTGACAGGAAAATATTTGACTTTGGGTGGTGGGCACATGGTGCAATATATAGATCTTGTAACATAGAAACCCACTCCTGAAACCTATATAACATGTTGACCAATATCACCCCAATCAATTTAATAAAAACATAAAAATTAAAACAAAATGAACATGGAAGTTTTTAGTTATCATGGTAATGTCAATTATTTAATGGCAAATTACTTGTAAATAAAAACTTGGATCTGATGGTATAAAGATGACAGCTTCTGTGGTACAGGAGAATAATGAAAAGTAAGATGGGGTGCTGTGCCCACTTCATGAGAATAAGTAATAATAAAGAAGTAAATAATCAGACAGCATCCAAAATTTTTTCAGTGGGAGCACTTTGAAAATTTTCCAGAATAAGGATGTGATTAATACATCATTATAAATTTGTTCAATTCAAAATATAACAAAATATTGCATTAAGACCTTTGAAAAAGTGTTAACATTTGAATAATTTTTTTGCCCTTCTGTAATAAATTCAGAGGCATCAACCTCTAAGAGACCAAGTGAATCTCAGAGATCAATAAATTATCAAAGTCAGGTCCATGAAGATAGTGTACCTGCAGGAAAGAAGCCCATAAGGAGTAGTGATATCACCCAAAGTACTGAGAAGTGAGGGATGGATAAACTGGTATACTTGTCAAAGTATTTTTCAAGTACGATGTCCATAATACTTAACTTTTCTTCTTTTGCCAGTTCTTGCTTTCCTTTGGTGTCTGCTGCTTTCAGAAAAGAGCCTCTTGCTGTTCTGCAAGATCGAGTTTCTAAAGTGCTAGAGCCTACGCCTGGGGCAAGTTCAAACATCCACTGAGCTCTGAACATCTGGAGTTGTGCCTAGAAGAAAAAATTATTTTAGGACTCCTCTAGAAAGAGTAGCTCAACATGGGAACAATTTGTCAATAGGTCATATCTATCTATCTTATCTATCTATCTATCTATCTATCGTATTTTAGGACTCCTCTAGAAAGAGTAGCTCAACTTGGGAACAATTTGTCAATAGGTCATATATATCTATCTATATATATAAAACCCTAATATGCAAATAGACCAAATGGGGGAACAACCAGTTGCTATGATGTGCACTGACCACCAGGGAGCACACACGGAAAATGGCAGGCGTCAGCCGCAGCAGGATGGTGGAGCAGGTGAGGGGGGCTCCAGACCAACGTGGGGCGCTGGTTGCTGTCATCGGGTGAGCCTCTGGTGGTTACTGAAAATTCTTTGCTCTTGCGCGCCGTGGTCCTGCCCAGCGCTCGCACCCGCAGCCAGCACCAGAGCCGTCAGCGGGTGTGAGCGGCAGCTGCCAACCCCAATCTCCCTGAGGGCTTCTCCACCTCCCCCTGCTCCTGAGGCTGCCCAGCGCTCACATCCGCAGCCAGCACCAGAGCAGCTGCTCGCACCCACTGACAGCTCCAACCCCACTTGCACCTGCAGCCAGCGCCGGAGCTGTCAGCGGGTGTGAGCAGCAGCTGCCAGCCCCAATCTCCCTGAGGGCTTCTCCACCTCCCCCTGCTCCTGAGGGGCAATCAGGGCAGCAGCTGCCGCTCCCACCCACTGACAGCACGGGCCCGCTTGCACCCAGTGCTGGCACTGGCCCCAATTGCTCCGTGCTGTTAGCAGGTGCTAGCGAGGCCAGCGCCATCAGCATGTGGGGGCAGCAGCAGCAGAAGCGGGGCTGCCGGCAGACAAGGAACCAGGGGCCAAGTGGGAGGGGCCAGGCGGGGGCGGGGAGGATGAACTGAGACCTGCCCCTGTGCCCACTGCAGCCTTGCAGCACAGCACCGGCCCACTTGCACCCGATGCTGGCGCTGGCCCCAATTGCTCCATGCTGTTAGCAGGTGCAAGCGAGGCCAGTGCCGTCAGCATGTGGGAGCGGCAGCAGTGGAAGCGGGGCTGCCGGCAAACAAGGGACCAGGGGCCACGTGGGAGGGGCCAGGCGGGGGCATGGAGGATGGGCTGAGACCTGCCCCTGTGCCCACTGCAGCCTCGCAGCTCACAGTTCCTTTCAAGGTACACGAATTCGTGCACTGGGCCTCTAGTATGTATGTATGTATGTATGTGTGTATATATATTTTTTTCTCTAAAATCAGAAAACACTCTTTTAAATTACTAAGTTAATACCAATAAACGCCTATTCTAAAATAATTTTCTGCTTAAAACTTGAAAAATATAATGAAAATTTGCCTAAAATAAGATTGTCTACACAGGAAATATCTAATGGCATGGGAAAAACAAGTTTTAATTAGAATAAAAAATATACACCATCACTTAGGCACTCAACTTAGATGCTTTCAAACATTTGTTTCCTTGGAATATACCACCTAGCAGATGTTGAGTGCTGCTAAAATTTCTGTACGCAAACTCAACATTATCCGTTAACAGCCCTTCTCTTTTTTAATAAGAAAATATGTTTTCTAATACATATCATTAATCTTTTTCAAATACAGGATAAGTGAAGTCCCCTGTGTGGTGGACTGTGCTGTGCTGCCACATCCCCCAACTGCTGGGATTCCCTCAGCTGTTAGCCCTTTTGGGGTATTGCCTCAGCAAGATCACACTCCCTTCCCAGGTGATTCCTACCCAATGATACATCTATGAAAGCAATCAGTGACTGAAAAAGCCTGCCTCTCAAAGGTTCTTCCATCCTCAGAACTTCCACAGGAATAACGAAGGTGATCCGTTAAGACTGCACAGCAGCTCAACTCCCCCCAACTCTGGCTTCCCTCTCTCCCTTTGAGGTGACCAAACAGTGTTGATCCCAAGAGTACTGCTTTAAATGCCTCCTACGTGGTACTTTCCATCTCCAAGTTTGCTTTCTAGGGAACCCAACCCAAGATGCTCTTCCTCCCAGAGAAGGTCATTACCAGTAGGATTGTGTATTAGTCCTGGCTTTTTAAAAATTATATATATGTTTCTAAAATTTTTTTTCTCTCCATTCTGTACACTGCTTTTTTTTTTTGACATGAAAATGTATTTCTTTTTTTTTCTTATTGTTTAAAGTATTACAAATAGTAGTACATATGTCTCCTTTTTTTCCCCATTGACCTTCAGATCCCACCTTCCTACATCTAACATGTATACCTCTAACCTCAAGAATCTTTAGCAGCACTCTTAATATCTACTAGATGATGCATTCCAAATGAATATTATAAAGCTGAAGAATTCAGTAAGATGCACTTAACAAATTACAATGAATATTTTTCTATTTCAATGCACAAAGATTTACCCCATTCTTTTAAATGGCTGCTGTGTATTTCCCTGTATGGATGCATCATTACTTAACACAAGTGATAGACACTTAGGTTGTATTCCATTTTTCCACATAAACAATGCTACAATAAACATTTCTGTACATGTATATTTACTCGCTTTCTCCATGATTCTTTAGGATTAATTTCCTGGAAGCAGAATTGCTGGTTCAAAGGGAACGTATGTTTCTCATTTTGACCCATATTGTTACTGCCTTCCAAAAAAGTTGTAGCAATTACACTTTCATGTTCACGGCATCAGTGTTCTCATAGCCTGGATGGCAATGGGCATTATTCACCACCAATTTGATCATTTTAAAAAAACTAAGTGTAGATTTAATTTGTATTTTTTAAATTATTAATGAGGCTAGTTATCTTTTCAAATGTTTAATAGCCATTTATATTATTTTTTCCATTAGTTGTCCATTCGTATATTTCTACCTTGTGTTCCTCTTGCTGATTTATAAGATACCCTATATACTGAGGCTATCAATCCTCTGCCCATATGTGGTAAATAGTTTTTACAGTTGATTATTTCTCTTTTGACAGATTTAAGATGTCTTTTGCTATATTTAGGTTTTTAAAATGTTAGGTGGTCAAATCTGTCAATCTTCTTCTTTGAGGTGATGGGTTTTGAGTCATGCCTTAAGCCCAGGTTTGCATACTTTAAACCCAGATACTGAACTACACAGCAGCAATTACTGATACATCTTTTTACAGAAAAAAAAGAAATCTATAACATAGTTATAATTTAAGCATTCTATAAACCAGTATGAAAATACAGTTAAATCCAATGCAAAGCAACCTATAGATCTTCACAATTATGACCAATTGCTGTTTATGTTTGGAAAGCAATGGAATAAGAATTAAATATATACTGAAGAAACATGCCTGCAGATCTGTTTCCGCAGGGCTTTCGTTTTCATCATCATCTGTTCTGATCATATCAGAATGACAGTCTTCCTCAGCTTCTGCCTGAAGAGGGGAAGGAGGGAAACAAATAATCAACATCAGTTTCTCTTTGAAATCTACACTTATCTTAGCTACTTGCCCAATGAAATATAAAGTTGCTTTTCTCTAGATACTTTCCTCACAGGCTCTAGTTTTAAATGTTTTGGTAGGCGGTTAAAAAGAACAACTGTGCTTTGGAAAATAACATTCAGTTGTGGTATAGAGTTCAGCAAATAGTTTTGTTACACAGATCACTTAAAAGATGATGTACATAATCCATATATACATGTTCCTTCTTTTACACTCTGGCATCTTATTAATGTGTGAATATGACTTTTTTCTGCTTAATGTTTTAAATGCACTAGGAAAGCTCCTAAAACCAAAGACATGTAATAGTGAAATGTTTTTTTGTAAAGAAGCCCCTTCTAGTTTATAAATCCAGATTTTTATATATCGCATTAATTAAGATGGAATAAAGCAGGACTGTGCATGGTTTGGAGCTTAACAGAAGTCTCAGATCAATTGCTTTCATTTTATCCTTTTGTTCTCAATAAATGTTTGCTAAATTAAACTGAACCCTACCTTCCAGTGAAGATGCAATGTTGCCTAGGTTCAGTCTGTTAAGTAATAGACTTATTAGCAAATGGGACTTGCTTAACACTTATTGTGGTCAGTCCCATAGAGAAATGTGGCAATCAGGGAAATGACCTTGAAGGTTAGAATAAGTAATAAAAACCGATTTAATTTTACTCATTCCAAAGATGTTAAGTTTCACAATTGCCAATTTTAGTTGTAATTTGCTTCCAGGGGGAAAAAATGTTTGTATTAGCACATATCTTGGAGTACGGTAACTAGTTACGTACTTGAACAACTTTGTAGTGCAACATAAATAAGCCTAGCTTCCTATCTTATCTCTGCGAACCAGACTTCAAGCAGAGGTGCCTTTAAGACTTGAACCAGTTAGTATATGATAAAGTGCTTGGCACACCGTAAAAGCTAAATCAGCAAAGAAATAAATAAGAGGCCAAAACTCAGATGAATTTCCAGAAACTGGAAAATTTGAGCAATACACTTCTTCTGAGTCTTAAGCTGGGAGCTTTCCGTACTAAGAACATCACTAATAGGAAAATACACAAGAAAGAACTTTGAATTTATAGATCCCATTGAGAAATGTATTTCTTCTCAAATAAGAGTCTGCTTTATTATTGTAAACTCTAAGTACAGCTCATTACAAGGGAATTGGGGTGCCCTAGGGTACCCAGGGAACAGCTTTCTCTAACTCGTGCCTAGTGGTCATACTAAACTGACTTCAACACTTCCCCTGCTCTCTCCAGATCCCTGCTCCTGCATATGCTGCTTGAATGATGGCTGGAATGACTATGCCTCCTTCCTCACTTGGCTACTCATCCTTCAAGATTCAGCTCAGGAATCATCCCAGTGGAGGGCATTTGCTGATCCTTTTAATTGCCTCTTTCATTACACTTGTGCTTGTATCACGACACTTAAGACTTGCCCCTTGTGGTGACATTCTATGATTAAGTTTACCACAAATCACCTTACAGTTTTGGTTATATTGAAGGTTTGGTATTGTACCAGGGTCTAGCACTATGCCAGGCTGATAACAGGTGCTCAAAAAAAAAATCGGTTGAATTAACAAATAAAATGCCATGTGGCTAGATAATGCATTTCTCAAGAATGAGGAAACAGGAAACCTATAATACAGATGGCACCTTTCTTCTTCCCTGAGCTCCTGTGTTATCATAGAGTTTTAATCCATTATTACCTTGATTTTGACAGTGTGGCAAAAATGAGAAACTATCAATTTGGGTTTTACGACATTTTTCAATTCAAATACCACTTGAAAGAAGCAGGTCCTCAGCTGTCACCCAGAGATTTTCACTTAGTTTTTCCTAATTGAGTGTGACCTAAATTTCACCTTTCACTTGAGTAGCCCGTGTCTTCATCATTTAACTCCTCTGTTTCACACGTGCGATTAATGAAATGTAAAAAGTTAAGTGCTTAATCCTGGTCAGAGAACCAATTCTGAAAGTTTAGGAGCATAGTCCGTTACTGCTTTCCCTATCCAGATTAATAAAATCAATTCACTCGGCCACTCATTTATTCACAATAAATATTTGAGTGTCTACTGTACGCTAATTCGTTTGGCATCATTTCACTCTTGAGTCCTGCAACCCTAGAGATCAGTTTCTCGGACGGACAATGATTTCAAGCCAAAGCCAGGCAGCCGAGGGCAGAGGCGTCCTAGTCCGGCCTGAAATAGTCCTACGGAATTTGCGTTGTCCATTTCTGGAGCTTAGCTCAGCTTCTCCACGTGCACCGCGCGGCCGCTTCTCAGGCCCTCGCTGCTGAGAGGCGAGACAAAATCCTTCCAAGCCCACGCCGCCTGGCCCGCCTGCCAGCATCCCATCCAGGGCACTGCCGCGTCACGGGGCGCCCGAAGCCCAGGCCTCTCCGTGGGCACGGCTTTGCAGAGGGGGAGCGATCAACAAGTGCCTCCGTTGGCCAGGGCGCCCTCCGGATCCAGAGGCGGCGACGGCTCAGCTCAATCTTTGCTCAATGCTTCGGATAAAATCCCTCGAGAGGAGCGGGGCTGGTTCAGGGTCCTCAGCGAGCCGAGGGGAGGCATTTTTCTCTGCCGTCCTGCAAACCCACTGTCCTGACATAGACCCCGGCTGAGGGTTCAGATGGAAGAAAGCCCGGGGGGTGGGGGTGGGGGGGTCAGGGCTGGCACCCCTCCACTCCTCGGGTCAGAGGTCCTATCATGGGTAGCGGCCGTGCAGCTCCCACCCCTCCCGGTCCCTTCCTGCTCCCTCAGGGTTCCTCCCCGCAGGCCTGGCCCCTCGGCACACCGCACCCCCTCGGCACACCGCACCCCCGCCCCCCAGGTCCCCCCGACCCCCTC
>NW_005370008.1:518052-541804 GCF_000412655.1 Myotis brandtii
CAATGGGGGGGGGGAGGGGACATATGTAATACTTTAAACAATAAAAATTTAAATCTTTAAAAAAAATGTAACTCCTTAAGGGTTGAGACCCTATGGCAAGTAGCCCTAATGAACATCGAACTAGCGCTCGGGGCTGTCCCGCGGCGACTCTGGCTGGAGTGCCACGCCAGGAATGCAGGGAAACTGTGAAACCCGCTACATCACAGGCTATTGTAACCATTTAACTTTTTAAAGCACGGGTCTGGAGGCTGAGGAAAAGATGGGTTTAGGAGAGCGGCAGGGGGATGTAACCTCAGCCACAGCCAAGGAAGGTCTCACTACAGATCCCGTCATGCAACGGGGGAAGGACTAGCAAGTCCTGCCCAAACGACGCCCGGGAGACTCTGGGATTTGTAGTCGCAGTTCCGCGCTGAGCTCTGGAACTTGCACAGGATACTCGCCCCACCTCTTAAAGACCAAACACTCCATTTCACTCCCACAGGCATTCTTATCAGGCGATATACAGTTTTATTTTCACAGACTTGACATTGTTTTAAATACGGAATTTTGCATGCTCTATGAAAACCTACAGTCGTAGAGCCTCTTACCTTCTTCACTCAGCAAAAATTTAAGAAGTTTCTAGCTTCTATTAGGTAACAGGTACTAATACCCTACTTTCAACAAGTTCACAGAGTTTAAATCTCTTATCCTTTATCTTATTCTGGAGATCTTAGAATCTGGGGCAGAAACATAGAGGGCAAAAAAAGGGGGGATGGGGAGGAGAGAATGGTGAGCTACATACAATATGGAAGCCCAACTGCTGTCTTAATATGGGATTCTCCCTTCGGAGGGGTGTTTTTAGTTGCACCCTAAATCAGCTACCAATAAAAAGTGCCTTCATGTTTCATGGAGAACCAAAGTTTAAATGGTTTTTAGTTTTTAAAAGAGACTTTATGCTTAGGTCTTTTAAGGATGATTTTCCTGCCCTAGCTGGTTTGGCTCAATGGATAGAGCGACAGCCTGTGGACTGAAGGGTCACAGGTCTGATTCCCGTCCAGGGCAATTGATGTGTCTCTCTCACAGATGTTTTTTCTCTCTGTCTCTCCCCCTTCCTTCCACTCTCTCTAAATATCAATGGAAAAATATCCTTGGGTGAGGATTAAAAAGGATGATTTTCTTCCCAATGATCTCTTTAAAAGGATTTTGAAATTTAAATCTGAGGGAAAGATTAGATGTAAGAATTTATAATAGAAGAAAACTATATGTGACTCATGAATACAAAAGATCAGTTTTGCAAATGAAGAATAAGGTATAGAAATATTTTAAGAACTCTATTTCATTAAACTGTTGAGTGCTAATTTGAGATATCTTGGTCAATTAGCACAGATGATTTCTATTTTTCTAGCAAATAAACAATGAAAATTAATAAAGTAATAATTAGCATTTGTAATGATAAATTGAGCACATGTTTTATTAAAATGCTTTTAGGTTTCATAGCTACTAACTTTCTATATTAGATCAGTATCCATTCGACCTCTTTACAGGGTTCTATTGTCACCAGACTGGGCAGAGTAGGTCTACCTCAGTCCAACCTGTAGTGTGTGGATTCTCGACTTTGTACAGGAAAGATTTCACAATACAAGTCCAGTGATTTTGAGAGTGCATTTATTAAAGCTGGGGACAGTGAAACAAAGGAAGGACTCGGGTAAGAGAAGCAACAGGAGAGAGCCTAGGTGGGGCTGCTTTGACTCCCTAGAAACGTCATAGGAAAGAAGTGAGCCAAGGCGGGGCTGCTTTTAGCTCACTGGAAAGTCAGAGAAAAAGGCAGGTTCAGGGGGTAAGCCCGGACAAGCTGCCACTGCCCACTGCTCTCTAGTTATAAGTCTCATGGAGACCCTTAGAGTTTAGGAGAAAGAAAGTAAAAAGTTCTAGAGCGATCCTGCATTGGGTCTTTGTCTTGAGGGTTTTTACCTTTTTTCTGCAGTTGAGAAACTTAGGGAAGGGCCTCAGTAGAATATGCATCAGCTTTCCAGGTGCATTTTTAATATGCTAATGTATCAAAATGAGCATGTAGAGGAATTTGGGATTATTCTTTGGTCAGCTTTACTTTTTTCTTAGGTCTGTCTGGCTCTAATCAGGTGTTTGTTATTTGTTCCCCTGATTTTATCCGTCCTTGGGTTTGGTTGGCACATATGGCAATAATTGGGTTTCTGTTCTCTATTTTCCCCCACCAGGGTGATTTAAACTATGTATTCTCTGGTTAGGGAGAAAGGTATAAACCATTTGCTCTCAAGTGTCCTTGGTTGGTTAGGGAAGATAAAGTCTTACAATTCACTAGCTGTAAATTGTTCAAATTGTTTGGCCTTGTTCTTGTCTCAGTTTCCCATTCCATTTGCCCAGGAATTTTCTTAGCTTCTTACTGTCCTGCCTCATATTATATCTACCGGATTGTAATTTTCCCGGAGACTAGAACTACTGACTAAGCCATTTACTAGCCCAGTGGACACTTGTTAAGGTACACCAAGATAGTCCCTCTATTTGCTAGGTAGACTTTCTTGGACAACTGAATTTGACTAAAATTGATCATTTTAGATACTTTAAAAATCATTTTTTCATGAGAGTAGCATAAAATTTGCTAGGCTCCCTCTTATTTCCTTGTCATGTCATTGATAATGATTTTCCATTTTCATTTGCCATGTGGTTTGTGTGTTGCATAGGTAAACACAAACGTAGATAAATGTTATTATACATTTGCCAGATAGCCTGATGACGCTTTCCCACTTAGGACAGGAAGTCTAAGAAAGCTTGACTGTCTTGTAGGTTTCTCCAACAGGAGCAAGAGGAGAGAGGGAATCAGTCCTCTTGTACAGCTTCTTTGGGAAAAACAAAACAAACCAACGATCTGTCTTCAGTTCTTCGAATTCAAAAATAAAATAGTGAGAGAAAGCTGATATAGTGATGAGCGGGGGGATTTAAACTCAGATCCAGTGTGTAAGAGGTTACTGCTTTATGAATTACAGTAGTGCTGCTTGGGGCAATGTGGTTCCCTTGACCAGCACCAGAATTCTGAGCATAGGGCCCAGCAAACTTGTTTTAACAAACTGATGCCTCCAACTACAGTTTGAGAACCATTGGCTTGGGCAATTATGTAAATTTAAATGGAGGACCTTGAAGCAATTTCTTTTTTCGAAGCGCTTCAGAGCTAGTCCTTATATGAATGATTTAAGGTAATGTCTACAATACAAGTGAATGTGTTTAAAAAGTGTTAAGTGTTAAATTCCGTATAGTAACCAGTTACAGAAGACAACTGTTTCCTACCCGGATAACAATTCAGTCTTTCAGACTAAAGTTGCTCTTACAGTTCAAATGAATACAACAGGCCATCAGTTGCGCCTTTATTTTAAACATTTTCATTGTGGTCATAAAATATATAACATAATTGCCATCTTAACCATTTTGAGTGTGCAATTCAGGGGCATTGATTTCCTTCACCATGTCTTGCAACCTCAATTACGATTTTTTTTTTAAACCAGGAAGAATGTTTTTACGATGACCTGTAATGAAATGTTCTCGGCATGTGCATCCACGGCCACCATTCCTACATCTCCACACGTGTGCAGCCGAGCTGCAGGGAGGCGTGCGTTTGGAGCTGAGGTCGCATTCCTTGTCAGCTGGCCGCAGGGAGCCCCGGGCTCTGGCGGGCCCCCAGCGGGGACCGGAGCGCGGCGGCTCTGCGCTCCCGGGCACCCTGCTCGCGGTGCAGGAACGCGCAGGGCCAGCGAGGGGAGCTGCAGGGTAACTTTTCCCAGGGAAGGCGGCCCGTCGTCCTCGCTAGAAGCCTCCCTGCCTTTTGTTTGTTTTCCTGCTGGAGGCTGGAGAGCGGCCGGGTTCCTGCTGCTCTGCCATGCGCCACGCGGCCCGTGCGACTCGCCGGTCCTCCTGGGCGTCCCTGCACGGACGCCTCGGCCTGTCCTAGCAGGGATCGCCCCCATTCTCAGTTCCCGAGGGGCTGCTGCGCCCCACTCGCCCGAGGAGCTGTGCTCACCGCAGGGGCGGGCCCCCGCCTGTGTTCGCCGCGCCAGTAAGTGGGGTCAGGGATCGAGGGGCTTCTGCCGGGCGACCTGTCACTCGGGGTGATGCACCGGAGCTGCGGAAGGACCCCTGCCCCGTGGCCTCTTGAGTGATTCGGGCGGGAGGGAGCGGTGAATGGGCTGTAGTTTCTCTGCGCGGTCATGTGGTCTCTCCCTTCCCTGGAGGCATGAAAACTCCCATTTCCTCGGAGTCGGGAAGATTTCGATGGGTGTTTACCTTCCAGTGTTTAAGAGGGGGAGAGATTCGTGCCCGATTTGAAGCCCCTGTAGTAGGAGGTGGGGGACTTGCTCTGGAATTTTCCTGACTAGGCCTTTGGCTGTCCCGAAAGGGGTCTGAGCAAGAATCCTCACACATTGGTGTGCAACCATTTTTCACGGGGTTTCATTCCTGCTCTGATTTCTTTCTTACCAATGGGAGTACCTGTTATGCGAGGGAGGTTGAAGGATTTTCCAGAACAGGAATTTCTTTTACAATTCACCTTCTAAAGTTTGACTTTGTCACTAGCATTGAGGGCTTTGACTTTTAAATATAAAAGTAGTTTAAGGCATCCTTCCGCAGAAAAAAGTATGCGTTTCCACTTACAACTAAATAAAGATCTGCTTTTGCGGAAGCTTGACTGTGCTGAGAGGATACCACCTTGGGTTTTGCATTCAGGGCTGGATTTTTCGAAGGTATTGGCAGCTGTGGTTTTTTTTTTTTTATTTTGCCCTGGGCCACTTTTTATAGCAATAGAAGTTTGATAGCTACGGTTTTCATTTCTCACCGTTTCCAATGAGCGGACTTCCTGGATGTGCCCCAATAGTGAATTGTACTATTGCTGGATATACAATTAAGATAAGCTTTAAATTTGTGTAGTCAACGTATAAGTAATTAAGAAGAATTTGTGTCTCAACCATATCCTAGCTGTGCTAGGAGTTAATGTATGCATAAAAATGCACATTTGAAATAGTTTCTGAACAAAGCGCTACGATTTGGTAACAGAATCTTGAAGGCCTTCCTGTCTATTTGAGGACCAGTCATTGTAAAACACTAAGAAGTGGGTGTAGAAATGAGAGCTGTGCTGGGATTCTTTATGGAAAAGGATATCCTCTCCCTAAGGTCCAGCCCTCTACAGTGACCTGCCCACTTTTTTAAAAAAAATATATTTTATTGATTTTTTACAGAGAGGAAGGGAGAGGGATAGAGAGCTAGAAACATTGATGAGAGAGAAACATTGATCAGCTGCCTCCTGCACACCCCCGACTGGGGATGTGCCCGCAACCAAGGTACATGCCCTTGACTGGAATCGAATCTGGGACCCTTCAGTCCGCAGGCCGATGCTCTATCCACTGAGCCAAACCAGTCAGGGCAACCTGCCCACTTTTTATTTCCCCCTCTCCACTTGGCTTTGTCCCCATCTCCAAAGTCAAAACTGTTGGTTGGGCAGGAGTGGGCAGTCATGTTTCTAAGTGAGACCCATTTAATTTTAGATGATGGAGGGATTTTTTAAAATTTATCTTTATTGTTGAAAGTTTTACAGATGTCCTTAAAAAAAAACCTCTCCCACCCCTTCTCCAAGTCTTCCTGGCACTATTGTCTGTCCATGGGTTATGCATATATGCATATACGTTCATTGGTTAATCTCTGCCCCACCCACCTTCCCTCTGAAATATGCCAGTCTGTTGCATTGAAATGTCTCTGAATCTTTTATGTTCATCAGTTTATTTTGTTCATTAGATTCCACATATGAGTGAGATCATGTGATCCTTGTCTTTCTCTGACTGGCTTATTTTGCTTAGCATAATACTCTCCAGGTCCCTCCATGCTGTCTCAAAGGGTAAGAGATACTTCTTTTTTACTGCTGCATGATATTCCATTGTGTAAGTACCCATTAGTTGACAAATGGATGGAGTGATGTTTTGAAGGGTTGATGGGGCCTATCTGAGTAGGCCGAGGCCTGTCTTTCTTACCCAGGGAACTCAGCATTTGGTCACAAAGAAATGGTTTTTCTCAGTGAACTTTCCTACTACTGATTATATATGTAAATGAGCTACCAGGATAAAGAAAAGGCCTTTTGGGAGTGGTTATTTGTTGACTGTTCAACATCATCAAAGCCCATTGTTGGTCTTATTCTCACTGCTTTTTGAGGTTCCTGGTAAAGGTGGAAATCATGTTAATATTGAACCTTTGGAATGATCTTTTCCTTCATTTCCTTCCTCCTTCATAGCAATGAGTCATCTCCACCTGTTACACAGAATGTATTTTAATCCAGAACCACACCTTTCCTCTCCTGCAGACTGGAGCAGCCTCTTAGTTACCCTCCCAAGCCTGGCTCTTAGTAAGTCCTCAGTAAATGTTTGCCGAATGAATGAATGAAGAATGAATGAGATGCTCCCCTTTCTGGAATTTGCAGCATTCCTTGTTTGTCTAAACTTTTTAAACCTTTAAACTATCACTTCCTTATGCTGCTACTAGCTTTCCCACCTGCGGTCCCTCTCCATTCTCTAAAATAATTTGTCTAATTTTTCAAGGCCTTTATCCGGCTTCATCCCTCCCACCTAAATCTTGTTTTCAGTTTAGCATACATCTTTGCGCTCTGTGGGGTTTGGTCTTCTTGCTCTCCTACTAAAGGGGCCAGGCTCTCCCTAGAAACTTTCTCCCTTCTCCCCACTCTCCTGTGCAAGTCTGAAATCTTACCCATCCTCTGCGAAGGAGCCCAAGTCCTACTTTTTTCATAATGTCTTCTCTACTCAATTTTCTCCTCTTTCTTTGAAGTCTTAAGACACTTATGTGTGTGTTGTTTTTTTTAGCCCTCCTTATACTGGCCATATTGACCTCTAATTGGCTTAGGCTATTTTAAGCCTCTTTGGGGGCAGGACCCATAT
This sequence comes from Myotis brandtii, assembly GCF_000412655.1. Classification (NCBI taxonomy): domain Eukaryota; kingdom Metazoa; phylum Chordata; class Mammalia; order Chiroptera; family Vespertilionidae; genus Myotis; species Myotis brandtii. The sequence continues at coordinate 524,988 of NW_005370008.1, forward strand.
TTTATGCATGGTAATGTGGCATTGTGGGCTTTGGAGTCAGGCAGAATTGAGGTCAGGGCCTGACTCTACTTATTACGCATGTGGCCCTGTGGGATTCTCCCAGCATTAGTCCTCTCACATGTAAACTAGGGGAAATGCTTTCCCCGGCTGATTGTGTTGTTGAAGATGGCTTGGGGCCTAAACAGTGCCTGACATGTACCTGACAAAAACCTGCTCATTCCCAGACACTGACTCACAGAGACCTGAACATGTTACAAAGATTTGGTCGATGTTTGTTGATTGACTTGTAGTAAGTAGACCACGAGTCATGGCTCGGCCTGGAAGCCCGGAGCATGGGCAGTCATGCTGTGAAGCTTAGCGAGTGTTATCCTGCCCTTACTTAAAATGGCTTGAGCTTAGGTTATTCCTGGCTAGATCTCTGCTTCTGGGATCTGTTGCTGTTTTTCCATCTGAACCTTGCCAGGAACACTACTGCCTTAAAAAAAAATTTTTTTTTAAACTGCTTCTCTTGAGGCAAGCTCCTCCATTTCATTTGGCAGGATCTTGCTGAGTTGGAGTTTTACCTCACACGTCCTTCTATTTTTCTGCTTGTGGGGTATGTATGACTGTATGTGTTTATGGCAGAACTACTTGCGTAGCACTTTCTTGGCAGATTTCTGGATACAGTGACCTTCGTGTATATGTTGGTCTGTCAGCCTGTGAATAGTGTCTCACTTAATTATAAATTCTCTCATCAGCAGTCTGACAAACGCGGCATTCTGCGGCGTTCTGAGAAGGACCTCTGGCTTAGAGTGTCGGAAATCTCCTATCTGGGCCTCAGTGTTTGTGGCTGATGTGCAAACAGAGGTGTGTGCCGGACAACTTACACACGTATTGTTTGGGGATGATAGTGTAACCTTGTCCTAGGTTGTGGCTGTGCTGACTTTTGAAACACAGTTTTAACTTCCTTATAAAGACACGTGCTCTACAAAACCACCCTGTAAAAATAATTTAGTGAAGCAAATCATTTTCTGGGGCAAATTACATTAAAATGCTAAGAACGCGTTATGGCAGGAAGGAATCAGATGCCTTTACTTGCAGCCAAATAGGAAGTTAAAGAAGCAGCTCAGGTTCCTCCCGAGAAGATGAGGAAGTCGGTATGGGCTTTTGTACTCAATCTCTGCACGTAGTGAGGTGCTGTCCGAAGGTAGGAAAATGTCACCACTCAACAGATCCTAGAAAGGTACTCAATCCGTCCCTGATTTCCTTCCAAGGAAACCGAAGCATCCTTGCTCATTGAGTAAATGTGTGTGCTTTGAAAGTCGAAACCTTCATGGAAAGAGTGTGGTCAGACTTGCTGGTGCAGCTGGCGTGCGTTGACTTGTGACATTGTCTCAGAGTTTGAAGAAAGCAGATCTGCAACTCTTTTTAATATGTGATTCAGAATTTGCAATCCTACATAATAAAAGGGTAATATGCAAATTGACCCTAACGGCAGAACCATCACTGGACCAGTCACTATGAGGCGTACCGACTACCTCTTGGTCCCTTTCCCCAGCTGGCAGGCTCCGATCGCCTGATGGCCACCTGTGGTGGGGGCGGGGCCAACATGCGGGCAGAACAGCCGACTTCTCAGTCCCTTCCCCTGGCTGTCAGGCACCCATCACCCGATTGCAAACGGGGAACTGGGGATGGGTGGCGGCGGGGGGCGGGGCCGGCTACGGGCAGCTGGGGAAGATGGCCCTGATCGCAGGCCAGGCCTAGGGACCATACCTGTGCATGAATTTCGTGCGCCGGGCCTCTAGTACATTCATATACTTTTTACAAAAGGGCAAGTGGGGAGTATTTGATACATCTCTAATAGATTATTAAAACATTTCTTGCCATGGTCAGGTGGCTCAATTGCTTGGAGCATCATCCTGTATACCAAAAGGTTGTGGGTTCGTTTCCTGGTCAGGGCACATACATAGGTTGTGGGTCTGATCCCCTGGTCAGGGTACAGTTAGTATCCCAAACTGAATAAAAGGGCTCAGGCCTTACCATCCTTTTATTCAGTTTGGGATACACCTATAGCCCTTAGATAGACTATCTTATCAGTTGCACATCTATCTTATCAGTTGCACAACTATCTCTACAGTTGCACATACAGGAGGCAACTGATCGATGTTTTTCTCTCACATTGATGTTTCTTTTTCTCCCACCCTTCCTCTCAGAAGATCGATAAAAACATGCTTAGTGAGGATTAAGAAAAAAAACAAAACACTTTTTATTCAGACATTAAAAAATATGCGATCTGAAGATAACAAGGAATCCATTCCTATTAATTGGGTCTCTGGATCTCATCCATAAAGTGAGGGTGTTGGATGATTATTAAGGTTCCTTACAGGAAAAGAAAACCTAATTTTACAGTCAGAAGTTTCCTCAACATTTTCTGTGCCCATGTTGAACTTAGGTTCTGTGAACCCAGCTTTCAATCTATTCTAATTAGCATTGCTATATATTACCTTCCTATGAAGGACCCACGTCCCGCGTGGTTCAGGGTTCTGGCTCTGGAGAAGGGGCTGCGCGCAAATGACAGAGACGAGACAAGAAACAATAATTTGGAAATTGGGGGGCCGGGCGGGAGCCCAAAGCAAGAGGGAGGACCCTCTTGGGCTCAGGCCTTGCCATCCTTTTATTCAGTTTGGGATACACCTATAGCCCTTAGACAGACTATCTTATCAGTAAGGATTTACATGACTATCTGGTCAGGAAGTTGCTTCAGCTACCATTGTCTGACTAAACAGTGGGTGCATAGCTCTGACCTTTGCCAGGGCTCAAGGGTCACCAGCATTCCGGGATCCTTGTCCACACCTCTCTGCTAGAGAAGACAATAGGCGGCTTCCCACACTTACTTTAAACGTTCCCTAGATTTTAACTTTGTCATCCTAATTCAGTTTTGTTTTGTTTTTTTTAAATGGAAGAGCCAAAGGTTTCACTTGGTGCCTTTTCCGCCACACTGGGGGCTCTTCGTACCTACTTGATAAATATATAGTGATGGCCAAGAGCTTGAGAACCACATATTTTTATGGAAAGATCAATGTGTCATTTTTTATCTTTCTGTAGGTGTAATATAACCTGTGATGAAGTGCTGATAACATGTGATGGCCCTCGTGGTTACTATAAAAGATAATGGCCCAGAAACCAAAAACATAAAGTATTATGGTCCAATGTGCTCAGCTACATATTTGACTAGCATGAAAGTTACTGTCTGCATGAACTTGTAGTTCTCCAAAGACAGTAGTTAATGCTTTTGTGATCTTGGACACTGCCTTTGCTTTGAAAGCGACTTTATTAAAGATTCATTTAACTCAGACAAACCCGAGTGAGGAAAAGTAAGATATACATGCTCACATGTTATCTTAGCTGTTAAAAAGCATGTTTTCCTACATTAGGGTAAAAGCTTTTAGAAGAATTCATAATTTTTGTACCCTAGTCCCCATATAGTTGTCCAGTTTTGCAAAGAAGGGTGTGAGGGGGGTGGGATGGCAGTGGGAGTGGGGTTGGTGACACAGGAAAATCACCTCTAGGCAAAATGACCATTTACAAACCTGTCAGTTGCTCATCCATTAATGTATTCATTCAACAGATCTTTCTTGTGAGTACTGATTTGTGCCAGCTGTATGCCAGGTACTCATCTAGGTGCTGGGGATACAGTTGTGAATATAAAGTTTCTGCCCTCACCTTGCTTATATTCTAGGGATAAACACAGTTCACACATGTAACACTGTAACCTCGGGTTAAATGAGGGTTCTATGGAGACGGCTAAAATGTTTCTGCTTACTTGCAGGGTCTCCTCTGTTCCAGGCGCCCACACACTGTGCCCTGCAGGCATATCCTGCCTGCTGCCCATTTTGTACGTAGAGTTGTCCTGGAATACAGCCATGCCCATTTATTTCCGTCTTGTCTCGGACTGCAGAGTGTAGTAGTTGTGACAGACTTATAGCCCTCAAAGCCTAAAATATTTACTGGCCCTTCCCAGAAAATATCCCTGCGCTGTATTATTTTTTACATTAAGTCTTTGCTTCCTTGACACATTTTGTTGATTTGTTTGTTGTTAGACATGATGGTGAGTCACCTTACATTAAGATGAGATCGGCTCCTGAGTTAAAGGTGCTGTAATGTCTGCACAGCGCTTGAATACAGGGTGGGGGGAAGTAGGCTTACAGTTGTGAGTACGGGAAACACAGATTTTTATTATTGTTATTTGTTAATTATGGTATTATTTTCTATACAAACAACTATGAACCTACTTTTGCCCCACCCTGTATATATGTTCTCATTCACTCCCCCATCTTCACCACAATCTGCCTTGCCCACCCTTCCAACATGGGATGCCAGTCAGGTCAGCAGCTGGGACTAGGACTGTTGCCACCCTGGGCAGCCTTTGTTAAGGATGAGGACTGTCACCCCAGCTCATCCACAGTTTCATACAAGTCAGGGTAAAGGTATCCTTCCAGCTCCTCAACATTTTGCTCTCCCTTCAGTTCTTTACAGTCCACAGAAGCCACATAGAATTATGGGTCTTCGTTTAGAAATAATCCACATGTGATTGAATACTTTTTTCAAGGTTCAGGCACAAGCACCCTTTGGTATTGCAGGGGGAGCGATGGGAAGTTATGGACCCTGCTCAGGGGATTAAGGGCCCTGGGACATGGGGAGTTCATTTTCAGAAGCTGGGTTGATGGTGGAGACAGAGGAAAGGCATGGAGCAGTTTCTGGAAACGGAAGAGGCATTCATCCAAGAGGCAAAATACTTAAAGAACATTTCTGCTAAATGTATATAGGCAGAAGAATTGGGCTCCAGAGAGAAAAATATGAGCACGTATGCTATTTCTAGTACCTTTTAAAAAGAAATTAACAGTATTAACTTCCTCGTGTCAAGTAATGACACATGTGAACCTAGAATCCAAAGTGTAATTAATTTACATGCTGGCTATGGTGCCAGGAGAAGGGCCACTGAATGACTTTGCACATAATCCAGTTTTCCTGTGAGGGCAGATGAAAGCAATGGAATCTTTTCTGCATAAAACAATCAAGACCCTCATAGGGTCTGAGTGGGGGTCAGTGGGCTGGTAAACCACAGCTCTCGAGAAGCCCATGTTGGCATGCACTTTTCTGTCTTCGATCTTAACAAATGAGTAATTGTGGCATTCGTTCAGGGACTACCAGGATTCCAAAATAAAGAACGACTACCGCTTCCCTGTGCCCAGTGTCTGGTGTCCAGGCTGTGAATGAGCAGGGCATCCATGCGAGCTGCTGGCCATGAGCAGACGCTCTTTGCCTCCACTGAGGACTGCAGCCGAGGGGAGGGAATTGGGGCTGTTCCGTCACAGGAAGGTTTCCCCCGATGTCACCCAGCCAGGAAAACCATCACTATATTTCAGAGTTTGGCTAGAACTCTTTGAAAGTGAAACCAACTTGTATTTCTTTGTTAGTTGGGTACAGCCTTACCCAAAGGCCGAAGACCTGATCTGACCATGTGGAGGGGGCCTTTCTGAGAGTCCCTGAGACTCAGTGCTTCCGGCATTGTGGTGGGAAGGCCCAGGCCGCCTGCCTGTCTTAGCTTTTCTGTAGTGTTTACTATTTTCCCATTTCAGAATTCTGAACATTTGTGATCAGGTCAAACAATTTCATTGTGACTTTGCACGTGAAGAAATAGAAGTACTGAGAGTTTTGAGATACTCATCAGGGGTGGTACAGAAAATGGATAGCAAAGACTAACATCCAGATTTTGACCATTCAGACAATCTCTGAGTAACTGCTATGTGCAAGTGGAGTGTGAGGCGTGAGAATGCAGAGGCCAAGGAAGCGTGGTGAGTGACCTGGCTGATGCAGAGGGCGGGCCTGCCTGTCACTGACCACTGGGAAGGTGTGGGGACTTTGATATGGGACAGGGCCTTGAGAAAGCCATCAGCTGTGTCTGTGTAGGTTGGGGCAGGAGGCTTCAAAGAGGTGATTGTTGCAGATTCTGAACTTTGGGGCCCAGCGAAGGCAAGGGTACTTGTCCCTCTCTGAAGGAGAAATGTCATGTAGCATACAGGGTCCCTCTGGGGCACTCTCTTCTCTTTGCTAGCTTTTGTGCATGTGATGGGAAAAGTGGAAACTGATTCTTCCCCTCCCGTCCCCCCTCCCCACCATAGTGATTTGAGAAAGAGAGAAACATTGACGTGTTGTTCTACTCATCTGTGCATTAATTGGCTGACCCTTTCATGTGCCCTGATTGGGGAGCAAACCTGCAACCTTGGTGTTTCCAGATGACACTCCAACCAACTACCCGGCCAGGGCCAGTGATCCATTTTTTTTTTCTTCTTAGACAAATGCTGGCTTGATTATGAACTAGTCACAGAATCACAGAGCATTTGAGCAAACCATTTAACTGCATCAAGTCCAGTGCCCTAATTTCACAGAAAGTAAACCTGAGGACTAGGAGACACTCCGAGTCAGAGGAGGTCTGTGCCAACTGGAAACTGGGACCAGCCCCTCTTTGTCTGCAATCACTTTGTCTCCGCTGCTGCTGCTGCTGCTGCTGCTGCTGCTGCTGGCCAGGTCCCCGCTGGGTTCACTGATGTTTGTTTGCAGAATGAGGCCAACTAGCATGGACACATCACTGGTTTCCATATTTGGATTTTGAGCTACAAAGTACTTTCTCTAATTCCTCTTATTCTCAGATCATCAAAAGATTTTATGACCTTTGGATCTTTTGCCACCTTTCCCTTGAGTTTGGTGCAGTCAGCCTGGGTTCCTATATCAATCCCTCCATTTATTAGTTGTATAACTTTGGACAAGTAATTTGTGTCTCAATGTCCTTATCTATAAAATTCGGGGATGATGTTAGTAGTACTAGGGGCAAGTTGCTTATGCCTCAGTGTCCTTATCTGTAAAATATGGATAATAACAATAATAGTACCTACCTGGCACAGTTGTAAGGATTAAACAGATTAATATATAGAAGCACTACAATAGTACTGTACATATAGTAAGTACTAAAATTAGTAGTAGTACCTTTTGGGTTTATTTGATACTAGAGGCCCGGTGCACATTTGTGCAGTGGGGGTGGGGGGGTGGGGTGGGGTCCCTTAGCCTGGCCTGCGCCCTCTCACAGTCCAGGACCCCTTGGGGGATGTACGCCTGCTGGCTGAGGCCCACTCCCCACTCCTGAGTTGAACGTCTGCCCCCTGGTCGTCAGTGCACATCATAGTGACGGATCATTCTGCCGTTTGGTTAATTTGCATATTAGCCTTTTATTTATGAGGATATTAGGAAGGTAAGTGTGGATTAGTTATAGTGAGAGATTTATCTATGTTATTCTATGGAGTCAGAGAGGTATGTAGAAGGTCTGCCCCTTAGCATGTCAGCTAATTCCCAAGTCAATGGATGAGCTGCTACATTCCACTCACTTCTCAGGCAGTGTTGACTGTCTATACCAGGAGCTGTGAATTCAAATGCTGTGGGGGCAGAGGAGGAAATGTAAAAGACTCAGGAAACTAGCTATGTGCTTGTTAGGCAGTAAGAAATTGAACTTCTCTTTTAAATAAAGGACAATTTTTCTTTAAACAGGAGGTTTTTTTCAGGTTGCCTTTTAGTTTGTCACTTTTAACAGCAGCATAGGAACAGAGATGTTTTTCTTTCAATAAAACAAGTGGTTGTGAAGGTACAAAAATACATGGTTACTAAAAAAAAATTGAGGAACTGATATAGAAACCATTTTAGGGACAGTAGGAAGGATGGGGACTGTGATGAGCTGAAGAGTCCATGCTCAGTCTAAGGAGGTGGTGACTACCCTTTTCTAGCTTTTTGTTACCACACAAGGCTAAGGATCCCATGTTGTCAGCCCTTCGGTTTTTCTAAAGAAGCCCCCAATCTGGATTTTTATATGAAAGTTCCTGGTTTCAAATACAGATTCAGAACCTAGCTTTGAATCCAGGCCTCAGACGGCCAGTTTGCAAGCTCCCGGTTCACACAGTGTGAATCTCCATATGCCAATGTCGTATTTAGAGATTTCAGCCACAGTTGTGAAGTCTTGCTCACTGTGCAAAATTGTAGAGAAATAGTCTCTATACTTCAAAAAGGAATTCCGTTGCTTATTGGGAAAGTGTAGACTTCTGATTTCATTCTTTTTTTTTTTAATTGTGAAAATAAGTATTCATTTATTAAAAACAAACTTCAGAAAAACATATCTGTTAAAACATGGTTAATTTTGACAACAGCTGTCAGTGAGCAAAAATAAAAAATGTGATGAGGAAGCAAGAATTACTGTTACTAAGTTATATTATACCCACCTCTTCAATTATACCCCTGTTATCTTGAAAAATATAAAGGTAGCTCTAAGAACTTTAGACATAGCTCTAGGTTTATGGCATGATTTGCCTTTCATGTTTTATTGATTTCCAGAGGGTACTATTTTATGATACCAAATCAAATGCATAGTCTAAGAAAATTCTTCTCTTTTAATGCAGTCTATGAAGTCTTCCTACTTGAAACCCTCAGGATCAAATTACCCTTACATTTTTCTAAGGAGAAGACAGCCATCAAATTTTTTCAACATTGGCCCCCATTCTTAAAAAGGATATAGGTGTGGTTTAATTAATACTGATTTTTTTTTAATGTGCGGAAATCCAACTCTGCTTTTTATTTTTAATTTTTATTTTTTTAAAAATATATTTTATTGATTTTTTACAGAGAGGAAGGGAGAGAGATAGAGAGTCAGAAACATCGATGAGAGAGAAACATCGATCAGCCGCCTCCTGCACATCCCCCACCGGGGATGTGCCCACAACCCAGGTACATGCCCTTGACCGGAATCGAACCTGGGACCTTTCAGTCCGCAGGCCGATGCTCTATCCACTGAGCCAAACCGGTTTCGGCTCCAACTCTGCTTTTTAAATTAAATAAAAGGAACAAAAATATGGCACCATCCCAAAAAATCTAATGGCAATAAAAATGGCAGCAGTACAAAAATCTAAGCAAATCTCCAATACAGCAGATTTGTTGTATACAGCATGCAATGATTTATTTTTAGCGAGAACAAGAAGCTTAATAACAGGCAAAGGAAACCAAACACTGCATTATATTGAATACTAAGGTGAGTAACCATAGTTATCTCATAAATCTTCCAATAACGTAACTAGTTGCTTTCGAATAACTATATGTGACCCTCATTTTTTAATTAAATGCCTATTCAACAAAGCTAACTGGAACAAATACATTTATGCAAATTTATATCCTAGGATACCAGAGTAAACAGGAGACATTAGTCAAGGATGAGTAAGAAAGTTCTATTTTTTTTCATCATCTGTGTCACCAGGTGGCAAAGGATGTACTTTTCTCTTTCCTTTTCCTAAACCACTGCTTCCTGCCTCTTCAGGAATCCGATTCTCTTTATCAGAATCTTTAGGGGACAGTCTGAAGAATTCTCCAATTCCTTTTTGCCTTTTGGGAGTTGGGCGCACACAAACTGGATTCCCTCTTGCATACTTATTTTCAGCTTTCCTCCAGGAAGGTGAAGTGAAGTTAGTGGCAGAGGTGGAGGAACCAAGCACTTTCCTGGGGGCTCGGGCAGCCACCACTTTTCTGTAGGTGCCCAGGCAACTGTCTGCTCTAGTCCGCACCATGTTCAGACACGAGAAGATGAGAGCAACCCACTGACTTTCCCACGGAGGATGTCTCAGTGGACAAGGACAAGAAAACTAATCTCCCGGGCCCAGTGTATACTCCTGATTTCATTCTTAAAACATTCTTTTGAATAAATAAAAACCACTGCTGCCTTAATTCAGATGATTGTATGAAAGTCTTTGGGAGGTTCTCTGATTTCCTTTAACTTAAGCTCTGTTGTCATCTGTGGTAAGTTATAATTATCAATGACATACAGCGTGAATGTATATCATTGATAATAGGAATAGGTTCTTTGGGAGGAAACTTTCAAATCAAGGAAACAAGGAAGAGCGGCATGGATGTCCCAATTCATCACCATCTTCGTGAAGAGCCATGCTGGACTATGGTGCTCTGTTGAATAGGCAGTGTTGGCATAATCAGATGATTTTCAGAGTCTGGGATTAGGTGTCAGCTTTAGAGAGTAGTTGTCTGGTAAAGCCATCCACGTAGCATGTAGGGACCTTCAAGACCCAAGAGAAGCTGGGCTTTAATAAACTCTGGATAAAAGAGTCCCCTTCCCAGCTGGCTAGTTGTCCAGGCAACCCTGGTACCCAGGGCCACTTTTGGACACTCCTTCTTGTTGCATCATAATAGATTTGTAGTTGTATGTTCTTCCAAAATAGAAGCAGATAATGGTGGATGGAAAAATTGAACCTTGGGCTAATAGAGAATTACTTCTTGTAATTTGTCTCCAACTATGCTAACCTCTTTCAGTTTTCAAAGCATGCTAACTACAGATGATTGATCTATTGATCTATCTCTATCACCTCCCCTATAGAATTTTGTCTGCACCCTAAATATCACAGTTTTATATAATAATGTTTAAGGCAGAAACACAGGGCATTGTTTTTGTCAACTGTCTTTATCAGGGAGTAGATAGATTCCTTCTCAGAGGCTTTTCTCTTCGATCATCAGTTCACTTTCCTTTCCATCTCTTAAGTCTGAGCCATAGCCTCACTCCTAATTGCTTTGTTTGGCTTAGACTGATCAGAGTTCACGCATCAGGACGATAGTAGGTAGTTACCGGCCCTCATTAGATTGAATCCTGAACAATATCAGGGTTCTATAAACTGAGCAAGAAGAGGAGCATTGCTATTGGGTAGATCAGCAATGGCCCCACCCCTGTCTCCCTCTTTTTTCCAGTGCATTGTCCATCACTCTTGTTTTCCCGGAGCAGCAGTGAGTCTTGTTCTTCACTTTCAGATCGTGACATGAGTCATCACATTCAGGCCACCATAAAAATGATGAATAACTGAACACCACTGATCTCCAATGTATTTAACCACTTACTGCTGGGACATGCTCAGAATTGATTATACTTCTTGGTCTAATGCTAATTTGAATAATACCACATCATTTTTTTTTTTTTTAGGATAGGAAATAATTCACTGGAGTAGAGAATAGAAAGCTCAGACAGTGGTCATGATTCTCTTCTCTGGAGCCCTACATCCTTCTCTCTGATACTCCTTTGGACACTTGAAACAATTACCATAGCTTCCCAAGTCTCCTTTACTTTTAATTCCTTTCTTTCCCTTTTGTATATAATGAAACTTGATTATTCTTCAGTACCTCAGCCCTTCCACTTCTCTGAAGGGTTGCCAGACCTCCTTCTACCAAGAGTTGGTGGTCCTCTCTACCATGTCCTCATAGCACTTTCTACATTTTTCATGTACATGTCAATTGTGAGTTATGTAAAGGAAGGGCCCTTATCTTATCCATAATGTGCCCCCGAAGCCTTGCATAATGCTTAGCATCTCAGCCTGGAGAGACACTAGTCTGATCCATTATAAGGTCATTACTCAATTACCAGAAGTAACAAGATGAAAAAGCAGCTACCATGCCTTGGTGAGCGTTACATCTTGCCAGAGTAATTGAGTTTTGTTCTATGATAATATGAAAAACTGTAACAAGAAAGAATTGTTAGGGTGACTTTGTGTTGAATGAATGACCCACTTTATCTCGATTTCAGTAAAGTTCTTAATGCTTTCACAAATAGCTTTCTCAGTGATCATCTAGGGCAGGGGTGGAGAATGTCCAACCCATGGGTCGTATGAGGCCCATGAAATCATTTGGTCTGCCCCTGCCAAGGCATTAGGGGTGAATTAATTAAATATTTGACTAAATATAGCAGACTAATTTTTTTTTAAAAAATCTCAGCTCTATCTTAAAAAAAAGATGGAGCCCTAGCTGGTTTGGCTCAGTGGAGAGAGCGTTGGCTTGTGGACTGAAGGGTCCCAGGTTCGATTCCAGTCAGAGGCACATGCCTGGGTTGCAGGCTCGATCCCCAGTGGGGGGCATGCAGGAGGCAGCTGATCAATGATTCTCTCTCATCATTGATGTTTTTTTTTTTTTTTTTTTTAAATATGTTTTATTGATTTTTTACAGAGAGGAAGGGAGAGGGATAGAGAGTTAGAAACATCGATGAGAGAGAAACATCGATCAGCTGCCTCCTGCACACCCCCGACTGGGGATGTGCCCGCAACCAAGGTACATGCCCTTGACCGGAATCGAACCTGGGACCCTTGAGTCCGCAGGCTGACGCTCTATCCACTGAGCCAAACCGGTTAGGGCCATCATTGATGTTTCTATCCCTCCCTTCCTCTCTCTGAAATCGATAAAGATATATATTTAAAAAAATATGATAGAGAGGAAGGGGAAAGGGATAGAGAGATAGAAACATCATCAATCAGCTGCCTCCTGCACGCCCCCTACTGGGGATTGAGCCCATAGGAATTGAACCTGTGACCTCTTGGTCAACCGCTGAGCCACACCAGCCAGGCTAGCAGGCTTATTTTTAAGTTGATAATTTTGTATGGCCCACGAATGATGTTATAAATATCCAAATGGCCTTTGGCAGAAAAAGGTTCACTACCCCTGCTCTAGGGAAAGCATTGTCCCAATTATACAGTTTAAATGAATGAGGAAATAGTAGGACATTAATTATCAAAGAAAGGCATCTATGATTAATAGTTAATAGACGTGATTCATTAGTATAATGCCATTGCAAAAAAAAAAGTGGGGAAGAGCCCACATGCTTCTGGAAGTTAGCTAGTCATTAAGTTTTGGTCACCACAGTTCTTCAAGGAGATGGAGAAGTGTGTGAGGATTCAGAGATGAACGCCAAAGGTAATTAAAGTAGTGGAAACAGGTCCTGTGAGGAAAGGTTGTGTAATTAAAGCAAGAAAAGGCCAAGGGACTCACATTTGATTACTAATTTCATGTATTTTTTATATCCACAAAAAATAAGCATGAAGAAATTAGCTTAAAGTACAATAGGCAAGTTATGGTTGGCTATGAAGAAAAATATTCTAACTAATTGGATTAAAAAATGCAAATCTGACCATGCTATTCTCTAGTTAAAAAACAACAACACAAAACACAAACAACCTTTAACTGACTTCCCGTTGTTTCTAGGTCAGCGTCTACTTTTTTTTTAATGAAGCATATAATTTATTTATTTATTTATTTTTAAATATATTTTTATTGATTTCAAAAAGGAAGGGAGAGGGAGAGAGAGAAACATCAATGATGAGAGAGAATCATTGATCGGCTGCCTCCTGCATGCCCCACACTGGGGATCGAGCCCGCCCTTGACCAGAATGGAATCGAACCCGGGACCTTTTAGTCCGTAGGCCAACGCTTTCTCCACTGAGTCAGCCCTAGCGGCTGAAGCATATAATTTAGTCGTTAGCTGATTTTTAACAAATCAAGGTTCAAGTGATTTTTTTTTTAAAGCAAGATAACATGTAACAATGATTTGGGCATTTTAATTTGTTGGGAAATGAAATACTGAATGATACAGAAATAATGTTGTCATATCAAAAATAGATGGAGATAAATAGGAAAAGATGAAATAGAGGGGGAAATAAACAGAGTCCAAAATTGCTTATGTTGTGGCCCAAATGTTCTTTCTGTGTTTTGTTGAGACACAGCTTGAATCCCAGACAGACTCAGCTTCAATCATGAAGTGGATGAGCCACAATGTATGATAGTGTTCTGTCTTATGAGCAGCTTAATATGAGGTTGAATAAGTAAATCCACATTTGTATGTTTTAGGATTAAATAAAATGTTTAAGATATGTATGTGTGTGTTTTTAAAGATACCCATTCCTGTACGCTTTGAGGATAATTTTTTCAATGTTTAATCTAGAATGATTTCAAACATACAGTTATAAGAATAGTACAAAGAATATCCATTTGCTTTTACCCAGATTTACCTGTTGTTAACATTTTACCCCATTTGTGTGCTTGTTCACACACACACTCTCTTTCTCTACACACACAAACACACACACATACACACACATACGCGCACACAATTTTTGTTCTACCCACTTGAGAATAAACTGCATACATCATGGACCTTTACTTATAAATCTTTCAGGATATATTCTTTCAGAATAAGAATATGGTCTTACAGGACCACAGGAGACTTCAGTAAATTTAATACAGTTACGGTATTTTAATCTACCATCCATATTCCAACTGTTTCCATTGACCAATAATCTCCTTTACAGGTGTTTTCTTCTCCTGTAGTACAGGATGCAGCCAAAGCCTGTGTTTTTCAAAATGGCATCTGAGGCCGTCCACAAACAAAACTGCAGGGTTACCTCCTTCCAGGTGCAAGCTCCTCCCTTTGCCCCCCACCCCAGGTTCACGCCCCTGTGCCTTCGTTTCTGCTCCTTGGAGTGCTAGAACCCCGTTCTTTACACAATACCTACTTTTCTTTTTCTTTCAATAATCAGACATTTATGACGACTCTCCTTACTACCCTCCTGGAAGTCAGGGGGCTTTCTCCTTTCTCCCTCCCCACATCTGGGACCCTAGGTGTACTTGACATATCTTAGTGCATATTCATGAATACATATCTGCCCCGCCTTCCCCCAATCACCCTTATCCCCATTCTATGAGACTCTAAGGTCTTTGAGAAAGTAAACCATATTGTATTGGTCTTTGTATCCCCAGATGTTACCATGGGGTCTGTCACACATGAGGTGCTTTATAAATATTTATTTATCAGCGATGGAATATGTCACTGTAAAGAGCTGCTGAAGGAAGTTGTAGGAGTCTGATCCTAAAGAGCTTCCAAAGAAAGGAAAATGCCCTCTAACCACGGGCCTTAATGGTTCTAGGCGCAGTGGTTGGTAAACTGCGGCTCCCGAGCCACATGTGGCTCTTTGGCCCCTTGAGTGTGGCTCTTCCACAAAATACTGACTTCTGGGCATGGGCCACGAAGTTTCAATCGCACTGTACATGCACGCCCGCACGTGGTATTTTGTGGAAGAGCCACACTCAAGGGGCCAAAGAGTCGCATGGGGCTCGCGAGCCGCAGTTTGCTGACCACTGTTCTAGGGGGAAGGGGAAGGAGTCTGGGCTGGGAAGATTAAATGGTAGAGTATGGTGAAATCAGACCTAACGTTTACATTTCTTAAGTTTTCTCAAGGTCATGCACAGCCTTCGCAAGAACATGGACTGGATCTACTTTTTAATTTTTAACTAATTTTAGACTTCCAGAAACATTACAAAAATAGGACAGAAAGTTCCTAGAAACACTTCACCTAGCTTCCCTTAATAATAAATATCTTCTATAACCATAGAACAATGATCAAAACCAGGAAGGTGGATTTGGCACAAGGCTACTAACTAAACTACAGACCTTATTCAAATTTCCCCAACTTTTCCACTAATGTCTTTTTTTTCTGTTCCAGGGTCCTATCCACGATCTCATGTTGCATTTAGTTGTCATGTCTCCTTAACTGTCTTCCATCTGTGACAGTTCCTCAGTCTGTCTTTGCCTTTGTGATCTTGACACTTTTGAAGAGTATTGGTCTTTTGTAGAATGTCCCTCATTTTGGGTTTGCCTGATGTTTTCTCATGGATAGATTGAGATTCTGCATTATTTACAAGAATACCACTGTGGTACTGTGATGTTGTGCCTGCTCTGAGCATCATGTCCAGGGTACATGAAGACATATGTCTTATTAATGGTGATGTTGAACTTGATCACTTGGATAAGGAGGTTTCTGCCAGATTTTTCCCTATAGGGTTATCATCCTTTTCTTTGACGTTAATAAATATCTTAGAGATGCTTTGAAACTATGCAGATAATCCTGTTTCTCTTCAGACTGTTATCCACTAATATATGCATCCATCAGAGAACCTTGTTTGTAACAAATTTTACTGTTATGTTTGCCTAAATGAATTTCTTTTTTTTAAAATATATTTTATTGATTTTTTACAGAGAGGAAGGGAGAGGGATAGAGAGTTAGAAACATCGATGAGAGAGAAACATCGATCAGCTGCCTCCTGCACACCTCCTACTGGGGATGTGCCTGCAACCAAGGTACATGCCCTTGACCGGAATCGAACCTGGGACCCTTGAGTCCACAGGCTGACGCTCTATCCACTGAGCCAAACCGGTTAGGGCCTAAGTGAATTTTTCTTAGTGATTGGAAAGAATTCTTCTGGAAGAAGGAGCTGCAGACTGGATTTGGATTTAGATGCAGAATGTCACATACTTCTAATCAATATTTTCTGCTCTGTTGATTCTTCAGATAATTAATTTAATAAAATGTATTTAATGTTCTTATAAGTGAATTTCTTAGTGATTGGAAAGAATTCTTCTGGAAGAAGGAGCTGCAGACTGGATTTGGATTTAGATGCAGAATGTCACATACTTCTAATCAATATTTTCTGCTCTGTTGATTCTTCAGATAATTAATTTAATAAAATGTATTTAATGTTCTTATTCATGTATTTACATTTTATTAATGTTTATGTAAAGGCATTACAATCACATATGTTATTACTGTACTGTATTTTCTTTATTATAAGCAAACTGAATGACTTTCAATTTTATAAGTGAAAAAAATCAATGGCATTAGGAAAACAGAACTAAAAAACATTTTTAATAATAATAATAAAAAAAAAACCTGCCCAGGACTGCCCAGCCAGCTCAGTGGTTGAGCATCGACCTACGAACTAGGTCACGGTTTGATTCCCAGTGAGGGCACATGCCCAGGTTGCAGGCTACTGAGGTATGTAGGAGGCAGCCGATCAGTGATTCTCTGTCATCATTGATGTTTCTATCCTCTCTCCCTCTCCTTTCCTCTCTGAAATTAATAAAAAAATATATTTAAAAAAAA
>NW_005370008.1:542011-581676 GCF_000412655.1 Myotis brandtii
TCATTCTATCTCTCTCTCCCTCTCCCTTCCTCTCTGAAATCAATAAAAATATATTTTTAAAGATAAATAAATAAAATCTGAATGATGTTAAAAGGGGCACAGCCTCCATAAAAAATCACTAGCTCCTTGTTTAGCTTCTGAATGTCTAGTAGTAAAAATAATACTGTTTTGCCTAGCCGCAAGCACATCATGGAGCACAAGTACGCTCTCTATCAGAAGAACTTCAATTTTAGCATTTCTTGGTTTTGTATGTTTGCATTGTTAGCTGTAGCAGAATTACAGAACACGGTATATGTAGCATGAACTCGGCAGTTTTCATGGGCCGTAGCTATCGTGCAGGGTTTGCCCACAGTGGTTAGTCAACAGAAAAGCTTCGAATTGCAGATTCATTTTTGAGTCAGTGACAAATTCACTTTCCAAAAATGCTATCTTTAGTTTTACAAAGACCTGTAAAAGACCATTAGTTAGATCACAGCTTGGCAAACTATTTTTTGTAAAGGGTCAGAAAATAAGTACTTTTGGCTAAGCAGGCCAGTCAGTCTTGTCACAACTACTCAACTCTGCTGTTGTGGTATGAAAGCAACCATAGACTATGCAAGTGAGTGGGCAGGACTGTGTTTCAGTAAAACTTTATTTAGAAGAACAGGTGGCGGGTGCAGGGTGGTGGGGGTCAATGGGAAAAAAGGGGGGACATCTGTAATACTTTCAACAATAAAGATAAATTTAAAAAAAAAAGAAAGAGCAGGTGGCGGGGCTGGCGGGGGAGGGTTATAGTCTGCTGATTCCTGATTTAGGCTATAAAAATACACAACCTCAAAATATACAATAGCATTTATGCATGTCCTTGATTTTTCTCTACAGGCAGAAGACTGATCTTTGAAAATATGTATTTGGGAGATAGTCACGTTCTGTTGAATACCTTGTGCGGGTGCTGCCACAGAAAAATCTGGTTACACTCCGGGGAGGCCTGCTGCCGCTGCAGGACTGAACCACCTCGGCTCTGAGATGAGCGTCCGGCCTGCGCGGGCACACCATGAATAGGTACACAACGATCAAGCAGCTCGGGGATGGAACCTACGGTTCCGTCCTGCTGGGAAGAAGCATTGAGTCTGGGGAGCTGATTGCTATTAAAAAGTAAGTGTTAACCTTCACTCTCATGAATGCATCCTCAGCTACGCATTGTCAAAAGGGGAGTGCGCGGGAAGCATGGAGAAGGGTCCTAGACATTGATTTCTGCGGGGTAGATGATTGTCAACTCTGGAATGCTCATGTCTGAGGTGTTGAACACATGCCCTTGCATCCTGGGTTTCTGGTTAGCTAATAGGCCTCTCTTCCTCGCCTCAGGCTCCATAGCAGGGATTGGCAAGCTTTGTTCAGTAAGGAGCCAGACAGTAAATATTTTAGGCTTTGCAGGCCATATGGCCCCCGTCACAACTCAGCTCTGCTGTTGTAGTGTGAACACAGTCATAGACCATATATATGAATGAGTGTGGTTGTATGCCAATAAAACTTCATTTATGGAAACTGACATTTGAATTTCAGATAATTTTCACATGTCACAAAATCTTCTTCTTCTTTTGATTGTTTTGATTCCAACTATTAAAAAATATAAATGCCATCTTAACTCATGGGCTTTACAAAAACATATGGTGGGGTGGAGTTGGGGTGAGACATAACTTGCCAACCCTTTTACTGGCGTGTCTAGAACTGTGTTGTCTAATAGGGTAGCAAGTAATCATATGTGACATTGAAATGTAAACTTAATTAAGAATTCAGTTCCTGTGTTGCACTAGCTACATTCCAAGTGCTCGCTAGCCACATGTGTCTGTCTAGTGGTGACCATACTGGACAAACAGAACATTTCCAGGGAAACAAAGTTCTATTGGACAACTCTGGTCTAGATAAAATAAGAACGAGGGATCCCCTCCATGGCAAGGTTAACTAACTAGTGATAAAGCAAGACACAGTCCAGGCCTCCTGTGCTACGCTGCACCACTTTTGCTGGGAAAATTGGTGATGTAGGATTGATAGCCAGGTTTTAAAATAAGTGCTGTTTTGGATAGTATAATATTTGATAGGAATCAAAACCAATCTTAAGCACTATTCATTAGTTTCAGAATGAAAACATGAAAAAGAAAGTTTAGCCTGTGACTAGGAGTAAGCATACTATTTGTTTCTTCTCTTTTAGGATGAAAAGGAAGTTTTATTCCTGGGAGGAATGCATGAACCTTCGTGAGGTTAAGGTATGTATTAATACAATAGGGAATGATTTCTGTATAGTTGATTAAAATAGTGTTATTTATGCTTACATTTTTTTTGTTGATATATTCACTCTCTTTGAATTGTTTCACTGATGCCCAAAATAAAGGGATGGGGGGTGGGGGATGCTAACATTATTCAGTTAATAGCTCAAAATACAAGATTGCTTTGCTATTAATGAGTATATTTATTGGTGTATTACTCTTTAAGTTAATCACAGCTTTATTCAGATTTCAGTAGTTTCCCACTAATGTTCTTTATCTCAAATTGTGATAAAAAACAAATAACATAACATTTACTATCTTACCAACTTGTAAGTGTATACAGTATGAAGTACATTCATATTGTTTTACAACCATCATCACCATCTATCTCTAGAACTCACTTCATCTTGCGCAACTCAAACTTTGTACCTATTAAACAGCAAGTAACTCCCCATGACCTCTACCTTCTGTCTCTGTGAATTTGACTGCCCTTAATACCGCAGGTAAGTGAAATCATACAGTACAGGCAGACCTCGTTTTATTGTGCTTCACTGATTGTGCTTCACACATGTTGCATTGTGTACAAATTGAAGGCAAGACCCTCTAACTCACTTCATGGCAGGACTCGCACATGGAGGTGGTTTAGACCCAAACCCTCAGTATCTCCGAGGTATGCCTGTATTTATCTTTTTGTGACTGGCTTCTTTTGGTTAGCATAAATGTCTTCAAGGCTCATCCAGCTGTAGCATCTGTAGAATTTCCTTCTTTTTAAAGGCGGAATCATATTTCATGGTCTGGATGTACCACATTTTGCTTGTCCATTCATCCATTGATGGACACTTGGGTTGCTCTCACTTTTTGGCTATGGTGAACCTCCCCATTTCTTTAAACTCTTCCTTTCCACTGGCTCCTTCTCTCCAGTCTCTACTAGTAAATGTGCCTGCCATCCTCTCTAATGAGCCTCAGCCCTCTCTTCCCTTGAGCTCTCTCCCCTGTCCTTCCAAACAACACCTTATGCCATCATTTGTCACCTACCATTGACTTTCCACTGAATTGAGTCCGGCGTCTCTCTCTCTCTGTTACGGAAGCTGCTTGTTGCCAAGTCCAGGATCATTTTCTCAGGCACTTTCTTGCCTGCAGGGTTGGGTGCTGTTGACCACTTCCTCTCCTCTCTCAGGCCTTTGTGACTCTGCTTTTGCTTAGCTGTCCTATCTCTTTCTTGCCTTTCACCACTTCTTCTGTGGGTCCACCCCTTAAATATCGGTGATTTCCTGCATTCTGTTCTTAGCAATTTTTTCTTTGCTCTGACACTACTCCTGATTAATGTCATTCAACCCCCTTGCTTCGGCAGTCTCATCAGATCTTTTACCTTTCTTATGCATTAGGCCAGGGATTGACAAATGGCCCGCGTTCTGTTTTTGTAAGTAAAATTTTGTCGGAACACAGCCATGCCCATTTGTTTGCATATTGCTTATGGCTGACTTCATGCTACAATGGCAACACTGAGTAGTTGCAGCAGAGACCTCTCACCTAGGGAGCCTAAAGTACTTACTCTCTGTCCCTTTGGAAGCAAGTTTGCTCATCCCTGCTGCAGACCCCTATATCCAAATGCTCAGTGGATATCAGTGCCTGAATTTTCTAGAAAGTCTGCAACCCCCCGTGCTCATATCTTCTCCCCCTTCTGTTCATTAACATTTACCCAGAAACCACAGCTCCTTGTAAGTGGCCTGTGTGATCCCACTGTCCTCGTATCTCATCCATCCTGTGTGCTGCTGCCAGAATGATCTCCGTGACAGTCAGCTGCTCATACACTATCTACCGTTTATCGAGAGGCTGTTATGGGCCAGGAAGACGCTTAGGTGTCTCACTTCATCCCACAACTACCTGATGTGGAAAGCGTTAGGGTCTTGAGTTTGCT
Organism: Myotis brandtii; assembly: GCF_000412655.1. NCBI lineage: Eukaryota > Metazoa > Chordata > Mammalia > Chiroptera > Vespertilionidae > Myotis > Myotis brandtii. The sequence goes on from NW_005370008.1 coordinate 546,173, forward strand.
CAAGACAACAGCTGAGACCCAGTCTCAGGAACTTGCTTGAGGTAAACACACCTCTAAGCCACAAAGCTTGGTTTCAAACCCAGGATTGTGTGAAGGGTTCAGTGGGTATCCACCTGGCATCCAAGCAGTGTCGTCCCTGCCCACTTCTCCAGTTGAAGTCTTCCGGAGGCACTTCCTTTAGAACCTAACTGGGGCCATTCCTATTCCTCAGACTCGGAGAATGCCACTCCATGCTCACACCCGTACCTGTGAGGGCTCCCCTCCCGACACACCCTTTCTCTCCCACTGAGCTGTCTAGGTGTTACTGTTCCTGAAAGTCACATTCGAATGATACTCACTGACTACTCGGGGTTTAATAATTACTCCTTCTTAAAACACCTCTGATGTTCCTTGCCTCTGTCATTAATACAATCTTCTTAATTTTGTTACATGTATTTTGTCCTCTCTTCTGAATTAGATTGTTTGCCTCTGAAGGGCAGGCACCCCAAGATATCCTTGGGGCCCAGGGTATTGTACAGCAGGTCCTCAAGTAATGCCCTTTCCTTCAAGGTCTTTTTAGAACGCTGATATCAATTAGCCTCGGATACAATTGATTTTGTTATACACGGTTATACATTGCAGTTCCAAGAACCTATTGATGGTGTTAAGTGAGTACTCACTGTAGTTTTGTTAAAAGTTGAGAACCTTCATGCCTGGGGACAGATGGTCCCTATTCGGACTGCTGACCCAGGTTCAATCTGCTTCTCTGCGTTGATACAGCTGTCCTGCCCCTTCCTCTCCTTTGTAGACCTCCCCTGAGCCACAGTAAGATGCCTTCTTTTTGGAAGTATTTCTCTGTAAAATGAGTCACATGAAGTCCTCCATGCAAAGTTAATTCTTTTGATGTTAAACTAATACATGCTTTAACTTGCTCATGAGCCTCGCTTAGAAACAAGAGCTGTGAGCCACTCAGCCTTGGGCCCGTAATTCATGCTCAAAACACACTTCAGGCTGACAGCAGAAGGGACCGTTTTCCTTGCCTAGAATTCTCTTCTTGAAAAATTTTAAAACTTACTTCATTTTCCTCTGAACAAATTTGCTGCTCGTCCCCTGGACATCCCAGCCATTGTGTGGGAGGCACTGTAAGCAAACAGGCAGAAGCGATGGCCGCAGCCTGGAAGAGCCCAGTGAATGCTACTTACAAGTTAAGCAATGTTTGTTTTTGTTACTCATGGAGCATCAGGAATCCAACCCAACTGAAAGAAGTCATCGGCCCGGAGGAGTCATTCTCGAAGGATCTGTCCATTTGGCCCGAACAGCTGAGTATTTCCTGCCAGAGAGGCATGTTGGCAGCAGCTCGCCTGGCAGGGAAGAGGCACCAGAGAGTCTTACTTTGCTCTCACTCACTGGCCAGAGTCCCCTCTCTTCCCAGCTGCTTGAAATAACTTGATCTCATTGCACATTCCCAAGCTCTGGTCCCTGGGGTACCTTATCACCAAGTGTCCTTCCAGATTTGGATATTCTATGTTAACACTTCATCTTCAGGCATTGTGTTTGTTTTATAAGAGGGATGTTCTTTTAAGGAAATTCAAAGATAAAGAGGGCTTTGCAGTGTGTTATTATTGGGCTCCCTTCTCTGTGAGGAAGTGGCTTTTTGAATGACAGGGCTCATCCCACTGGCCAGGGTGACGCTTCAAGGCTTCCTGGAAGGAGCCTCTCTATCAAATTCTAATTGTCTCGTGAGTACACCGGTAGTTGGGTATCTCTGGCTGTCACACATGAATGGGATCGCTGCTCACCATTGACAGAACTAATGAGGCAAGCAAAAAATGGTTGACACGGCCGTACTCACGAGTGCGTTCCCAGAAGCGGAAAGCTGCATGCACGCAAGGCTGAATAATAAGGTCAGGCAGCATTTTCCACGTCACCCTCTTGTTCCTTGTGCCTCGCTTTTACTGCTTTTGCTGTTCTTGAAAGCAGAGCTATTTCTCCCAAATCACTTCAGAGTCTTTCCAAAGAGATTTCTCTTCCTTCTCCCTCTGCTTCAGAACTCACAGTGTGAGGAGCACTCTGTGTCCTCTGGACACGGATGAACCAGATGGAAGTTGACAGAATCAGGCTATCGGCCCCTGTGTGAACAATTTCTTGTTCATGATGTCTGCAGACTGTCAACTGGTGATCTTGCCCTAAGGCAGCTGCCTTCTCCAATACAGGCACACCCCAGACATACTGAGGGTTCAGTTCCAGACCACCACAATAAAGCAAGCTGTAATCTTGTTTGCCAGCAGAGGGTCTTGCCTTCAATTTGTAAAAAACAAAACACAACACAACATCTGTGAAGCACAATATAGTGGAGTGCAATACAGCGAGGCTTGCCTGTGCTAGAACAGTCAAAGCCTCATCTTCCAATAGATTCCTCTCTCCACCTCCCAGGAATGAGTTCGTTATCTGGAGGGAACACACCTCAGGTAGCCCTGCCCACTGCCTGGTCCTGGCGGCACCAGAAATACCAGTTAAGATTATGCATTTACCGTTCGGTCAGTTAATCAAGATAGCTTTTCCATGTACAGTTGCTATGGATTTCATAGACATATCAGTTATGAAATTGTTGTTAAAATATGAATTGTGGTCTTCCTGTGGTTGTAGAATTAGGTGTTTCTTCCTAAGTCTACGTGGGGTTACTTTTCTTTTTCAACAATAGAACCTCTCTTTTTGTTTTTCTTCCTCGCCTTTCAGTCTTTAAAGAAGCTCAACCATGCCAATATAGTAAAACTAAAAGAAGTGATCAGGGAGAACGATCATCTTTATTTTATCTTTGAGTACATGCAGGAAAATCTCTACCAGCTCATTAAAGAAAGGTACGTTTGGTTTTCATGATCTTAGAAATAACTATTGCAAAGCGGACGTGTTTTCTTACTGCTTTTGTTTTTTATTTTATCAGTCATGTTCCTCAGGCTGTGCTGCTTAAAGCTGCCTGTTAGAGAAGGGGCCAGACCCCCATCCCTACTTCGGAGGCCTTGTGCTGGCATCATCGAAGCTAGTTTCAATGAAGCTGTTTTCATGTTTTAATGGCTTATTCACCCAAAGGAGCTCAGACATGTAACAGACATTCTGTAGTTCTCCATTCCCACAGGGACATGTGGGCAGAGCAACTGCCAGTCAAGGTGTAAAAGCTTCACTCACTCTGAGACCTCCATCGAAAACTTCTGAGTTTATTTCCATTCCTTTCTCGCCACAGTGCTCAGGGGCTTGTGCACGGGGCAGAGGAGTCTAATAAAAAATTTACCTGCTATGGTAATTAGGAACTTTAAAAGTGAGCCATGTAGAACCTCTAGGGCACATTTTCTTGGTGGCAGATGAAAGCCATTCACAGAATCCCTCTGAGTGATTTCAGCGGACAAGGATTGTCTTTATTGAAAATCATAGCAAAGAAGATGCGTGGTTTGCCCACCCAGGAGGAAAATGTTACTCTCTACTACATGTCATAAAGCCTCAGATTTTCCCCATTAAAATTTTTTAAGGTTTTAGTTTATATTACAGAGAGAAGAGATTTTTATATGTTACATTAGAGGGAATTTTGTTGGGGGGTTTACTATAAAATATTTCATCACTGCTTCTTTGTAACATAATTAAATATATTTGGTATGTATGGGCAAATGGTGTTTTTTTCTCTCTGTATTATCAAAGGATCTGGTCAAATTAGCACGTGAGCCAATGTTTGCACAAGTTCTTACTATATAACCAAAATGAATCCCATTTTCATTTGTAAGTCTAGACTTATAACTTTTTCCCTCTGCTCCATACAGAAATAAGTTGTTTCCTGAGTCTGCTATAAGGAACATCATGTTTCAGATACTGCAAGGACTTGCATTTATTCACAAACACGGTAGGTGATTTGGATTATTGTTCTTCTGAATAGCAGTGAAGTGTTGTCATCAAGTGGGTGCAGGAAGCATCCGTGTATCTTGCAATTGACTCCCGGAAAAGGTGGAAGAGTTGGGAGGTTGACAATGGATTTTGGAATACGTTACCTTCCATTACTTGATTTCTGAATATCCCTCATTATTCCTCTTGTCTGCATATTCTTCTTCTTTGGGCTTTAATGTTAAGCTTGTTAGTTATAGATCTAAAATCATTCCTGACCATTAAATGGTGTATTAGTGAAAAACCTAAGATTAGAATTCAGGGAAATTTCACATATTATGTTTGACCCACTAACACCGATTTACAGTGGCTTCTCGTTTTCCTAATGTATTTATATTTTAGTTGTTCAAAAAGGCTCAAAAATAGTCTAACAAGGTTTATGCAACACAGGAAAATTAAATGAATTAAAAATTAGCAAAGAAAGAAAAAGGGACAGGCCAAACAAGCTACAGGGTAGCTATAGCCAGGGGTGAGGTTAACCCACAAAATGCATCTCGACCTCTTTTACTTAAGTAGAAGAAGCAGGCTACAGATTCGATTCTGAGCTTGCTTTCTGACAATGAGAAATGTGAAACATGACAGATTACAACCTACATAGTTTCCCTGAGGTAAAAACAGTCCATTTGCCCAAGAGAAGCAGACTATTCTTGGTACTGAGATCAGGGAGGTTCTCTTATATGTCCTTGTAGGGGAAATAATATGTAATGTGACTTCATGGTAAACACAGTGACATGGGGAAGTTTCATGTCACTTCCCTCAATACAGGCCAATTATATCACCTGATTCGAGAAAACAGTCCTACTGAGAAAATAGTTCTACTGAGGCCCAGGATAATTCACTCTGGGGATGGTCTGGTTAGTCCAAGGAAAGAGAGTGTTTAGAATAATGGATGGTGCATACTCTTTAGGAAAGCCTCTATCACTTTTGTCCTTCTTAGCTGAGCTTTTGAAAGATAATGAGTAGCAGTGAGTTTGAGGTTATGTTTTCCAGCAAGTATCTGGGGCATCAGTAGTCTTTGTTACTAACTGCACGTGGCCCACCTGGGGATGTATCGTTACCTCCTAGTGAACACAGAGCCGTGGGATGGACATGTGCACCAGTAGAGCCAGGAGATCCTTCCGGAGGTCATTTGAGGTCACTTTTGTATATAGACAGATGGGCTGAGCAGCTGATCTTGCACAGGTAGCAATCTTTTCACTCCCAGTGTAAGGATATCATTGCCGTTGCAAATATTGCACCAACAAATGAATTTCCTAGTAAGGAAACTGGGTGGAAACCCTTTGATAATACAGTCAGCTCAGATTTGACACAGGTTGGTAGTGAGTAGAAAAGACCTCATGCCTCCATCCATCTGGGATTGTTCCCAGCCTGTTCTTTAACCCCTCAGTAGCCTCTCACAGTTAGAGACTAAATAAAACACAAACAACAGACAGGCTATCCGTACAAATCCTTGTCAGCCTCAGGCACATGCTGAATAACCAGTGAGTAATTGCAAGACTGAGTCAAATTGTGAACCAGTTCTAGTGAAAAGATTTTAGTAAAAGGTATGTCTGATTCTGCTGACATTGATAGAGCTAGCACTTTAGCCTGTATTCACCAGAATTCACAAGGCATAGCATGAATTTGCAAAACACGAAAAATATATAGTAAGATATTAGGGACAAATGTGGGGGTGGGGGGTGGGGAAGAGTCACTTACTAGATTTAAGAGCCCAGGAAAAAGAAATGATAAGAAATCAAAGAAAAAAAAAGAAATCAAAGAGATTCTCAAAGGAGAAAGGTCAACCAGAATGTCTTCAAATCGGGACCAGTGATGGCATCTCAGTTGCTCGGTCTCCTTGCTCAGTGTTGGAAACTGAGTGGGGACCTGAAAGAAAGTTAAATTCTTTGGCTTTTTCTTCTTTTGCTGCTTTCATGAGACTCAGATATTTGTTTCCAGAAAGAGCATGTAGCCTTTTATCCAGGTCTCTATCCAACCCATCAAATGAATATATGCACATACCCTCATACATGTGCATACACATCTACATGTACACATACCCACATGTGCATCTACATATACACCCCTCCCTACACACACACACACATACACACACAATACATATATACGTATCTAATAATTTAGCATCCTTATACTATTGTGTCAAAACAGTTCTTTGGAACTCCACACTATCAGTTTGCTTACACACCTTAGACTTGTTATAAGTCCCAATGCACAAAGCTTTGCAAATATTAGCACATTGAATTCTGCAAAATAACCCTACGACGTAGATGCTGTTATTGCCCCATTTTACAGATGAGGAAAGTGAGGCACAGAGAGGTTAAATAATTTGCCAGCCAGTACACAGAATTGGGATTTGAAATCGGATTGTGTACGGGAGGCTAGGTTTATTGAGAAGGTCAAACCACCTTTACTTTATAACCCCAGCACCGTTGCTATGACCACAGTTTCTTGACACTTTCCCCAGCTGTTAAGTGCCCAGTTCTAGGTATAACTTAGTAACTTTTCATCTGTCAATTTATTTCCATGCCAATTACTCAGGTAGAAAGGATAGCTGGTATCTGTCCCTTCCAAAGAGGTCTAAAGAGCTTTAAAGACCTGTCGCAGGCCCCATTGCAATGAAGTGGAAGAGCAGAGATCGCTCAGATACCTGTGTCCATTGGCCACGCTTCACTAGACAAACCTATCTTCCCAGCGAACAAGAGAGTAAGAGGTTAAGAAAATAGTGATAATATTTGTAGGTGGATATTAATTTTACAGGTCCTACCTCATTTTCATTGATAAATGACTTCTGGAAACTTCTTAATGGTATTTATATATTATCGACTTGACTTTGGTTAAGTGCACATGTAACTCCATGTTATTTCTTTTCTCCAGTAATGGAAAGAAAAATCTCCTAACGCACTTCAGAGTGAGTTTCAGGCTCCTCCCTAATGCTCATCCTCACTGTGAGAAGGCGAGTTCTGTCCCCGGGGGAGCAGACTCCTCTGAGAGGGGAGAGCCGCCCTGTGGGTAGTCAGTTGCTATGGCCATAGTCCTTGTCACTGAGCCCTTTCCCCACCCAGGGAACGAAGACGCCATCCTGCTTGGGGCCGATTGAGCAGTGCCAAAGCACACGCACTTTGCGGAAATTAAAAAAATTAATGCACACTGTGTTTCTTCCTTAACCTGCCCTTGCACATATGCAGGTCACACTCATCCATGCCAGTAATCAGAAATGCATAGCTGGCTTGAGAACAATGTTTTGCCCCAAGAAGTGGCTCTCTGCTTCTGTGTTTCACCACTGTCTTCCTGTGCATGACCTTGAGTCAGCCCTTGGCCTTTCTGTGTGTTGCTGGCCTCGTGGCCTTCTTTATAAAAACATTGTAGGTTTCAATTCGGTAATATCTGTGAAATTGCACCTCCCGTCCCAGGAAGGTGTGCTACGTGAATTCATAGTGGTTAAGTATTCTCTAGTTATTTCCCCATGTTCGTATCAGGTTCATCATTAGCAGGATGTGGCAGAGGGGAGAAAGCCTTCTTTGTGGCTTCTTGGTTTCCTTGCCCCCGGGCTCTTAATGAAAAGCAAGCACAACACATTTTCTGCCAGAATGAAAGAGGAAATTCTTCGGTTATTCGATTGGCGTAGGGGACCCTGAAATTTGATTGAAGGGCTGATCCTGAATTATGAAAGCCAAACAGTTTTGAACAGGAAGGTTTATCTTAACAGCACTTTGCTGTTGCATGACCCCTGAATGACCCAGCTCTAAGGGTTTGCATTGTGGATCGGAAGTGGAGAGGGAGAAGTGGACTCCTGTGACAAGTCCCAAAGCACGCATCCGCAGAGCGTGGACCCGGCCAGGAATCAGAGCAGAGCCAGCACCACCTCCTCACAGGTGGCGGGGCACATCCCTAGCCTCACAGCCTTGATTCTTTGCATCTACAAAAGTGGAGCCGTGTCTGCCTGTTGCTGGGAAGAGAAAATGATAGGATTCATACTACTAATACCAACAAGCTCTGGCCAGGTGCCGACGTGCTAAGTGCTGCTGTAAAAGCTGTGCAAACGTTCACACATTGAATCCTGCAAAACAACCCCACAGGTAGATGCTGTTATTCCCCCATTTTACAGGTGAGGGAGTGAGGCACGGTGAGGGAATGAGGCACAGAGAGGTTACATGATTTGCCAGCCAGTGAACAGAATTGGGACTTGAAATCGGGCAATCTGATTGGTCTGCACAATTTACCACTATGCAGTATTGCCTCTCATGTGGTAATGTTTTGTTAAAATAGAGATGAGAAGTAAATGTACACAGCAGGAGGGCCTTATACTTTTAATTACCAAGGAATAGAACGCATGGGCATAAAGCTAATAATAGCTCTTGCCATTATTCAGTAATGAAAAGGACAGAGGGCTAGATTCTGCAGACATATTCATGAATGTTCCTCGTTATAAAGGCTTATTCTCAAATACAGTATAACAGACAACACATGTCAACTGACAGATACAATTTTCACCAGCCAATTTTAAGGGTCTGTTTGCAATTAATTTCTTTCCCCCTAGCCATTTCCCCTCTGATTATTTATTTGGGGCCTGAAGTGTGATCCATAGAAAAGAAAGCTGCTAGAGGGACATATGGGGAACCAGAATCTTCCCTCTCCTCATTTCATTAGTGCTCATGTTCTCTGTGGAAGTGGAATTAAAGTGGGAGAGGGTAAAGCTGGACTGGCGGGAGGAGATCATGCGTGTTTACAGGAGCATGACCAGCAAGGAAGCAAGGAGTGCGAGAATACTTGCATCTGAGCACAGGTCGATGTGGTGGGATGCGCAGGAGAAGATGCAAGTGTGTTGAGGTGGGTGTTGTAGATGGTGGCAGTGGAGCTTGGGGGCTGGAGAACAAATGACTCATAAATGCCACGAAAGTTTAGAAATAAGAATTTAGCCCAACAAGAGGAGAGAGGGGGAGTTAAGAGGAGAAGCAGCATTAATCTGGACTTGCGAAGACCAGAACCACAAACCTAGATTAGCTGTGTGGGTTGGGAGGGACAGAGTGGAGCTCCGTAGTATAACAGCTGTGGTACCTTTCTTGGTAGGATTGTGAATGATTCACCCACCCACCATGACTCACCTCTCCCATCTGTTCAGTCAGAAAACAATGTCTACCATTTCTTTTCTCATTGAGGCTTTTTGTTGTTAATCCTCACCCAATTATATTTTTTGTGTTGACTTTTATTTATTTATTTACTTACTTATTTATTTATTTATTTCCCCTTCTCCTCCCGCGACTCCGAGTCCCCCTGTGTTGACTTTTAGAGAGAGTGGAAGGGAAGGGGTAGAGGAAGAGAGAGACAGAGAGAGAGGGGGAGAGAGAGAAACATCAATGTGAGCAAGATACATTGATCGGTTTCCTCCCACATACGCCCCCACTGGGGCGGGGATTGAACCTTTGACCCTTCAGTGCATGGACCTATGCTCTAACCACTGAGCAATGCTGGCCAGAGCTCATTGGTGTGGTTTTAATTCTCTGAGTTTTTAGGAAGAGAGACCATGGTCTCATGTTCATATATCTTCAGGGGCCACGGGAGTCTTCCTAGGTGCACTGACAAAAGGTCACTCTCTAATAACTGTTTGTGCATTTTCACATTCTTAAGTCAATTCCAAGATGGGAGCATGCCGTTGGGCCTTCTGGGAGCTGGATGGTGCTCTGAAGAACAGAGGGTCCAAACACAGTGACTCAGTCTCGGAAGAGACCTCGCCCACTCTGGTGGGCGCTGATCATCTTTATTTAATTAGGCTGAGCAGAAGCCATCCAAATTTGCCCACATCTGAAATTCTTTCTTTCATTTTAAAGGCCATTTTTGACGAATACTGAATTACTGTTTGAATTTGAACCAGCCTCAAGTTTGGTTCTTCCTATAATTTAGGTTTAATTTACTCTTAATTTGGTTAGGAAACTTAAGGAATTAGTATGAGGAAGACCATTAGGTATATATTGGTACAATGTTAGGATAAAGAATGAAACAATGGAATATATATATAGATATATATAGATATAGATATAGTATGTATAGTATGTATAGTATAGTATGTATCTATATCTACATATCTATATATATGTATATATACAGTATACTACCTTTCTACACCCATATATGCATATAAACACTCAAAGCTATACACATACATGTACTACATATACATATGCTATACAAATTGAAAATTCGCTGTGCCAGTCTCTGGTCTAATCCAGGTCTAACTGCTTGATCTTGCCTTGGATGATGGAAAAGAAAAGCAGCTCATTGGTGGACGGAAGCACTTCCTCTTCTCCCCTGTGGCCCTCTTGAGTGTGTGCGATCACTTCTGTACCTTCAGCCCTTCTACGTGGACTGGGTTTTTGGCTCTGTAATTATATTCACCTGGTCCATCTTAGCCAGCCATTCACCTTACAGACCCATCATTATGTTGTAACATGAACCACGTGGAGCTTGACCTCGTACTGAGCTCTGGTGTCTCCAGAATGATGAACAGAGAGGAGTGTCCTTTTATGAAAACACTGTTGCTTCTGTGATGCAGGACATCTAGTGCAGTTTTCACATATAACTACATTGCAGTCACCCAGCTCTTCCTTTCGAACAGAGAGGGGTTTTAGAAAATGACCTTGACTAGTAGATTCTGTCCTGCTGGAACGCCCTCTGTGACGAGAACTTCCCACTCTGAGCCCTTAGTGTCTCCCACACTGCGTCAGGGTCATCGCTCTTCTCTCTCAGTTCTTAGCTGCTGTCTTGTGAGGTTTCCTTCCTCCCACCTTCCCATCAGCCCTGGTCTGCTCTCTGTTGCCCCTCCCTACTTGACCCAGGTGTATTTGTCATCATTTGTCTTCACGTTCCCTACAAATCTATTCAAGTCCCGGGTCAATCAATAAGAATATGTTATGAGGACACCATGCTCCGGCCTCTGCATGAGACATCCAGAAGGAATATAACTGTGGCCCCTACCCTTAAAGTGTTACATCTAATTTCTGAGAGATGGTTAACATGCCTGAAAACGATAGCACTCTGCTCAGGTTTACTATGGAGGGCCTATTACATCTACCAAGGCAAAAACCATGTCCATTTGGATTTTGCTTCTGAATCCATGGAGCCTAACCCAGTGCCTGGCATGGAGTGGGCCCTCCTTGAATATCTATTGGTAGAATGAATGAATAAATGAATGAATGAATGCTAATATATTGGAATGGCTTCATGGAGGAAGGGAAACCCAAAGAAAATCTTAAAGCATGAGAAAGATTGGGATTGGTATAGTCAAAAAGTACAAGGGGACAACATTGTTAAAGGAAATAAATACAATGAACCAAAAGAAAATGAGGAATTTTACTTGTTTGGAACACACTTTACACATATTGGTGGTAAATATCCTATATAATAAGAGAAGAATATGCTAATTATCTGTTATACCATAATGTCACAACCAATCTACAAGTGGTGGAGAGCTACAGGAGGGCGAGGCAGCAGGCAGAAAGCTACAGGAGGGCGGGGCAGCGAGCTATGAGCAGAAGAGAGCTACCATCGGCGGTGGGCGGGTGGCCAGCTGAGGCAAGCAGCAGCGAGCTTCTCGCACACAGATTCGTGCGCAGGGCTACTAGTTGGAAAATAATTTTGTCTCTTTCGACAGACTGAAAGGAGTTTCAGGTTTGTTAAATAATTTTATAAGGAGCCATGGAAGGTTTTTGTTGTGTGTATTTGTGGATGGGACAGTGACAGAACGGTGTTTGAATTATCAGGAAGAGTGGGAATCCAGCAAGCTAGAGTGAGGATGGCCTGCTAGAAAGGGGCAGTGCAGGGATAGGCCGCAAGAGGTAGGATTTGGGAGGGGCCAATGAGCAAGGGCACAGGGGACAGATATGAGGGATTTTGATGAGAAATGTGACAGTTAGGATCCAACCTAACCATGAGGCATCTGGGTATCTTATCAAAGGTTCAAGAAGGAGAGTCTGGGACAGGCTGATGTGGAGATGACAGTGATATTCAGCTGCGATCATGAGAGACATAGGTCGAGAAAAGGATGGAGGAGGACATTAGAGATGTGCATTACCAGCAGAGAGGTGGTTGAGGAATAGTGTAGATCTTCAGTGATGGCTATTAACTTCTCCCATAATGCACTAGTTGGATCCTAACTTTCACAACCTTGATAATGATAGCACATAACAAATAACACTGTGAGCAGCATCAACGGAGTTGTATTTCCAGTTTGGGTGTTCCATTGAGATTAAGATGTCTATGTCAGCAATGCCCTCTGTAAGTTGGGGATTCTGGGTTTTCAGAGGCATATACCGCTGACAGTGGGTGTCTGAGTGCGCCTGGAAGGTTGGCATGTTGACTGTCTGCTGCATGTGCCCCCAAAGCTTTGCTAAAGCTGAGGCCAGCTTCCCATTTGATGAGTTAGCTTTGCCTTTCAAGACATGAACTGCACCTCTACTTTTTCATTAGGCAAAGTAGTATTTAATACTTAAACATCTGTGGCAACACACAGCAGAATCTCAGCTATGTGTAAGTCCTATTCATAAATCTCTTGTTTCTTGAACAAAAATTGTAATTATGTTTCTGCTGTGGTATAAACTCTTAGTACCCATAAGACTCATCTTTTGAAATATTTTTTTCCTTAAATGACAGTTTTTTTTGCAAAGTTATCTCAGCCCATAATTGAGTTTTGATATTTTACTTATTTATTTTTAATTTTTTATATTCAACTTTTATTTATAATAGTGAAAAATGAAAAGACAGCTTAAATGCTCAAATAGAAGAATTGGTATGTCAGAGATAATTTATCCAAATGATGATATTATGCAGCTATTAAGGCTTTTTAAAAATTAAGAAAACAAGGAATGAAATGAGAATCGGATACAGAAACTAGGGAAGAACTCTTTGAAGATTTTTTATGTCTCGTTCTTGACAGATTTATAGAAGTATAAATTGCAGACATAAAATTTTTGATGTTTTAGAATAAGTTTTCTCTCTTGGAAAAAAAAGTATGATGATCAACTTTGGAATAATTTCACGTCTTGAATTCATCAAAGGGAAATGAATGAAGTCCTTTGAGAGGTCTGAAGGACTCTATCAGTAGGATGGATGTATAGAGCCTTCAGTGTCATACCTGAATTACAATTCAAATTATGGCAGTTATGAAAAGGGCGATACAGCTGGGAAGAGTATAACGCAGAGGCCAGCTTGCATTTGGATTCCTTTTCCGCTTTCTCTCAGGCTTCTTCCATCGGGACTTAAAGCCTGAGAACCTGCTCTGCATGGGACCAGATCTTGTGAAAATCGCAGACTTTGGATTGGCCCGGGAAATCCGATCCAGACCTCCATACACAGATTACGTATCTACCAGATGGTGAATGCCATTTTCTTCAAAAGTATTTGATTACATTTCTTTAAAAATATGTCATTATACTGAGGGTGCTATTCATGTCACAAACATTAACTTTCACGAGGAGAAACAGTGCGGTTTACAACATATGTGTAAGCATGTTGGCATTGTGCAAGGGTTAAAAGCTTGTGTTGTAAATAATTTTTAAAGGAAACCCATTATGCTTTTCCATAATATGAGTCATATTTTATAGACCTTTGTAAAGACCATTTACAAAAGAGTTGTGTAAAAGATTCTCCAAAGACCTATCTGAATAACCGCTATTATTAAAACTTCCAGACCCTAAGAATTTGCTTTAAGTAGTTGGCCATGAGCAAGAAGTAGCCTACAGACAATGTTTTACATTTTCCCTCTCCCTCTCCCTCTCCTCTCCTCTTCCCTCTCTCTCTCTTCCTCGCTTTTATTCTCACTCTGCATTTCTCAAAGAGGCTGCAGAGAGGAGTCCTGTAGAGACATGCGCAATAGAAACGACCCTAAGATAGAGAAGCATTGCTTTTTGGCAGCAGCCACAGCAGCTGCCGATCTCCACGCCTGCATGTACCGCACTGAGCTACACAGATAGTGGAAATGTGTAAGCTCTCTCCCTGAGAGCTGATGACATATTTAACTTGCTCTGACCAGTGGAGGCAGTAACAGGCAGTGCCCCTTTGTCCCTCCAGGTACAGGGCCCCCGAAGTGCTCCTGAGGTCCACCAACTACAGCTCCCCCATTGACACCTGGGCCGTGGGCTGCATCATGGCCGAGGTGTACACCCTCAGGCCACTCTTCCCCGGGGCCAGTGAGATCGACACAATCTTCAAAATTTGCCAAGTACTGGGGACCCCGAAAAAGGTAAGCCGGCCCCCCGGGCTCCCTGGCCTCCACTGCGCCATGGCCACCTGCTCCTTCTGGAATCTTTCTTTTGGCCTCAGCAATCCTCCATACCCACCTCTCAGACACGCCCATGCCCTCAGACACACCCACCTCTCAGACCTGGCCCTCACTCCCTCCTTCTGCTCTCTCTCACTTTTTATTAATTTTAATTTTTAATTATTTTTAAAAATAATTCTTTATTGTTGTACATATGTCTTCTTTTCCCCCCTTTGGCCCCCTCCAGACTACCCCTGCCCCCCACCTCAGGACCTCACCGCCCCATTGTCTGTGTCCATGGGCCATGCATAAATGCAGATAAGGTCCTTGGTTGATAACTTCCCACCCACCCCTGCCTTCCCTCCTAGATTCCATTTTTATTGATTTCAGAGAGGAAGGGAGAGGAGAGAGAGACATCAATGAGGAGAGAGAATCATTGATCAGCTGCCTCCTGCATGCCCCCTAATGGGGCTGGAGCCCACAACCCCGGCATATACCCTTGACCAGAATCAGACCCTTCAGTCTGCAGGCCGATGCTCTATACACTGAGCCAAACCAACGAGTGCCTTCCTTCTGCTCTTAAGTAGAAGACATTTGTCCTGGCTCCCTCTCCTCTCCTCTCCATGGCACCTCACCTCCCTTGTAGCCTTTCTCTGTTCTCAAGGCCACAGCACTTAGGAACTATTCAGAAGTCTCCTGAGTGCAATCTGTAGCCCTCACCTCCCTCCTTTGTAACTCCATTCACATAGTTACATCTCTGTGAGAGGCGCTCCCAGGACCCTCACCATCACCTCGAACTCAACATATCTGACAGTTTGCTTTTTTAAACTTCTTCCAAAGAACACAAACATATTGCAATTTTTTCTTTCCGTTTTACTGAGATATAATGGACACAGCGTTGTGAGGGTTTAAGGTGCACCAGACTGTTTTTCATTTACCCCCACTGGCTTCTTGCTTTCATTCTCCATTTTTGTCTGTGGTCCCATCATAGTCCTAGAGCCCCAGCCTTGAGGCTGTGTGTACATTTTACTCTCCCTCTTTCCCTTACTCCCCTTCCCCTCACCTAAGTAGTGGGTCCTTACGTCCTGTTGACTGTCGCTGCACAGTCTCTCACGCAGCTCTCATCCTTGGAGTCCACTGGCCCCATCACAGACCGGGCCGTGCTCGCCCTCCCTGAATGGGGGCATCAATCTTTCTGCCTTCAAGTCTTTTGCCCTCCAGCTAATCTTTGTCTGCAGCCAGTTCACCTCCTTAAAGAACAGCTCTGGTACTGGCGCCCCCTCCTAAGAATATTTTCTGGTTCCTATCACCAGCCACCTTAACTGTCATTCTCTGTCCCCCACTTCATACCTGTACCCCCACACCATGCACCCTGGAATCTCCGCACTATAGTGCTCTGCATATGAGGTCTGCCTGACTGAGGTCTCTCCCGTGACCCCATCCGCTGTTTTTCCAAGGCCCCGCAATCTTTCTCCTCACAGTTTCTCCTCTCCTCTCCGCCTTCCACTGTGATCTGTGTTACTAATATAATCATCTGTGTCCATATCTGTTACCTGGATGTTACGCTCATTCAGGGCAAGGATTTATCTTGTGTTTATTTGTGTTTCTTTTTCTGGGCCCTAGCTAGCATCATTGCTGGTACAAATCAGTCTCTCAAAAGAAATTACTAAATCATTTGAATGAATCACTGATGGCACCACTTCAAGATTTCCAGAGTCTCCTGCTGGAGTCTCCCCTCCTTGGGATAACTGTATCTACCTCTCGTGGCCTTAGTTACTTTTTATTCTGAATTACTGCTTTTAAATAAATATCTTATTTTCTCCTTTGGACAGTAATTTCTGTAAGGGCAGCATTTATATCAGATTATTTTTGGATACCCAATGCTACGCCTATAGCAGGCCCTCAGTAACTAAGTGAATGAATGATATGAGCAATACATAATGCCACTTTGCTTTAAAAAAAAAAAAAAGCAATTACACCAGAGCGTGTCTTGTAAAATAGTGGAGAGTTGGAGTTAGAAAGGACCCTAAGATTATTTGTTCGTCCTTTCCCCTCATGCACTTCAGCATTTAGTCATGGGTATGATGGGTGAAAAAGTGGGGAACTTGAGATTGCATGGGACTGCTTTCTTTACCGCTGGACTTCATCAAGATGGGGATATGTAGGTTTTGACAAATTTATTTAACTGGGGACAGGTGTTTTGTTTTATCTCTCCCCCCTCCGCTCCCCCCCCCCCAAAAAAAATCTCACTAGCAGTTTCTAAAACCTCTGTCTCATGGAACACAGTTGGGAAAATACTAATTTGGTTCAACCCCCAAATATCAAGAGAGGCGCTATCTTTTTTTTTTTTTTTTTTAATATTTTTTTTTTTTTTTTAATATATTCCATTGATCTCTCACAGAGAGGAAGGGAGAGGGATAGAGAGTCAGAAACATCGATGAGAGAGAAACATTGACCAGCTGCCTCCTGCACAACCCCCCACTGGGGATGCGCCCGCAACCAAGGCACATGCCCCTAACTAGAATTGAACCCGGGACCCTTCAGTCCGCAGGCTGACGCTCCATCCACTGAGCCAAACTGGTCAGGGCGAGAGGCACTATTTTGTGTTAAGGTTATACAACAGGTTGGTGGCAAATCCAGTGTCTTTTTCTACGCTTTCTCAGACTTCACGCACTTTCTATTCTCCCTGTTAGCATCCACCTGTGTGTCAGTCATCATGGTGCCACCAGAATGGATATGGACGTGGTCATGACATGATTGCCTTTCTGTTGTAGGCACACATGCCAGGATATGCACTGCTATCACAGAGAGTGGCTGAGCAAGATTTTCTATCTTTCTTTCTTTCAGACTGACTGGCCAGAAGGCTACCAACTTTCAAGTGCTATGAACTTCCGCTGGCCCCAGTGCGTACCCAATAACTTAAAGACCCTGATTCCTAATGCTAGCAGCGAAGCAATTCAGCTCCTGAGAGACCTGCTTCAGTGGGATCCCAAGAAACGGCCAACAGCTAGTCAGGTTTTCTTCCATCTTCTTCTGTGGGATGCATTTCTTATGAAGTTCATATCTAACTCTGAATGAGTCCTGTAATCTCATAGGAAGTACTTTATTTGGTATTATGGGTAAAAAAATAGTATAGAATACCACTATTGGTGTATCTATACTAATAAAAGCGTAATATGCTAATTAGACCGAACGACCTTCTGGACGTCCTCCCGGACAAAGCCGTGGTGGCAGAGGCCAAGGCAGAGGCGGTTAGGGGTGATCAGGCAGGCAGTAGAGCAGTTAGGGGCATCAGGCCGGCAGAGGAGGGCAATTAGGGGCGATCAGGCTGGCAGGGGAGAGCAGTTAGGGGCATCAGGCCGGCAGGCAGAGGTGGTTAGGGGCATCAGGCAGGCAGGCAGGCAGGCGAGCGGTTAGGAGCCAGCAGTCCCTGTGGGAGCGGGCCTAAACTGGCAGTCGGACATCCCTCGAGAAGTCCCTGATTGGAGAGGGTGCAGGCTGGGCTGAGGGCCCCCTGCCTCCCGTGCACGAATTTCATGCACCGGACCTCTAGTTATATATAAGAACTTAAAATAGTTTGAAACTTGTAAAGTTAAAGTAGTCAAGGTTTAAACAACATAGTTGCTTTGGAATGAGGAAATGGGCTCAGAAAAGTGAAGTATTCTATTTAAGACATATAGGAAATAATAAGTTACAAAGCTAGGAGCTGTATTGAGCCAGAATACTTTTCAGAAGTAGCAAAGGTAATAGCAGTGTAACTGCCTGCTTTAGTGAGATAATTTTAAGTTCATACATTCGATAATACTTTAGATAAGAAAAGTCACAAGGGGTGTTACAGATTCAAGGTGCTGGCAAACATAGGTTTGTGAGTACGAGAAATACAGAGTTTATTCTTTTATATTATTTATTAATTATTGTATTATTTTCCATGCAAACAACTATAAACCTACTTTTGCCCCACCCTGTAGTTGGTTTGGGCTAAGAAATTGCAGTAAACTGGTCAATGGAATGTAGCCCCGTGAGTTGATGGTGCTAACCTGCTCACTAGACTTTTCTCCTGAAGCAGCCATGTGTGTCGTTCCAGGCGCTCCGATATCCTTACTTCCAGATTGGGCATCCCCTGGGCAGCACCACACAGAGCCTTCAGGATTCCGGAAAACCACAGAAGGACATCCTGGAAAAGGCAGGCCTGCCGCCTCACATTAAGCCAGTCCCTCCAGCCCAGCCCCCGACCAAGCCACACACGCGGATTTCTTCGAGACAGCATCAAGCCAGCCAGCCCCCTCAGCATCTCATATACCCCTACAAAGCAGAGGCGTCCAGGACAGATCACCCGAGCCATCTGCCGGAGGACAAGCCAAACCCCTTGCTCTTCCCATCCCTCCACGCCAAGAATCCTCCAGCGGTAAGCGGCGAAATTCACTAGTGCGCCTCCTGTCTGGCCTGTTCCTCTTCTACTAGTACCTCACTTACTGCGTGACCTGTTTTCCTTTTCAGCACATAGAGTGTAACTGTGATAAACGTATGTTTGTAATATCATGGACTTGTGAAAAGAGCTTTGGCCTTGGCGTTAAAGGGCTAAGTTCAATGGCCCTGTGCACATGACCCCGCCTCTCTGCTCCTCACTTCCTCTCTGTAAAATAGAGATAATAACACCTGCCTGAAAGAGTTCTTTTGAGCACGAAATGAGTCAATACTTGAAAGAATTTAAACGAATACCTGGCACCTGGGAGGAAACTTAATAAATATTAGTCATTGATGCTGATCCCTGTGGACTCAGTTTCCTCATCTGTAACAGAAAATCATTACATCTGTCTTGCCCACCAGACAGGGCTGTTCATGAGGATCAAAGTTCCTGATGCTTGTGCAGATGTTTTTTGTTTTTTTTTTTATGTTTTTATTGATTTCAGAGAGGAAGGGAGGAGAGAGAGATAAAAACATCAATGATGAGAGAGAACCATTGATCAGCTGCCTCTTGCATGCCCCACACTGGGGACTGAGCCCAAAACCCGGGCATGTGCCCTGATCTGGAATTGAACCATGACCTCCTGGTTTGTAAGTCAACACTAAGCCACTGAGCCACACTGGCCGGGCTGTGCAGATGTTTTGAAAGTCACCAAGTGCCATACAAATATTTGTAGGTGGTTATTCCTATGAATCCCATCAATGGCTCATATGCTGGGCTGTTAATTGAGCCCAGATCTTTCTTCTCCTCTTGGGCTGGGGTTCAAAAGGAATCAACGGGTGTTAGATTTAATCAAATGGTAACCTGGCCAAGGGAGTCTAGTTGCCAGTAGCTTTTTAATGCTGTCTGAGAGTCTGATTTCCTAACACCTTTATGCAAAAGTAACACTTTTTCTGTCAACTAGTATTCCTTCACTGAGCGCTGGCTCCCAGGCAGCACAATGTACGATACTGCGTGAGGTTACAGGGTGGCGTCTCTAGACTGTTTGTTTTACCCCAGCCCAGGACTTGAAGGCAGCGGTAGTCGGAAATTTCCTATTATAACTAATTCAGTAGTTAAATCATGTCCAAGTCTATCAAGAAGGCAAAGAAGGCATTATTTGTATTGTTTTCTGTAAGAGGGTGGGATGACTGACACTATATTCTTTACATCTTTATTTATAACACTATAAATCATGTTAACTGTTTGAGATGAGGCCTGAATGAGAACCAGCCATCTTCCTAGTATGGGAGAAGTCCCTTAAATTTCTTTTTTAAAATCCTTTTCATATACGATGAGTGTCTCCATAGGATGAACACCGATGTACTCTGTGCAGGGTAGGCAAGAGACAAGGGTCTGGGTATGCGCTGCCCCTGTTGCCCTTTCAGATGAGCAGTGCATATTAGGGAACTAGAGGCCGATGCATGAAATTCGTGCAAGAGTAGGCCTTCCTTCCCCCAGCTGCCGGCACCGCCTCCCTCTGGCACCTGGGACCCAGGCTTCCCTCTGGCCGCCAGCAGGCACCCGGGACCCAGGCTTCCCAGAAGGTCATCCAGAAGGACGTCCAGAACAACGTCCGGTCTAATTAGCATACTACGCTTTTATTATTATAGATGCTATGCCCCAGGATCCTCCTTTTTATGACCAAGAAAGTTCGGAACGGGGAATACCCATGGGTGAGCTCCATTAATGCCAAGTATTGCTTTTCCCCCCTCTTCTTGTGAACACAGAAAATCCTCGCTGGGCTGGAGCACAAAAACGGTGAGATCAAGCCAAAGAGTAGGAGAAGGTGGGGTCTTGTTTCCAGGTCGACAAAGGATTCCGATGACTGGGCTGACTTGGATGACTTGGATTTCAGTCCCTCCCTCACCAGGATTGACCTGAAAAACAAGAAGAGGCAGAGCGACGAGACTCTCTGCAGGCAAGTGTGCGCTTCTGTCTGTAAAGGACTGGATCTGGGATTTGCGAGGGACCCTTACCCATCTGACATGCCTTCTCTTGAGCGTGACCTGAGCCATGTTCTCTCATTTCAGATTTGAGAGTGTTTTGGACCTGAAGCCCTCTGAGCCCATGGGGACAGGAAACAGCGCCCCCACCCAGACTTCGTATCAGAGGCGAGACACGCCGACGCTGAGATCCTCGGCCAAGCAGCACTACTTGAAGCACTCCCGATACTTGCCGGGTAATAGAAACAGCTCCCTTTTCTCTGACCGTTGAAAAGAAAACATTTCCCTGGAATCCCATGTTCACAGAGATTCTGTTTTGGAAGGCACTTGGGGCTTCTCTTCAGAACTGGTGGGAACATCATAAAAATATTTGCTGGAGCCCAGGCCTCATATTTTTAGTTTTTATAGTTGCCTAAGATAAGAAATTTAGTAGCAGATACTGGGTCCAGCCCCCAGGGAGGGAGGAACTGGTAAGAGCCAGGCAGCCATGCCTGAGGTCTCTTCCCTCTCCAACCCCCACCCCAGAAATCTGCAATGCCTGACACAAGTGGGGATGCAGGCATCTAGAGGGAAAGTGGTTTGGCTTGAGGTTAAGGTCAAGGCAGCCTTGGACATTAGGGAGTCGGTGAGGGTTGTTGGTACAGACTGGAGCCATCAGCGTGGGATGACGAAGTGGTGTAGGTCAGGTGAGAAGGTGGGATCTTGGGGGACAGAGGCAGAAAGAGGAGGGAAGGGATGCAGAGGTTGGGACTTTGGAGCGGGGGTGGAGAGGAACTTAGATGACAGAAAGGCGGTGGCCTGCGGAGGGGACACGTAGGAATGTCCAGAAGCACTAAAGCCCAGGACAGCACCAGAGGGCGTCAAAACATAGGACATGGGACAGAGCTGTTGGTAACAGAAGTTTCAGACACCCCTGTCAGGCCACGTACCAGAGAGGCAACATACTAAACCCAAAGACAGCATCTTTCCTTTTCACAGTCCATTTTTGCTTAGATTCTTGAGCCATAGAGACTTTTAGACAAATTGGGTTCTGCATTAATTTTATCTCTGAAGTCTGGTGCATATTTTGAAAACATTTCTTCCCTGTTAGGAATAAACATAAGGAATGGCATCCTCCCGACTCCGGGCAAGGACTTTATTCCATCTAACCCGTGGTCTAGTTCTGGTTTGTCAGGAAAGTCTTCAGGGACGGTGTCAGTAATCAGCAAGATAAATTCAGGTGAGTAATAATTATTAACTCCCAAATGGCCAGAAGCAGATTCTCTGGGTGTGGCAGAGTGGGAACGGAGACGAGGGTACCAATTGTGGGACCTCGAGGGCCTTTCTGCTACGCAAACCCCGGGCCTCTCTTCCTGGCCTGTGCTCCTGTCTCTCAGCAGCAGGCCCTGGGGACCCAGCCCGCTCACGGGTCTACCTCCAGGAGTATCTGGCGAGAAAAGCAATAGTCGCTCTTGGCTCCTGGAAAAAACAAAAAAAAACTGGACAGAGTCTGACCCTCTATGGTGCACGACCTCGGAAGTCAGCTCCAGCTTGTCCCCTCTGCTTGATTACCTAGCCCCTGCCAGGCCAACAAGATTTCCGGTCAGAGGATAGTTTGAGAGGCCCTCCCATTCTTCGTAAATAAGTAAATGACGTTTCCTGAGCTGTGCAGGCTGACTAACCCTGTTCCCAGCCGGCCAGTTCCCCACATGGCCGTCCCTCACACGGCAGCTCTGCTCTGTGCTGCTCCCCCTCCTCATTCCAAGTAAACATCTGGGCTGCACTTCTCCTGCCTTTATCCATTCCATGCGCATTTATTTCAAGGAATACAAAAAAGAAGAAGAAAATAATATAGCAACACCCACATACCCGCTGCGAGCTTACAAAGTCAAACTTGACCAACAGACCCTAAGGCCATGTCTAGGCCTTCCCTCCCTCTCCCTCTGTCTCTTTCTCACCCAACTCCCCCCCCGATTCAGGTATTTATTATTTCTATGTTTTTTAAAATATAAATACATGAAACACATAGTATGGTTTTGCATGTTTTAAAATGTATATGCCTATAATCCTGGATCTCCACTTCACTCATTTTAATAATTATATTGTGTATGTAGCAATTACACATATATAGAATTATGTCATATCATATATCATATTACATATACAATATATATAACCATACAATACCATCATTTGTTACTTCTACTAGACCATATTTATTTATCCCTTCTCTTCTTGATGAACATGTAAGTTGTTGATGGTTTTTGCTATTAGAAAGCGTGCTGAAATGGGCCTTGCTGTGCACCTGTGTGGGGTTTCTGTGGATGGATATAAACATGCTAGGTTGAAGGGTGTGCTCATCTTCAACTTTGCAGATATTGCCAGATGGCTCTCCAGCAGGGTGTGGGAGTTGTGCTGCATCCTTGATGCCTCTTGGTACTGTCGAGACTAAAATTTGAGCTAATGTGATGGGTGTGAAATAGCATTTTTTGTGGCTTAAACTTGCATGTCCTGTTCACTAATGAGGTTGAGCATCTTGTGTTTATTGACTACATTTTTTCCCTTTTGTGACTTTATCTGTTCAAGTTCTCCTCTCCTCTTTCTTCATATCGGTCTATTCACCAAAAATGCAAAATCTGCTCCAACTGACCAACACAGCTCCTCAGACAGGCATTCCGACCATGGTTCCTGCTCTGCTCTGAGCGATGGCCAAGGATGCTCTGTGTTGGGGAGACATAGAGCAGTTCTACTACTCAGTAACTCTTTTCTTAATGGCTAGAACTTCCATTGTATAATGGCCATAATAACATTCTTCATCGTTCCATGTGTAGCTTTACGCCTTCATAGTAAGGCTTATAGATATTCATTCCCCCATCCAAGGCAAGTGGAATGCCTTGCTATATGTAAGGCATTCACTCCACTAACATCCTAGAATACTAAGATGAGTAGCTATAGTTCTGGTCCTTAAAGCACTCTCAAGATGGAAACGGCATTATAAGTGAATGTATTTAATATACTCTGTATTTTAATAATGGTTAATTGTTCTGATTACAGAGAAGAATACTTATATAGAATTACTTATAATCTATAATAATAAAAGTGTAATATGCTAATTAGACCGGATGTCCTTCCAAACAAAGCCGGGGCTGTAAGGGAAGCCTGGGCCCCAGGTACCTGCCTGTGGCTGGAGGGAAGCCGGGGTCCCAGGTGCCAGAGAGAAGCTGGTGCTGGCAGCTGGGGGAAAGAAGGCCTACTCTTGCACGAATTTCGTGCATTGGGCCTCTAGTAGCTAAATAATTAACATAACCCTTGTGTTGATGAATAAGAGAGTGGTTAAATGTATTATGGTTTAGCCATATTCTGGAATTTGCATATACTGACATGCAATGATCATTGTTCTATATTATTATGAAGTGGAAAAAGCACGTTTCAGAACAGGCTAAACTGATTATATCAAAAGAAAGAAAATTCCAAATTTCCCTTTTCTCATACAAACCAACCACCCTCCATTTGGGTGTGGGCTACAGGAGCAGCGTCCCCACCCCCACCTCTGCACCCCCATCTTTCTGACAGTGTGGTGTGCTGGAATGCTCTGATCAGAATATGTTTTTATCATAATTCTTCCCCCTCCAAAAATAAAAACCTAATTCTTTATTTTTCTGTACTACTGTCCTTTAACCCTGTCATGTACATGTGACTTTGTAGTAATGAACTTTTGTTTTTGCAAATCAGTTGGCTCCGGCTCTACAAGTTCTAGTGGACTGACTGGAAACTACATTCCTTCCTTTCTGAAAAAAGAAGTTGGTTCTGCTGTGCAGAGGGTACACTTGGCACCTATTCCAGACCCTTCCCCTGGTAAGTTCCATTGTGGATTATTCATGAATTGATTCAACAAATAGTTATTGAACAACGGCTTTGTTGTTGCAGACATGGATCGGCATGTTGTAGGTCTAGGATCCCCAAGTAAAGGAGACAGACAGAACTCCCTGTCCTTGTGGACTTATACTCTATAGACAATAAGAGGACCAGATAAGATGCTTATAAGTGTTGAGGAGAAAATAGAGCAGGCAGGAAGTAGAGAATGAGGGAGTTGGAGGGTGGAGTGCAGATTGCAATTTTAGATAGGGTAACCAAAGAAGACCTCATTGCGAAGGAGGTGAGTGAGCAAGCGGGCAAT
Organism: Myotis brandtii; assembly: GCF_000412655.1. Classification (NCBI taxonomy): domain Eukaryota; kingdom Metazoa; phylum Chordata; class Mammalia; order Chiroptera; family Vespertilionidae; genus Myotis; species Myotis brandtii. The sequence goes on from NW_005370008.1 coordinate 570,874, forward strand.
ATAGTTGAGACTGTTCCAGACATGGGATTCTGAGGTGTGTGGGCTTTTTAAAAAATATATATGTTTTTATTGATTTCAGAGAGGAAGGGAGAGGGAGAGAGAAACATCAGTGATGAGAGAGAGTCACTGATTGGCTGCCTCCTGCAAGTCCCACACTGAAGATCTAGCCTGCAACCTGGGCATGTGCCCTGACCGGGAATCGAACTGTGACCTTCTTGTTCATAGGTTGACGCTCAAACACGGAGCCACGCTGGTTTGGCACAGGTGTGTGGGCTTTGAGACAGAACAGGCCTGGAATATTCAGCGAATAGCAAGGAGACAGTACAGGGGTGGCATGAGTGAGAGGAGGGGAGTAGAAAGAGGAGAAGGGGTCAGAGAGATGAGAAGACACCCCATGGTATGAGGCCCTGCAGCTAGCTACCATGTGCATTTTGTCATTGACTCTGAGCGACATGGGAGCCGCTGGAAGGTTCTGAGCAAGGAAGTGAGGTGATTTGACATGCATCTTCCACGCTCACTCAAGAGCTGTCTGTCATTAGACTGAAAGGGGAGAGCAAGATTGGAGGCAGCAACACTGATTGGCAGGCTAATTATCCAGGCAGGGGATGGTGCTGGCCCGAGCTGGGGCGCTAGTGGTTGGGTTGGGCCAGATTCTGGGTATATTTGGAAGGTAGAGCCAGTAGGATTTGCTGACAAATTACAAGTGGAATTTGAGAACAAGAGAGGAGTCAGGATTGACATCTGTATTTTCGGCCTGACACTATAGAATTAGGTGGCCTTTAACGGAGAGAGGGAAGACCATGAGCAGGAGGCAAAGTGCTCCTCTTGAAGTCTCCTGTTCTCATATTTTTTGTTACTGAGATGCATTTATCTGCACCTGTTTGCATGGGTCCCCTACCAATCAGGCTCACCTGTCTCTTTCACTGCAGGTTATTCTTCCCTGAAGGCTGTGAGACCTCATCCTGGACGGCCTTTCTTCCACACCCAGCCTAGGAGCACTCCTGGGCTGATCCCACGGCCTCCGGCTGCCCAGCCAGTGCACGGCCGGACCGACTGGGCTTCCAAGTATGCCCCTCGGCGATGACAGTCGGGTTCCCTTCCGTGGGGGAAAGCAGGACCCTGTCCCTCCGCCAACTGGCGTTCTCCCTGCAAGAAACTTTCGGATGGTGTAAAAGCAAACACACGCTTTATAGTTGTTCTTCTGAACTAAGACATTTCAATATTCTTTTTTAAAGTTTTTTTCTTAAATATTGATTTGTACAAAATTATTTTATTCTAATACTGGGTCCCATTATTTTCTTAAACAGCAGCATTTTGTACATATGGATTATGTTTTAGTGTTTTATACAGTCAACTTTGTAACAAACTTTTTAAAGATTAATTGATTTTCTTTTGGGGTTCCAGATAATATTTTATACAGATTTTTAAAAATGTAATAATATTGATGCAGTATTGCAACAGGGGTGCAATCTAAAGCTACATGACAGAGGGTTATTTACTCAACGCGTGCGGATATTTGTGAAGTGGTTAAATTTTAAATGTGGCACATGGGGTACCTCAGGCTTCCTTGGACTGACTTCAGCACTAGAAAAATGTTCTTTTCAATGTCACGTTATTGGTTTGATCTTTTGAGACCGCTGTGCCGTTCTGAAAGTACTGTTATGTAATTAATTCATTTGGTTTGGTATTTGTTCCCCAGCTGAAAGAACTCTAAGTAAATATTTTTTGAAATTTTTATAACACCCTTTATTGTGGTTGGAGATAGCCAAATGAACCCAGGCTTTATCATGCTATGCCATTCCATTCTATTTCTTCCATTTTAAAAATCAAATTGTATCAGTACCACAAAAGGGAAGCTTTTCTTAGCCACAAGATTCTCAACATAAAGGTGAATACACTCAATTAAACTGATATCCCTGCCAAGATGCACGACCAAAAAGCTAAGTTTTGACACAGCAGATTTTTTATGATAATAACTGATAGGATTTTGCATTCAGCTCAGTTCTCCAGGCCTGGCTGGGAACACACTACAAATAATCTCCTCTCCTAGCCGAAATCTCAGGGCACCTTGGGAAGCAGAAAAGATTGGTGGCAGAGGAAGCCACAGTTACCATGACACTAGTGTCATAGTGTGCCACATTTGAACTTTGACCTCTTAACCCTTGTGTAGTTTCTTCCAACAGTGAGAACTCTATTGGTTGGCAGTGGCTGTTCCACTGAGAGGAATGTTTACAGCAATTTTGAAAATGACAAAGCTAGTTTGGAGACAGAAAAAGACAAGAGGTCCACTCTCATCCATCTCTGTAGGACACATTTGCCTCCACTCATGGTTGCCTGACAGGCAAGAGGGAAGGGCACCTCCAGAGAATGTATTATAATCTCAATAGTGTATAGACTCATTCTCCCAGGGCTCAAGTGCTCTCATGTGGTTCCAGGTTCCAGGATATAGCAAGCTGAACCATAGGAAAGTGTCATTTTTGTAGGTTAAAATGAATATTGGCACTTCGATATGGTTCAGCCTAATAAGTTGGGAAATTACCACTTCAGTGTGTTAATAATACGTTGCAGCCTGACCTGAACCAATTACACCGTGGCTCCCAAAAAGCGCTAACCTAAAGTCGGGAGTCATTTCTGCTTTGGAGAATCTGGCTCAAAAACATACTTGACCAAGCGCTATGATCCTAGGGCTGGGAGAAAAGCACATAATGGATGTGGACTTAATAGGTAATATTTTCCTGTTAACAAACTGGCGGCAGAGCTTCAGAAAATAAATATGTATGTGTAAGCACAACTTGAACCTGAATTCATTTCTGTATTATATTCTCAACTCATTCTCGAAAGCAACAGAAAATGTGTTTTCAGAGACAAGTCCTTTACTGAGGTTAATATTTATTTCCCTTTCTGTATTATGTATACAGAGTAAGTTAATCTGTAACCTTCCTCAGCTTGCTGGAAAGCTGGGTTTAAATTGTAAATACCCTGTAGAAAGCAAATGGATTGTGAATACCATATTCTTGAAACTCTAGCTTATGCTAAGGTCATTACTTTTTTTTTTAATTGAAAAACTAGTTACCTGGTTAATACACATTATAAAGTGGTTTTTCTAATATTATTGTAGGGCCCTAGCTGGTTTGGCTCAGTGGATAGAGCCTTGGAGTGAAGGGTCCTGGGTCCAATTTCTATCAAGGGCATGTACCTCGGTTACAATCTCAATCCCCCATGTGGGAGGCAACCAATTGTTGTGTGTCTCTCTCTGTCTCTCCCCTTCCACTCTCTCAAAAAATCAATAGAAAAATATCCTCAGGTGAGGATTAACAAAAATTTTAAAAAATAATATTTTTGTAGGGTCCAAATTCAGGAAAATATTTCACTTTTCTTCCTCTTCCTCTTCCCTTTATTTATCTGAAAACAACTTCCTTTGGGAAGCTAAACACGTTTATTCATATGAAAGTCAAGAAACAGATGTTCAGTTGAGAAAACTGGAAAAAACTGTAAATTCTAAAGAACTAGCAAAATCCTATAAAGTACTCCCCCTTGCCCTGAAATGGGTAAAGGACAAATTGTGTATACAAGCTGTTTACTATAGAAGGAAATAGTGACCTTTTTTTTTTTTTTTTAGTGAAAAAAAATATGCTACCTGTGCATGTATTTTTCACTTACTATTGAATTATAAAGCGTACTGCAAGACACCAAGAGGAACGACGAGTGTAACTGTACCCTCCATTACTATACCTCGTTTCCAGTCAGAAAGGTTCCCAGGACGTCGTGCAACGGTACAGGGATGGCTCTTCTTTTGGGCCCAAAGGTTCAGTGACGGGTGTGCCCAGGGGTCCACATGTGAACTGCACAGGCGCTAAAGTTACCTGGTGTGATTGTTCATTTCACAATAAAATCTCATTCATTGCTAAGCCCTCACCCAGCTCATGTATGATAGGGTTTAAATAGGAAGAAAATAGATTTTCAAACAAGTTTTAAGACACATTTCACCCAAAGGACTAACTAACATCTATATCATCTTCTGGGATTCTCAAAGACTGAGTACAATCAAGGCAACACATGTAAAAACCAACAATACTTGTTTGTCAAGAATTGTCAAGAACTTTTGTTTTCCAGTAAAAATCTGCTGGAGTTCATGGGCACCGTATTTCCTCATGAAGTAGCATTTCCCTTCCATCAAGCCATTGGTTTGTGCCATTTAGGAGAGAAAAAGAAAGTAGGCTGTATGTTTCAGCTCAGTGTATGACCAAAAGCAATATATGTGACATACTAATTATATATCATTTAAAACATACTGTAGCAACTTGTTTGTTTAATATATGTGGTTAATTTTTAGAATTATTTTTACACTTTTCAACCAAAGTACTGTATTTTGTATAATTTATTGGTGAGGACCTTCTCACAGAAACCATTAAGAAGACAGACTGGAGGCAAATATCACATTCATCTGTATTATTGGTTTCTTATAGACACTGTGCTAATGTGAATTTAAAATGACCTGAATAAGTAAATAGTCTTCTGATCTCAGATATGTGGGCAGTGGTAGAAATTTTAATCACCTGATTTGATTACAAGGGAGTAACTAAGAATATATTTATTTATAAAGCAAATATTCATAATGATGAGAAGATAGAGGACAGAAAACCACTTATGTAAGCCCCTCTGAAATAAAATGTTGCTTTTTGAATAGTTCATCCTAAGGTGTTTTAAAATGTTAATTTTACATTTATAAAATTCTGCTCCAAATAAAGTTATGGTTTAAGAAAATTTGAGTGTTCTGTTTTTGTTTTCATGTTCTTTCATCAAAAGATAACATTAGGATATTTTATAACTTTTTCTTAATACTTGTACATTGGAAGTATATACTTAGAGCAGTAGTATGAAGAGTTATCCTGCAATGTGGAAGGTTTTATGTTTGTTTTTAATTTAGCTTTTAGTAAGTTAGATGACTAGAGATATTAAAAACAAGCACAGGCCAAAACTTCTTGTTTCTGATTTCATCATGGTACATACCTACCTTGTATGTTTTTAGCTTTCACAGTGCACTCATGTGTACAATATAAACCTTCAAAAGAAAATCCACAGGAAATTCATTTCCCGAACATTCTTCGAATCCGCAACGGAATTTTGTAGGAATGTGATTTACCTACCGATCAGACTTGTATTGGTGAATCCCTAAACATGCCCCTCATGATCAGAACACCACCGACTGACTGTGTAATCGTCAGCATTTGTAACCTCTTGGCAAGGGTGCCCCTTCAGAAGCCCTGCAGATTCTAGCTCTCAGCCATCCTTCCTCTGCAAAAACCTGCTGTAGGATTCGGTCTGACTCTAGCCATCTATAACTATGGATGAATTTAAGCCAATTGTTTCCCTCTTCATGGAGAGTTTACATATCAAGCTTCTCCTAAACTATGATTTAAAGCTCCTGATTTTTAGTAAGGCAATTTTACATGCTACTGAGTAGATGGTTGAAGGTTTAAAAACGATTTCCCAGAGCCTCTGAAAATGTATCAGGTTGGTAGGTGGACACCATGAATAAGACAGGGTGACTCAAAGAGTCTCCAAGAAGAAAATGATTTCAGGAGCTTCCAATGAAGAAAATGCCCTAAGGGTACCTGTCGTAGAATGGCAGAATTACTTTAACAGGACTTTTTTCCCCCTGCCCTCCCTTGCCGCCCCAACAGGACTTTATTTCTCCACAAGGCTGTGCAATTAATAGAGTCCAATGATACTGCCTTAGTTTCTCTTTCAGGTAAACAAGATTGCTAGGATGATGTGACCCCTATTTTATTAGGTTGGAATATGAACTTGTCATTTTTGTAGGTTAGAAAAAAAAATAGTAAAGTATCAGCAATGTGATATGGTTCAACCAATTAGATATAAGGGAATGAAGATAAATGAGATTTTAAAAAAGTTAAAATAATGCTTGTGCTATCTAGTTCAATTAAAGTGAATCCTTGTAGGAAGGTGGGTTAGGAAAAATGAGTCAAGAATGATCACTTGGAGGGGGTAAAGGTGGGGGATGGAAGATATCTGTAATACTATCAACAATAAAAATGTGTATTTTTAAAAAAAATGAATGATCACTTTCAGCAGGGCTGGAAAATGGGGCTTCCTACCTATGTTTGAGTGATAATCTGTGTTAGGTCAGAATTAGAATGATGAAATTGAACATACTTATATCTGAAAGTGACTTTTCTGACTCTTAGGCTGCCAGCTATTCTTGATTTGCTTTATTTCTTGTTTTACGTGCTTTCTCTAGATAAGCTCGCCCTTTTGCTGCCAGTCCTCCCTTCTCAGTCATCACTGGCCTATACAATTGTCTAGTGGACATTACCAATTGGATGGCTCATAGGAATGAAAGTCAAATCTGCTCATTGTTTCCCTCACCAGGCTTATGGAGCTAGGAACCAAGGCATCCTTCATTCAGTAAATATTCCTACTCTGTGTTCAGCATTATTCTAGGAGCAAGATATACTATTACAAAAGTATGTTGTTAAAAATGTGAAAATTCCTAACCTCATGAAATTCTATCAAATCTAGAGGCAACAAAATAAAAAATATATATTAGATAACAATAAATGTGATGAAAAATAGGCAAGGGAAGTGGAAAAGGAAATGTGTTTTTGTATGTGTGGGGGGGTGTCATTTTAAATTTTTTTCTTTCTCCCTTCCCCAACTCATCCTTCACCTTACACCTCCTTAATATCTCACCTTTCCTTACCTATCTTCTTCAAACTCACGGTGCTACTTGAATTCACACATTTCTGGGTCAAAATAATAATCTAAAACATCTAGTCAAACGAAAAAGAAACATTAAGCTTAAATTTCGCACATATAATGGAATATAAATTTTAATTTTCGTTGCAAATTAGAAAAGGAAGGCAGACTGCCACGTGCAGCGCCTCATTTGGATGTGTCTGGAGTCTTGGAAGCTTGACTACCCTACGTTCTCCTACAAATGGACCTTGAGAGCTTGTTTGGAGGTTCTAGCAGGGGAGCGCAGCTACTCGTATACCCTTGACCGAAGACCGGTCCTCTCCTCGGGGGGGAAGGTCGTCCTCTTCGACCGAGCGCGCAGCTTCGGGAGGGACGCACATGGATCGGTGAGGGAGGAGGGGGACACCCGCCTAGCCAGCCAGATCAGCCGAATCAACCCTGGCGATCAATGGGGTGACAGATGTCGCAGCCAGATCGCCCTCACATCCGAACGCAATGGCTGTGCACGGGCTATATAAACCTGGCCAGAATTTTGGCTTTACACATAGGACGAGATTTTTGCCCTACCAGAGCTCTAATAAGAATTACTCATTAAAGCTCAAATCTAAATAACACTGTAAAGCACATTTAATCTTTCAAAATGCTAAAATTAATGTTAAAACTGGCTTGAATTTGAGCTGTTTTGTATTATCCAGAATGCCTTGCAGATGGGTGGGAGCATGCTAAACATTGCCTTTTCGATTGGTGAAATCTTCCCGGAGCCTCGCCCACCGGTAGCGCCTCCTCCCAGCCAGCTGGTCCCGCCCTGCTGCTGGCTGCGCGCAGTGCGCTTTGTGCTACTCCGGGTGCTGGTAGCGGGCTCCAGGTCTGTGTCCCTCCTGTCGCCCCCACCCGTCTTTTCCCTTCTTTTTGTTTATCCTTCTCTCTGTTCTCTCGGCTCCGAACTCGATTATTCCACCATCCATCCCTCAATCCCCCAACCCTTCTCTTGTCTCCCTCCCCCCTCTTGTCCTTCCCGCCCCGCCTTCGTCTTGGTAGATGTGGGCCCCCTGACTGCAGTTGGGGTCACCCTTGGCTCAGTGTGCGTATTTTTATTAACTAGCTCTGGGGAGTCTGAATCCATTGACGAAAGAAACTGGGCTCGGATCTTCCCCGGGCGGGCGAGGTGGCCGCTGTGGCCCAGCCTGGGCCGAGCGGGCACGCGGGGTACCCGAGTCCAGCCTGGGTGGCCTGGGCGCACTCGATGGGGCCAAGGCTCACCTCCCAGCGGGGGCGGGGGAGGTGCTGGACCCGGGGCAGCTACCGCAGGCGTGACGATGGACGCACATGTTGCAATGCTCGGCCTGTCCACCTTCCAGTTTCTGTGATAATCAAATATGATGGTGCGTGTGAAAGTACGACTTCTTTGCAGACGTGCCCGTGGGTGTAGAATTCTCGGCGACCCTCCGCGTCTGGCCTCTGCGGGCCGAATTTGGAAAATCTTAAGATTTTCAAGCTCAAAGTATAAGATGATTTGAATCTGTGAAATACGGTGTTAGCACAGATGTCTTGGCCACCAACGGCCCCATCTTCCCAAGATCCAAACAAGAAATCATAGAAACAATATGAGAGCCGAGGTATTTTGTTTTGTTTTAAGGTTTTAAAATGGTGGAAGGTTTTAATGAGTGAGGGAAAAGGGAAACGCAGTAAAAATAAGCCAGTTTCCTGTGCCTCGGTCGTGAATACTCATTGAGCCCCCAGCACTGGGTTGAGGACACGAATGAGATGCTGCGTGTGTTTTTCAGAAAGCCTGAAAGACCGCCATGGCTGAGAAGAAGCCCAAGCTCCACTACCCCAACGGGAGAGGCCGGATGGAAACCGTACGATGGGTTTTGGCTGCCGCTGGAGTCGAGGTACCTTCTATGCTGTTTCTTCACAGATTTGTCTTACACCTTTGAGACTTTAGAGGAGAACATACACGGGGGAGCCCTGAGGTAGTCCTGTCCCTCAGAGGATTCCTTCCTTTCCATCTTTTTCCCCCTGTATAAATGGTATGTAGTGGATGGGTTTCTATTTTGCTTTTACTTCATCATTGGTTTCTGATCTACCACCAATAAATATTTATTAGTAAGGAGAAAAGGAATGAACCTGACATTTGCCAATGACTCCCAGATTTTTGTTAATTATACGAGGTCCCGGGAAATTTCTTGTCTGCACAGTGTTTTTGTTCTGTTCTTTTAGCTTCTTACAGGAATTTTCAGGTAGGAACAAAGGCAGAGAGGACATTGCCATGAATTCTATGTACTGTTCACCCAGCCTCAAGAAGCGGTTAACTTGGTGATTACCAAAGGGAAAAGGGGGTTAAGGGGTGGTACAATAAAGTAAAGGGGGAAATAAATGGTGATGGAAGGAGACTTGAATTGGGGTGGTAAACACACAATATAATATGCAGATGATGTATTATACAGTTGTACACCTGAAACCTATATAATTTTATCAACCAGTGTCACCCCAATAAATTCAATAAAAAAATTTTAAAAATCATCAACTTTATGCTAACTTGTTTTATCTACCTCCTCCCCTCCCTTGTTTTTTGGGAGTATTTTAAAGCAAAATCTAAGCATCGTGTCACATCATCAGTTTTTACCTCTAAAAGAGGAGGATTTTAAAACATGACCACAATACCATTATTACACCTTACAAAACTAACAATTCTTTATTATTATCTAGTACTCAGCCTCATTGTCTCAAACTGGTCTTTTTTTTATAGTTAGTTTATTCCAGTCTGGATCTTAATCAGGCCCACACGTTGCATTTTGTTCTATTTCCTTCAGTATTTTAAAAAATCTTTAGCAGTTTCCTTTGCATTTCAAAAAATAAACTATTTGGGAGAAATTTTAGATTTATAGCAGGTATAAAGATAGTGCTGAGCATTCCCCTATAACCATCACTCAGGTTCCCTTACTGATAACATCTTACATAACCACGACACAACTAAGAAACCAACATTGATGCATGACTAAACTACAGACTACTTGAATTTAGTTAGTGTTTCCACTAATGTCCTTTTTACTGTTCCAGGATCCAGCATTGTATTGAGTCCTATGTTTTCTTAGTCTCCACCCACCTGTGACAGTTTCTCCGTCTTTCCTTTATTTCATGACCTTGACAGTTTTGAAGAGAATTGGTCAGGTTTTTTGGAGAATCCTCCAGTTTGATACCCAAACCGGATGTCTGATATTTTTCTCATGATTAGACTGGGGTTCAGGGGAAGAACAGCACAGAGACGAAGTGCCCTTTCCATTGCATCACGTTAGGGATTACGTGATATTAACATGATTTCTCACTGGTGCTGTTAGCCTTGGCCACTTGGTGAAGGAGGTTCTGCCAGCTCCCTTGTAAAATGACCATTTCCCCTCTTTTCTTTAGAAGCGCGTCATTTTTAGCCCACACTCAAAAGGGTGGGAATTAAGCTCCTCTTCCTGGGAGTATCTCCATTTAGAATTCTTATGTAAGGGAGTTTGTCTTTTCCCTCCACTTAATTATTTATTCAGTCATTTGTTAATATCAGCATGAACTTAAGCATATTTATTTTTTCACTTTGGGTTATAATCCAGTAATATTTAACTTTGTTGCACAAATTGTCCTATTTTTGGCCATTGGGACTTGTGTCCTTTCCACATAGCCCCACTCCCTTTTCTTTTTTCCTCCCCCTTCATCAGTTTCTTACTTTCTGACAACAAGATGCTCCAGGCTCTTATATTTTCCTAGCCCTGGCCCTAGAACCAGGTTTTTCTCCAAGGAGCTCTGGTCCCTTTTATTTGAAAACTAGAGGCCCAGTGCACGAAATTCATGCACTGGTAGGGCCCCTAGGGGCTGCCGGCCAGAGTCTCCCTCCCTCCCCCAACCCCCCTGCTGCCTGCCACTGCCGGCTGGGACGGGGCTGGCCAGGGGGAAGGGCCGAGGGCGGTTGGCCAGCTGGCCCCGCCCCCTGGTCAACCTCCTGGTTGAACTCCCGGTCAAGGGGACACTTTGCATATTAGGCTTTTATTATATAGGACTAGAGGCCCGGTGCACAAAAATTTGTGCACTCGGGGGGGGAAG
>NW_005370008.1:583066-584297 GCF_000412655.1 Myotis brandtii
CTTCTTATTTGCAACATAGTATATAGTTGCTTAGACTTGCAGCTGAGAGGCTGGCAAGTAAGGCAGCGAATGTTGGAGTCTGCAGCAAGCAAGCCTCGTGCTCGCTTCTGTGCCTGGCTGCCGGCTGCCATCTTGGCTGACAGTTAATTTGCATATACTCACTAATTAGCCAATGAAAAGGGTAGCGGTCGTACGCTAATTACCATGTTTCTCTTTTATTAGTGTAGATGGTATTAACAGCCAAGATCTGGTTGCTAAGTATCTTCATTTGTTTCATGCCATTTATTTGTGGAAGAACTGCCCTGTAAAATCACCCCCATTCTGCATTTAGCTGACTTACCCTCATTTAAACATGTTCCTCTTATTTTTTGTATTTCCTGCAAATGGCTAGTTGGATCCAAAGCTGTGATCAAATCCAGGCTCCTTTTTTTCTTTCCATATTTATGTGTGTGTTTTTCCCCCTGCCAGACTCCAACAGAAGGATACTGTGGACATATTTCTGTTGTACGCCATCAGGGAGCATGATTTCTGACTGTCTCCTTTCAACCATGCAGAGCTTGATCAGTGTGTTCCGGTGGCATCAGCCTGATCCACACGTTATCAAGTTCCCCCCTTACCCATTTAGATAGTGGTTTTAGCAGCTGTTGATCTTTACCATTGCTGGGGATTACAAAATGACGATTTTTCTATTTCATTTCACCTGAATTTATTAACATGGTTGTCTTATAAAGAGAATTTTTTCACTCGTTAATGATTTAGTTACTTCCAAGTGCAGCCCATATAGGAAAGGCAAGATTGATGCTTGATTCGGTCTCCATCAATCTTCAGAATAATGAACTGTTACCCTGGCAACCTCCAAAGATGACAAATAAAGGTCCTTGAGTTTGGGGTTTTGGCTTCTTTGTACACCATTATAACTCTCACACTGTGTCTTACAGTTTTCTAAATTAGTTGATATTAGTTTTATTTACAACTAGTAGCCCAGTGCATGAAATTCTTACACATTAAAAGGGAATTAATTGCCCTAACCGGTTTGGCTCAGTGGATAGAGCATCAGCCTGCGGACTCAAGGGTCCCAGGTTTGATTCCGGTCAAGAGCATGTACCTTGGTTGCGGGCACATCCCCAGTGGGGAGTGTGCAGGAGGCAGCTGATCGATGTTTCTCTCTCATCGATGTTTCTAACTCTCTATCCCTCTTCCTTCCTCTCTGTAAAAAATCAATAAAATATAT
>NW_005370008.1:584382-619970 GCF_000412655.1 Myotis brandtii
ATTTGCCCTTTCTCTATAATAGAAGTGTGAGAGATGAAAGGAAATTAGTAAAATGTATATGAAAATAATATATAAATTTATTAATAAATAAACAGTAACAAAAGGAGCTGATTCCGTGAGGAAAGGGGCTCCCTCCTCCCTCCTGTCAGGGTCCGGGGTGCAGGAGAATGGGGTTCCTGGCTGGCAGGCCACTCACAGCAAGCTATCCAACAGCAGATTCTGTGAGGAATGGGGCTCCCTCCTTTCTACTGTCAGGGTCTGGTTTGAAGATTGGCCATGCCCCCTGTTGGGCCAGACCCAGAGTTCTACCATACTGTGGCCTCCACCTCAGCAGCCCAGAACTGACTGCTGCTGGGCGCTCCTGGTGCTCTGAGGGTGGGTTCTTCCCTCAGGCCACACGGGAAACAGCTGGGGAGGGCTCAGCCCTTGGCAAAATGACCCAGGATTCAGTGGGTCCACGCTCTGAGGGTGGGTTCCTGCCTCAAACCCCGCCTTCACCGGAAACAGCTCCAGGAAACAGCTCAGGGGAGGGCGCAGCCATTGCCAAGACAACGCCTGCAGGACTGACTTCCTTCCACTTGGTCAAGGCGATTCAGGTTGTGATGAACACCACCCATGGTTTTTATATAAGTAGATGCTGGTTTCTGACTTCTTTTGAGAAACTGGAAGATTTAATGACACTGGGCCCTCATTTGCACAGGCAGCATTGCTGAGCCTGAGCAAGGACTGCCACTGCAGCTGGGCCCTTGAAGCACAGTCCCCCTCAGTCCCTGTTGTCTCGGGATGAATTTTCTAATTGTGTTAAGAGGGAGAGTGAACAAATTCTTGGTCCCATCACCTGAAGCTGGTCTGTTTATGTCATCTGTCTAACCCTGTATGCTTCTGAATTTACAATTCTGGTTTATGTAATAAGTTTTGAGATGGATGTCTTACTAGTATATGTGTATGTAGTATAATCCTTCATCACATCCTCTCTCTTCCTAATCTTCATTGTACCTTGCCCCTCCTGTTCTCCTATGAGTCAGGATTCTTGGTTTCATTGATGGAGACCCAACCCTCAATGAATTCAACAAAACAAGAACACAGGTCATGTGACCTACCTATCCTAGACCAATGGCAGTGGGCAGGTAGATGGGACCGAATAATTAGCCCAGCGTGGCTCTTAGGCTCGCCCCTCTGACCAGGGTGGAGGGAGCTTGATTGGCCTCCCTCACTGGGGCTGACCACATGGCTTACAGGAGCAATTCCCAAAAGGTGATATTTGGGAGAGCTCCCTCCATGTCTTTGCCAAAGGACATTTTTAGCTAAGTTTGTGCTCATACAGATCGAAACAATCGGGAGGGATGGGCTGGCAGCCAGTGGATGAGTTTGTGAGTCGCAGTGTCACAGTATCCGGCTGAGTCCGCTGGGTACGGCACACACATCTGAGGAAACAGGTAGCAACCTGCCGAAAGGCAGCAGGTCCTCACTCAGGAGTCAGCATCCTCCATCTCAGTCACTGGTCCAAGTCCTTGGGCATTGCTCTGTGCTGGATGTTGCTTCTCCACTGCCGGGGCTCCACTTGCCTGAAGACCCCCGCCCCCAGCCCAGATTCCAGCCAGATATCCTTGTTCAGAGGGGAATCAACACACATAAAAGAGAAGACTTAAGGGCTACGAACTCCTAATGCAGGACTTGTGGTAATTCACTTGAAGAACTGACCAAGTGTTGAACAAGTGAGTGCTGTGGTGTGGGAAGGGCAGTTCTCCGAAGTTAGGGAGCAGAGACAACTGACTGTAGATGGAAACCCAGCCCCCGGCAGTAATGGACTAGAGTTGCCCAGGTCCTTCCAAGCTCGACTTGATTTTTTCCTTCCCTCTCTGTCCAACCCTCTCATCTCCCCTCCAGTGCCATTTCCTTCTTACTGGCTGGTAGTTTTATAGAGCTTGACATGAGCCAGTTCCTCTAGTGCAGTGGTCGGCAAATTCATTAGTCAACAGAGCCAAATATCAACAGTACAACGATTGAAATTTCTTTTGAGAGCCAAATTTTTTAAACTTAAACTATATAGGTAGGTACATTGTTATTAACTTAATTAGGGTACTCCTAAGCTGGCCTTTGCTAAAAACGTCCTCAATCTGATTGAGGTACATTTCAATCGCCATGAAGTTTCAATCGCACTGTACGTGCGTGCCCGCACATGGTATTTTATGGAAGAGCCACACTCAAGGAGCCAAAGAGCCGCATGTGGCTCTCGAGCCACAGTTTGCCGACCACTGCTCTCGTGAGAGCGCACACGGTGCGTGTCCCAGAAATCCCAAACCAGGACCAGAACCACTGGGAAGGACTTGTCTTTAAAATGCACGATTCTGGAGCCAGTTCTCCCGCAGGAAGGACGTTGGTGTTGGGGAGAATATAACTTCCGTGTCTTCCAGTGCTTGGCCAAAACCTCAGATGTGCGGCCTTCTGGCCAAGCGATTTCATATTGTTGGAGCCATCATTATATCCCTAGGGCTTACAGCTTCTGATTAGTTTGGGTGGCTGAACCAAGAAAAAAGGCATCTGCAGATTTCTACAGAAACTATGATTCCATGGAAGATTTAGAGGAGACGAGGAAGGCTGGTTTCTTTCAGAGCAAAGTGATCTTGTAATGTAAGGAATTTCTTTGGGTTGAATTCCATGGAAGTTTGTCGCTGACCTGTGTTCCTGAACTATGAAACATGAATATTTGAGCTAAGGAAGAGTTTCTCTTGATAAATAAACAATGAAATACTGTGGCAGGGGTTGAGGTGCGGAATAAAACTAAAATGTACGATTCTGGAGTCTCTAAGCTACTGAAGATGGGCCTGGTGTCGGACGCCCCCTCCCCTATTTCCCATGTGTTCTAAATGGTCATGGTCATAAGTTCTGAGAGCAGTCGTGTGGAGGGAGCACCCCCAGCACCATATCTGACCAGCTGGGCGTTTGGACAAATGCCCAGAACATTGCTGGCCTGAGCACCAGATAGAGTGTCTGTCTGCAGGGGCACTGAGGCCCCTCTCCTCACACCACGGGACCCTGGTGAATAGCAGAAGCCCCTTTTCGTCCCGTATCCCAGTTCTCCCCCAAGGTTAGCTAGTTGAGACAGAGGAGGGGGCACTGCTGATTCTGGGCGGGTCAGCTCCGCCGGCCCTTGGCTGATCGGGAGCAGCACAGGGACACAGTGGGAGGAGGCCTCTTCCTGACATGAAGTCGTGTTAGAACATTTTAGAATGTCAAGAGAATAAGAACTTGTTTTCACTCTATTTCTCTCCCCCCTGCCCCAAACTTTTTAATTTGAAAGCATTCAAACCTACAGAAAAACTGTAATAGTACAATGAACACCTTTCAACTAAACTTGTTAGCAGTTTACCACATTTGCTTTCTCCCTTCCTCCCTCTCTGCTTCTGCTTCCTTCAGTCCTCTGAAAGTAAGTTGCAGACATCAGCACATATCTTCTTCCTGAGAATAAACTGTTCTAATAACCACAATATCATTGTCACAACTAAGAAAAGTAACGCTCACTTTACAATATCTAATATACAATCCCTGCTGTCCCCCAAATGTCTATGTATCTCTTATATATTTGTGTAGCAGTTATAGCTGTCCCCTGTACCGCCCCATCCATGATCGCATCAAGAATCAGGCTTTGGGTTGTTAAGTCTCTTTTCATCTAGAACAGTACCTGCTTCCTCCCCACCCCCATGTTCTTGACTCTTTGAAAGAATCCAGGCCATTGATGTTGCAGAATTCCCACATTCTGGATGTGCTTGGTTTTCACCTCCGGGTTCAGTGTTTTGGGCAGTGTTTTCACAGCGCTACTGTAACCGTCTCATAGCAACAAGGACAGGACAGCTCAGAGTGTCCCCTAGTGGGCAGCTAAGTCTGACCACTTGGTTGGCGAGATGGTGAGACTTCCGGATCTCTCCATTGCAAAGAAACGCTCTTCCTTTGTCATAATGAAGTAACGTGTGGGGAATACTTTGAGATTGTGTGAATAGTCTGTGCCCATGGCCCAGTAATTTCATTGTCAGTCGCAAATTAGCTTTTTCTAATTTTATTAATTAGCCATAATTATACGTTAACTAGCATAACTAGCACTAATTCTGCCATATATAAACTTCCTTCTCCCCCCACCCCTTTTTAGTATCATCATTCTGGACAGGGGGGTTTTTGGTTGGTGTGTGTTATAATCCATAAGTGACATCACTGTTTTTGATGCTTGAGTTGTCCCCGATTTGGCCAGGGAATGACCTGCAGGTAGGGTCCTGAGTGCCTTTGCCTTTGCCACAGCTCTTAGTCTGTGAGCACCCCTGTTCCCTGACGTGACAGAATCCGCTGTTTCTCCCAGGAGCCCTGGTCTCTTTAGCGCGCAGTGATCTTTAGAAACCAAGGTGTGGCTACAGCGTGTGCTCTTTCCCTGGGACTTGGCAGCAGTTTAACCTGGAGATTGCAGTCCTGAACGTGTAGTGACATGTACCTTTTCTTTTTTACAATTTAGTTCGAGGAAGAATTTTTGGAAACGAAAGAACAGCTGCAGAAGCTGCAGGACGGTGAGTGAGGAGAGGAGATGACTCGATAATGCTGGTTTTTAAAAAGAGCTGACATTTATGTGGAAGGGCAAGACCCTGCAACACTAAACATTCAGGACAGTGTCCTAAACCAGACCAGCAAGAGGGAATAATGACTGAAACTTTAAGGAAATCGCTTCTCATCCAGTGTTCTGTAAGAGCTGAAGGGAGAGAGCAGTTCTTCGTTCCATCCACATAGCCCTTCTCCATCCCTCTCTCCTCCCTCTGCCTTCCTCCAAGTTCCTTTACCCCCTTCGTACATCTTCATCAGCCCTTCCCTCCTCATCTTCCTTGTCCCGCCTCCTTCTCCTCCCCCAAATTCTCTGAGACATGGGGCCTGTGTAAGGTATGCAGGTAAAAGTCCCCATTTATGCTGGGCTGCATTTCCAAAGTGAATACCAAACAAATCCTATATAATAAATAGGGAATATGCAAATTGACCATCACTCCGCCACAAAGATGGCAGCACCCACAGTGGAGGCTGAGTTCCCATAACAGCCTTAACGAGCAATCAGCAGGGACCTGAGGCTACAAGCAATCAGCAGGGACCTGAGGCTGCATGGTGCTGGGCTGGGGCAGGGTAGCTGAGGCCACACCCTCTGCCTGGCGGGGCTTGATGGAGGACCTCAGGCTGTGTCCCCCGCCTGATGGGACTTGACGGGGGACCTCAAGGTGTGCCCCAGCCCCGGCCCAGGCTGGGAGACCTCAGGCTGTGCCCCCTGCCCCAGCACCAGGCCAGGTGACCTGAGGCTGCACACCCCCCCCACCTACCCCCCCTCCCCCCGGTGGGGCTTGACAAGGGTGAGACCGGCTGGGTCTGGATCTAGCCCAATGGGGGGGTGGCTGGCCAGGTCTGGGTCTCGCGTGATTTTGAGGTGCACGTGGGTGGGCGGGGACTTGACTCTGGGTCCTGTGGTGTGCCCCAGATTCTGACAGGAGGAAGATTTTCATATACATTTTACTAATTCTCTTTCATCTCTGACACTTCTATTGTAGAGAAAGGGCAAATAGCAATATTAAAATGTTTCCTCTAATCTTTTAATGTGCACGAATTTTGTGCACCAGGCCACTAGTGGAATCAATAAAAGGCCCGCATTAACTCCTGGTCAGCTCTACCCTCTCCACCCCGAGGCCCCCTAAGAAATACCCAGCCTCCCTCCCAACCTCAGGACCCCTTGCGTGGGACCAGCTGTACAGGCTGCAATGCCACCTGTCAGGCGACACTGCCTGACACCCCGAGGCATGTGCTGAGTGCTCATGGCCTCTCCACCCCTACAGGCCCCCAGCCGTGGGGCCCCTGTACTTGCATCTCTCCCTGGGGTTTAAAGTGTTTGATGCAGGTTTGTTGAAGAAAGTACTGGGTTACGTTTTGACGGGTGACAGCTAACTTGGTAGTCCGTGGTCTATGGCTGTGAAAGAGACATGCCCACGGGTGGACCTGAGTGGCAGTTGGTGATTCAGGCGGCATGGTCAGGCTGCCGCAGGCAGTGCTGTCAGGAGAGCATCCTGCAGGGATGGGAATGTTCTCTTCTGTGCTGGCCAGTGCAGGAGCCACTGGCCTCTGTGCCTACTGAGCACTTGTAATGTGTCTAGTGTAACTAAGGAGCCAAATTTTCATTAATTTAAACTAGACATGTGCAGCTACTAGCTACTGTTTTCGGCCAGCACAGCTCTGAAGAAATGTCTTCACTCCATTTCCAGCCCCTTGTCACTGGGGGGAGGTGTTTTTCCAGGGGTGAAAATGAAAGGGGCAAGTTTCGAACAAAGCTAGTTTTCAGGCTTCTTTTTCTTTTTAAATATTTGTATTGATTTCAGAAAGGAAGGGAGAGGGAAAGAGAGATAGAAAGATCAATGATGAGAGAGAATCATCGATCAGCTGCCTCCTGCACACCCCACACTGGGGATTGAGACTGCAACCCGGGCATATGCCCTACTGGGAATCGAACCGTGACCTCCTGGTTCATGGGTCGACGCTCAACCACTGAACCTTGCCGGCTGGGCCAGGCTTCTTTTATGGCTAAATCTGGTCCCCCGAATGAAGTTGAGGTTACCTATCTGTCATCAGGGGGTTTTATACCATTTCCTACGGCTGTGTGGCCCCACTGTCCTTTTTCATTCCCCAAAGCACGTTCTTAGGGGTCAGGGGACAGGGAAGAGATCACCTCTAACTCTGGGCTCCCTTCTCAGGTAACCACCTGCTGTTCCAGCAAGTGCCAATGGTTGAAATTGACGGCATGAAGTTGGTGCAGACCCGGAGCATTCTCCACTACATCGCGGACAAGCACAATCTCTTCGGCAGGGACCTCAAGGAGAGAACCCTGTAATGTGGCCCCTCTTGAGTGTTGTCACGTGTCAGTTTACTGATGCCTTAGTTCAGTGGTCGGCAAACTGCGGCTCGCGAGCCACATGCGGCTCTTTGACCCCTTGAGTGTGGCTCTTCCACAAAATACTGACTTCTGCGCACGGGCCACGAAGTTTCAATTGCACTGTACATGCGCGCCCGCACGTGGTATTTTGTGGAAGAGCCACACTCAAGGGGCCAAAGAGCCTCATGTGGCTCGCGAGTCGCAGTTTGCTGACCACTGCCTTAGCTGATCTGCAGTCCTTGCAGCACCCTGTCTACACTATGTCTGGGGTCACTAGTGTGGACAGGGAATGGACGCCTGGAATGGTCATGAAGACCAGTTGGGAAATCAGTTCAGAGCATCCGAGTAAAATGATAGAAAGGAACTGAATTCAGATAGTGGAGCCGATATCGGGAATGTGGTGGTTGCAGGTTTCAACATCTTTAAACACTTGGATAATACTTTTTATTTTTCTTGCAAACCTATTACCATTGAGTGTTAGGAATAGGAAGCTGCTGTGACATCTGAGGCCTGGGACACTGTGCCTTGAATTATAATTTGAATTCAGAGCCTGGTCCTTGTACCTCCCGGGTGCATGGCCCCAGGCAGTGTGTTAAGCTGGAATCCTGATGAGTGTCCTGTGCAGTGGGGGTAATGACAGCACATTCCTCGTAATGTCATGGGATTCAGTGAACTCACAGCTGCAGAGTGTTTAGCACCATGCCTGATGCATACCAAGCATTCCAGAAATGGTATCCACTCTTTTTTTTTATAAATGTGGCGTTCCACCCACACTGCGCATGTGTGTGGAGTGAGAGTGAAGGAGTAGGAACTGGGGAGAGAGGGCTGTCATGGCTATTGGGCCGTCTGATTTGTACAGATCTTCCTGAAAGACTTTTCTGAATTATAACTAGAATTGTTTGCATCTTTCCTCATAAGAGGCAGGTGTATATACATGTTCTTGGTACTTCAGATGCCAGAGCCTTATGGGGAAAAAGCACTCTGAATTCTTAGTTGTGGAAGCCGGTGAGTTCTAAGAAGGGGAAACTAAGAAACCCGCTTTTTCGTTTTAAGGATTGACATGTATGTGGAGGGGACGCTGGATCTGCTGGAGCTGATTATCATGCACCCTTTCCTGAAACCAGATGATCAGCAGAAGGAAGTGGTTAGCATGGCCCAGAAGGCTATTCTTCGGTACTTCCCTGTGTTTGAAAAGGTAGGTGGCGGAGAAGCCTATGAAAAGAGCATAACCAGACCACCAGCGAGCTGCCACCAATGCCCCTTCCAGCTCAGGACAGTGTGAGGCTGAGCCCCGTTGGACTAAGCTGGCTGGACCCCTGAGAGCTGACAGTAGCCCTGAGCACAAAGCCAGGGTGGCATGGAGCTCTCAGACCCTCTGGGACCACATTATTCAGAAGTCTGGGGAAATCTGGGCTCACCATGAGGTGTGTCATCATTCCTTACGTTCACCCGGTGCCCACCCTGTGTAAGATACAGACCAGCAGAAACTCCCTAATCTCTTCCCTCTTTCATGCCATAGGTGTTTGCCGAAAGGCATTGTATCAGACATCCTACTTAACAGTTTGATATGAAGAGAAGAACCATGGCGCTTTATTTCCATTTGCTCTTTTTTCTGTTTTGTAATTTACCTGGTCTTACTGCTTTTCTGAACTTCAAACTCCTTTTTCTCAGCTGAGAGGAATTGTGTTTGAATGTTTCAAGTAAAAAAACACACAAAAGAAGACAATGTAAAAATATGGACTTGGCAAACGTCCTCTGGCCTTCTTCATGGAATTAGATCTGAGAAGGGGAGGTATTTCCTGGGTGTTTCTGCCACTTGCTTTCATGCTCTCTTGCCCACGGGCACTTCGTGAATGTAAAATATGCTAATGCAGAAATGTGGAGTGACATGGGAGGAGCAGGTGCCTTGGGGAAGGGCTGTTGCTGGTTCTTATGTCCCTGTGGCCCAGATAGTGTCAGGGCTCCTCCCAACACATGAGCTAAAAATGGTTACCCCTCTTTTATACATAATGAAGCAGAATCACTGAGATGGAGTGAGGTGCCTGAGGAGGAGAGCTGGGAATGAGACTCAGCCCTCGGACTGCAAATGCCGCATTCGTTGTGCTCCCCCCACTCTGGCTGCACTGGCTGTTTGATTTGGAATCATGTGCAGGGTCCCTGTCAGTCATACACACCACACACACATCCTCACGCTCGTGAGCATCGGAGAGTTCTCTGCCAACGGGATCTTCCCTCTTCTACCGCGGTTCCTATGACTCTGCACCTATATGGTATTCTCAGATGGGAGCAAGATGAACTCTCATGCTTTTCATTTTTTTCTGGCTTAGAAGCTTTGCAAGGAAGCCTGCTTTTTTTTAGTGACATCCAGTTGATCACTATGAGTGCTGCTGTTTGTACAAACCACCGGCAAACAAGATCAGACTCCTTGGCGAGGATCTATAGCTTATTTCTTACAGCGCTCCCCACCTTCCCCAGCCTCCTGAATTCACGAGGGCTACATCATTTCTGTAGATATATTTATGGAATCGATGTATTCTTTGAAAGCATAAATCCAGAATTAATATGCCCTTTTCCTTTACAGTGTTTCATTCTGATATAAAGCTGATATTTCACGGTGCTGTAATTTCTATACCTTTTGTCCATGCACATCCTATCTAATAATAGACAAAGATTCAAATTGACCATACCTTCGCTACGCTCCACCATTGGCTAATCAGAGTGACATGCAAATTAACTTCCATCAAAGATGGCGGTTAATTTGCATGCGTGGGCGCGAAGCGGCGGAGTGAAGACTGAAGGCGGCTCCGGCCGGAGCAGCGAGGGCTTGAAGGTGGCTCCGGCTGGAGCAACAAAGACTTGAAGGCGGCTCTAGCCGGAACAGCGAAGACTGAAGGCGGCTCCGGCCAGAGCGAAGGCCTGGGTCCCGGGTGCCGGAGGAAAACTGGTGCTGGCAGCCAGGGGAAGGGAAAGCCTATTGCACGAATCTTTTCATGCAACAGGCCTCTAGTTCTGATATAAGGAGCTTCCTCTTAATTGATGTTATTAATAAAGAGACGAAAGGATAAGGCCGGAGTGTCACCCCTTCTCAGATATGGCGCTGGTTCGAAAGCTTCATCAGCCTCTCTGTGTAGAGTACTGTGACCAATGCAGAACACTTACTCCTGCAGGTTCTGAGGGAGCATGGACAAAGGTTCCTCGTGGGCAATCAGCTGAGCCTTGCAGACGTGGTTCTACTCCAGACCATTTTGGCTCTAGAGGAGAAAATCCCCAATATCCTGGCTTCCTTTCCTCACCTCCAGGTAAACAAAAGCACATCTTAGAAGATTGGCCCAGAACTTTTAGGCCTGCCTTCGGTGTCTGTTGATTGGTTGGCTGTGTGTGTGTGTAACTTTTTTAGAGTCTAGTTGGTGAAATGAAATGAAGGTACAGGCTTGAAATTGTTTTTCCACTCCCCAGATCTGAGGATGAAAGATCATTTATCTTAGTTTTATTCCATAACTACACTCTTGGGACGATTCCTAGAGTTAGCCAATAGGGACTTGCCATAGAAGTCATCGCACGGACAGGGTGCTCCTCGGCTGTTCCTGCTCAATGTACTGACAGGGAGGGCATGAGCATCAGCATCAAAAACAGTCTCCTCACCAGGGCATGGCCCCCTGTCTGTCTTGGAAGTCATGTGTCAAACTGGAAATGCCCAAGCCTATGTTCTGAGAGTGAATAAAGGCACCCTGAACATCATTTCAGAGTTCCCACCATTCCCCTTCCCAGACTTTCCAAGGAAAGACCTGTGTGTGGTTCAGCTTATTGCTCCCTGTTATTCTGGCAGGATTGATGATAGAATTTTGAAGCAGAAAGGGGCTTTAAAAAATGAACCTTTTCCAAAGCCTTCACTATACATGTGAAGAAATAGAGACCCAGAGTAAAGAAGTCAGCAGCCGAGATGGCCCAGCTAGTTGGTCCCTGAGTTTTGCCTGGAACCTTAGCCTATATCTGCAAGTCCGATGGGTTTTTCTCTACCCTGGGGGTTGGCAAACTACAGCCCCCCACCCCAGGCCAAATCAGGCCTGCCACCTGATTTCGTACAGCTTTTGAGCTAACAATGACTTTTGCATTTTTACATTGTTAGAAAAAGTGCCAAAAGAGTAATAATATTTCATGACACGTGAAATTACATGAAGTTCAAATTTCAGTGTCCATAGATAAGTTTTATTGGCACAAAGCCACACCCATTCGTTTATGCATTGCCTACGCTACTTCTGTGCGACCATGGCAGAGTAGTTCTGTGAGAGATAATGTATGGCCTGTAAAGCCTAAAATATTTATTAATTGGTCCTTTATGGAAAGATTGTCAACGCTGATATAGACCACATTGACACATCTTTGACCAAGTTGTCAAAGGCCAGGAAAGACATACACTTCATCTCCAAAGAGTAACACACATACTTTTAAAAAATCATTTTTCCACCCAGCAGGTGTGGCTCAGTGGTTGAGCATCAACCTATGAACCAGGCAGTCACGGTTCAACTCCCAGTCAGGGCACTTGCCTAGGATGCACAGTAGGGGGCATGCAGGAGGCAGCTGATCAATGATTCTCTCTCATCATTGATGTTTCTATCTCTCTCTCCCTCTCCCTCTCTGAAATCAATAAAAACATATTTAAAAAAATAATAATTCCAAATCCAGTAGGTATCATTCTGATATACTAATCAGGACAACAACCACCAGTTTAATGCATACATCCAGAAAATAAGAATAAAAATATTCAGCAAGGCAAATAGCCATTCTGTAGTTTAACCATATGTTCATTTCTTCTTGAAGGCACAGAGACGAACATTGTTTAATTTGACTTGAATACCAATAGGTCCTTGAAGTAGCCTAGGGACCTACTGGTGTTTTACATCCATAATGCTAGTGACATGTGATTAAGCCCCTGGCACTTTTGTGTAAATACAGTTTTAATCTCTGATCAGATCAAGCATCCATATTAAAGGACTTCAGAATCTAACACCAGATCTGAGTTTAATTGAAGGGTCACTCCTACATTAATTAAAGAGTTTAAAAAAGTCAAGAGTCACTACAGTTTAATTATACATAATAAGTATTAACCCCACATAAATCTTTAAATGATAAATCCTAGGGAACAAGCTTTTCAATATTGGTATCATATTCAAAATTAGGTAGTACAAACATTTCAAATAAGTAATAAAAAGAAGATTGTCATATTCACATAGCGTTGACATGATTGGAATAGTTTTTGTTAATACTAGTAACATGTATGTTTATGTGTGTGTGCATACTTAATGAAGGCCGTGCTTTGTTTACAATCAACATTTAATAAATACTAGCTTTTAAAGTAAATGACCTCTCTACTTTGAAAGATTTTATTAGAATAATTATATATAATGGATATACACTTCTTCATATAGTTAAAAATTTTTACTGGATCAAATAGACTTTTTAAACAAAAATGTTTTTATTAATTTCAGAGAGAGGAAGGGAGAGGGAGAAAGATAGAAACATTAGTGATGAGAGAGAATCATCAGTAGGCTGCCTCCTGCACTCCCTCTACTGGGGATCGAGCCCACAACCCTGCCCCAAGGGGGAATCGAACAGTGACCTCCTGGTTCACAGGTCAAAGCTCAACCACTGAGCCACACAGGCCAGGCTCAAATAGACTTTTTTCTCAGTTACTGAGAGTTGGTAAGATTTAACTCTATGAATGAAAAATATGATTTATTTCTTCCATTCTAGTTTACATAAATATCTGGTATCTGAGCCCTAGGCTATAAAAGATACAACTGGCCATCTCTCACACATAGCCCGAGAGAGGATTCATTTGCTATTAGAAGTGAAAAAGTCCAAGAAAGCTGAATCTTAAAATCTAAATTGTACCATCTGATGACTTTTTAAAAACACTTTTATTTAAATGACTCACGCATTTTCTCTGGGCAGATCAATATTTTTAAGGTACTTCCCAAGTCTTTTTTCTTTTCCCTTTCTCTTTCTCTGTTTAAGCAAGTATCATAATCCTATTTTAAGTATCTTTTTAATATTGCTACCTCTGAAAAAAATTCACATTTTGGTGTGAACCGTGAGATTTGCATAAAGCCTGGTCCAGATACCAGCCCCTGTTGGCAGAGAGTATATATAATCATACCAGGAGATCAGACCCTAAACAGATGTTGGGTTACAGTTCTGGTTGGATCCCTGTAGTAAATCCTTTCTGAACAAACTTTGATAGATGGCCATTTTGAACAACGATATTTTCATAGTGGTCAACCTTGAACTTCTGTGTTTTCCATTTTCAGGAGTACTCTGTGAAAGTAAGTAATGTCCCCACAATAAGGAAATTCCTTGAACCTGGCAGCAAGAAGAAGCCACCTCCCGATGAGATCTACGTGAGAACCGTCTACAACGTCTTTATGCCATAAATCAACACCGATGTTTGTGAGTGAGAACTGGCCCCTAGAGATCACTGTGTCCACACTAGTATCTTAGTTGATGTCAGGCTGCCTGATCACCGCTCTGTCGTGGTGCTCTGTATAATTGTTCCTAAGTTGGGTCTTTTATGTCAAAGAGATCTCTTGTAGAAACACGGACATGTTTGTGTCCAGTGGATAATTGTTATGGGTCCTTTTTCTGAAAACCTTTGTGGAGAGGCTGACACTTATGTTAGATTTGATCCGAACTCATTTCCTGATAACAGGGTTGGGCAGGAGCTCAAGTTCTTCCCGGAGCTTCTTTTCACCTCTCCTTACCCCATTCTAAACCCCATCTGGTCTCTTCCCAATTTTTAGTGTTTAATAACAACAGAATATCTAGTGAGTATCTCTCTCTGAGCTATTATAAATCCATAGTAGTGATGAGTGCAGTCGATATTAGCCAAAATAAAGAATTTACAAATCATTGTCCTGTTGCTAGAATTTTTAAATTAAATTATTTGGAATCTACAATTACATGGTTCAAAAAGGTATAAAAGGCCATACAGTTGGAAGTATTCTTTTTAGTCTTGCCCCCAGCTACCTGGTTCTCCCCACAGGCAAACATAGTTATCATTTATATATCTTTCCAGTTATATTTTGTATCTGTGTTAGAAAATATAAATGGATGTCACGTTTGTCTTATTACTCAAATGTTCATTTGTAGGCTTGAATTTTTTGCATTTCAGACTAACAGGATAGTTTATTCATGCTGCTTTAAACATGTGTTGATTTTATATTAATTGAGCACCTATTATGTGCCAAGCAGGGTTCCAGGAGGCAGAACCCTAGGATAGAGCCCCTGCTCTAGGAAGATGTACCACACAGTGGGGGAGGTCGATGTGTAAACAGCAGAAGTAATTGGGGAAAAGGAAGAAATGATGGTTCTGGACTAATACTCAGAAATTTAAAAACTAAGGAAAAGCACATTTTTTATGAGGGTTTATAGTGGGGACACATTCGTCCCTTACTGCAGGAGGGGTTTTTGCTTGGATTAAAAAATATATATATAGCCATGAGGTGATCATTAATGCCTATCACACTCATAGCAAGGGCCTTGGTGTTTTATTGGAGGAAAATCAAGTGTAGACACCAGGTAGTTGTTTGTGTTCACGCTTTCATAGTGTGGGCACTCTGTTGTCACGCTAATATTTAGAATTTCTGGATGAACTAGGGCTTGGTGACACGTGTAGCATTGGACCAGGCCCCAGGAGCAGTGGTGGCCCGTCTACTGCTCCTGAGGGAGACACCCAGGGTCCGGCCGGGATCCCGAGAGCAAGAGCCAAGGAAAAGAAGAAAGCGAGGGAGTGTGTAGGGAAAAGACTCACCCTTCCCAAAGGCCCGACCAAACACAGGTCTGACCTCTGCCTCTGGGAGGTGACCTCTAAGCCCTTGGAATGTCATGCCTGATAGGAGTGTCTTTGTTTGCCTGGCGGCCTTACGCCAGCCAGATAGTAACTAACAGTGTGATTTGAGCCACAGCAATAATGCCATGGAGGGTGGGGGCTTTGGGTCTTGTGGTGTCAGCTCAACTATGGAGGAGCTGGAGTCGGATCAACCACATGGGCAGTCAATTATGTCCATGTGATGGAGCCCCAATAAAAATTCGGGACTCAAAACTTGGGTGGGCTTCCTGGTTGACAATACTCCATGTCCCACATGGTTGCCAGGAGGAGTTCATGCGTCCACGGCTCCACAGAGAGGACGTCTGGAAGCTCAAGTTTGGACCCCCCTGGACCCCGTCCCGTGCGTCTCTTCCCCTGGCTGGTTTCCGTCTGTATCCTCTCTCTGTAATAAACCGTAGCCGTGAGTATAACAGCTTTCCGTGAGTTCTGTGAGTTCTTTGAGCGGCTTGACGAACCTCAGGGTGTTTTTTGGGGCACCCCCTTGAACTTGCAGTTGGTGTCAGAGTGAGGGTGGGCTTTTGGCCTGCTCCTTCTAACCTCTTCCGGGAAGAGAAACTTTTACACTCATTTGAAGACTAATTTACACCATGGAACCAGACATGGACATCATAGCACCCAGAGGTCTGTATTATGGAATTGTGTAGGATGGCAGCAAATTTGGACTATTGTATACCATTTCGATGTGATTTTACTCTCCAGTGCCACTGCCTGACAATATAAATCAAGGGTTTGCTGTATAGACCTTAGGCCATTTTATAAACATTGCTCTTTGGATTTTAATTCTCGTAGCCACCAGGGGGCCCTCAATGCCGGCTCTCTGAGGAAACAGCCAGGAGGAAGTTTGGCTTCTGCACTGAATTAGAGGATTACAGAAAGTAAACACAGGAGGCCCGGCTGTTTCCGATAAGGACAGATTCCCATGTCTTTCCTGCTCATGGTTACATGACCTTAAATTGTGCAATTCGGTTGCCATATTGGCAATAAGTTCCCCCCTCCCCCACCCTCAGGTCAGGTGAACCAGTGAGGTTAAAGGGCACAGCCACGTATAGAGCAGGTACAGAGGCCTGGTGTCTGGGACAAAAAGGGAAAGCTGATGGTGTGAGGCTCTGGTGTCTGTGACAGAGGAGGAGGTGCAACGGGTAAGGAGCCTGGGACCCAGCATTAGCCACTCAGAGAGGCTTTGGCAGACTGGGTGCCGGGAGGAACACCTGATCTCCTCCTGCTGCCTGTCTGGGGCCGTCGGTAGGGGCCAGCCTCCTGGGGAACCCCACAGAGCAGAAAGTGAGTTCCACTGGGCAGGGTCTGCTACAAACAACCAGTGTGGGCTCTTGTATTTGCTGGTGTTCCCTCTTCATCGAATGTGCCCAGGAGAGTGAGGGCGGGTTCCTTCTTGTCCTATCAGCGCACATGTTCCCCCCTAAGGGAGTCCCTCAGACCAGGAGGCCTGTAGCACTCCCCGAACACCCAAGTGCCTCTTTCTCCTCAATTTGTTTTCTTCAGAGCACTTTACACCCTCTGGCCATTTTATCTGTTTAATCAGTCTCTGTCTTTATACTTAAAGTGGGTTTGTTGTAGAAATTATAATTGGGTCTTGTTTCAGTCCACCCGTAGTCTCTGTGCTTTAATTGATGTATTTAAGGCCACATTTAAAATCCTTATTGCCGTGGCTGAATTAATCTGCACCATGTTTGTAACTGTTTTCTCTTTGTTTCCCTTGTTCTTTGTTGTTTTTTCTTTTGTCTTCCCCTCTTTTTCTGCATTCTTCGGTTTTAATTGAGCATTTATATGGTTCCATTTTTTCTCAGCATGTCAATTATACCTCATTTTTAAAAAAATATATTTTTCTTGATTTCAGAGAGGGAGGGAGAGGGAAATAGAAACATTAATGCACACCCCCTACCGGGGATTGAACCTGCAACCTGGGCATGTGCCCTTGACCAGAATCAAACCCGGGCCAACACTCTATCCACTGAGCCAAACCAGCTAGGGCTATATCTCATTTTTTTTTTTTAAGTTTCATTTGTTGCCCTAGAGTTTGCAATATATATTTAAGCTACACTAAGGCCACTTTCAAATGGTAGTGCAGGTACCTTATAACACAGTTTTCCCAATTCCTCCCTCCTGTCCCTTATAACATTGCTGTCATAGATTTCACTTACCCATAAGCTGTAATCATCTGATATATTGTTGCTGTTGTTATTTGAACACACTGCATTTATTTCTCTATATATTCATACTGTCCATCTTCCCCAACTAGAATGGAAACACCACAGGAGTAGGGATTGGGCCTGTCGTGGCCACCATTCTAGAGTCAGGGCCAAAACAGGGTCTCAGGGTTGAGTGAGCCAGTGGGGTCTTCCTTTCTTCTTCCTTGGGTAACTTGGTGGCTGTCAGATACACTGACAATGGATGTAAAGTGAAGCCCCGGGGGCGTGTGCGAACTGGAATACTCACTGGCTAATCCCTTGAGTGGGCGGAGCTTGCAACTGGACAGATAAGGGTTATAAACCTTCACTTCGTCCCCCACCACACCAGAGACAAGAGCCAGGAAGTGATAAGGTTAGTGGTTAAATTTTTATACTCTTCTTGGGCTTGGTTGGATAGTTACATTTTGCGGCCAAATATGCAGCTTATAGTCAGCAATTGTTTTAATTTTGTGGTTAATTTAATGCCTATATTTCTAAACTTGCCTATATCAAATGAAAGGAACAGATATTTTTTCCCCTGCAGAGTAGATACGTAAATGAACACGGTATGGCAAGTTACAGCTGGGCCTTTTGAAGACTTTCACTGCCTATGCCTGATCACATGGTACCAGACATGAACATTCCCCCACATCCATGTCACACATTACATGTGAGAGGACAGTGGTGCTTCAGTTGATTGGTGGACATAACAGACTTAGCAGAACATAAACATGTATTACTATTTGAGCCGTTACATTTTTCCCTCTTAGGCAAATCTCATATTTTTTACATAGTTGAAAAAACAGAGATGCCACCTGCTCTGTGCCAGGGTGCTAACGGGTAAACTAAGTCTCCTGCCTCTAGGTGTCTACTCCACTATGCTTGGAAGATTTCTTCCAAATAATCTGCCACTGGGGTCTTCCTCTGGGGTCCTGCATGCCTGGGGAACTGCAAGTTGAAAAGCAGGAGTCTCTGAGTCAAGCCCTGACACCATTTTTTTTTTTTTCTAAGACTTTAAACAGCTTCGGGCCATGTGGCAGCTCACCTGGCTTATTCTCTAAGCAGCCTTGGTGACCTAGGTAAATGCAAGTCTCTTTCTTGGCTGTATCTTTCCTATAAGTAAGTTTGTGAGTCTTGGGGGTATAAGCCAACCTCTTGTGAGTTTTGCGAATGTGAATCAACCCATTAGATACCCTCATGGAAAGGAAACTAAGGTTCTGAAACTGAAATACAAAGCTCTCTGGAGAAGATGCTTATTAGCATGTGAGCTTGGCCTAGAGCTCCCTCCTGATCGTCCTATTCCATCAGCAACCCACCCCCTCTCCACCTAGGAATATTGTTCAGCTGGGTTTGTGTATTAAAAATGCCGTATAAATACTTGAGCTCTTTTTCAAAGTCTCATGTAGGAGACTTTCCCTTTGATAAAATCCAAATACTGAATATGTCATATCTTACTAATGATGTGCTTTGCTATTGTTATATATTAGCAAAATAGAAGAGAAATAATTCATAATTGAGTAAAAACAGACAAACTTTAAAGCTATACTGAAAGTCTTGGTTGTGCTCTGAAGCAGTATATACTTAAAGCTAAAATGAGCTACTTCTTTCCAAACTAGCAAAGTACAGTTCTGTGGGGAATACAGGGTTACCTGGGAGAGTTTTCTGTCTCCGTGACAAATTTTGATCTGCTGGTTATAATGCAGATAGGCCATTCTGATCCATTGGAGAAGCCAGAGTAAATGTCAAGGCTATTTCTATGGATAATAGGTTTAGAATTGACATCTTGTATTCTGACCCAAAACATTTGCTAAAACTGGAAACCTTTTCAATGAACCCCTTAAATTTTTTATGATCCAGAAAAGTCAATAAAAGCCTGCTTTTTGCCTACCTGTTCAAATAAGTGAGAAAAATGTGTGTTGTTTTGCCTAAATCATCCAGAGTGACTGTTAAACATTGTCAGTTCACTAGAATTTCACCCCCAAAGATTGGCTGCTTTACCAACGCCTGCATTCAGCAGATAGGAGCATAGGGCAAAGAATGAAGATGAGGGAAGAGAAGCAATATCAGAAGGATTGTTAAAACTGGAAGAAACGGAGGAAATTATCTAATTCTGACCAACTCTTCATTGTATAGCTGAGGACTGACATTTCTTCCAGACATGCCCAGGGCTGGAACCTACATATCTGGTACTTTGTTAACATTGGGAATTGAAGAAGGCCTCGCTCATATCCTAGGAATTCCTCTCTTAAAAATATGCTATATAATAAAAGCCCAGCGACTGAACAACAGAATGACTGATCGACCAGTTGCTATTTGGTGCACTGACCACCAAGGGATAGACGCTCAATGCAGGAGCTTCCCCCTGGTGGTCAGTGCACTCCCACAGTGGGAGCACCACTCTACTGACCAGGATGAGCGGAGCTCTCACAGTGGGCTGATCCCAGCAGGCCATGCCCCCCACCAGTGCATGAATCCCGTGCACCAGGCCTCTAGTATATGTATATTGATTCCAGAGAGGAAAGGAAGGGGAGAGAGAGATAGAAACATCACTGATGAGAGAGAATCATTGATCAGCTGCCTCCTGCATGACCTCTACTGGGGTTTGAGCCCACAATCCAGGCATGTGCCCTGGCTGGGAATCGGACCGTGACCTCCTGGTCATAGTCCCATGCTCAACCACTGAGCCACACTGGCCGGTTGGAATTCCTCTCATAGAGGGGGGTCAATACAAATGATCTCACATGGGAAATTTACTTACAATTCTCCCCAGTTCTCTCTGCCCTTCTCTCTTTCTATTCTGAGCCACCCACAACTCCAGCACGTCACCCTTTGCTCTGCCTACCTTTTAAACGCCATGCTCTGCAATTGTGCCTGCCCAGCAGTTCCTGGGAAGAATGACCCAGAGCCTCACACTGAGCCCCAGGTGCAGGCTAGTTGGGTTTTCATTCTAGACTCGGCTTCTCAAACTTTATTTAAATATACAAGTGAATCGCCTGGGCATCTTTTGAAAAATGCAGACTCTGATTCACAGATGGGGCCCAGGGACTGTGCTTCTGCATTTCTAACATGCTTCCAGGCGAAGCTGATGCTGCTGGTCCAACACACCAGCAGAGAACGCCGCCCCTCCTTTTGGAAGCACACGTGAATGCCGCTGCGGTGTGGAGATACAGGTGTGTGTGTGTGTGTGTGTGCACGCGCACCATTTATTGAGTCCTTACTATGTTCAGCAGTTTGTACACATTATCTTATGTTCACCTGATAACTAATCAAATGAATTAGGAGCTATTAGCTCTGCTGTACAAATGAGGAAACTGAGGCTCAGAGAGGTTAAAAACCTTGCTCCAGTGAGAGGTAGAGCTGAAATATGTTTTTACTGTGGATACCCAGCACTCACAGTAAAATAGAAACATGTTCCATTTTCTAAAATATTGGGGGCATATTTATTATCCAAGGACCACACTCTGACTCTCCAAAGGTTGTCATGCCATCGTGGCTGCTTTCTGCTGACCCTCCTGAGGCGTGGGTCCCTGGGACTCTGGGTGGGGAAACGCACCCCACTCTCATCTCAGGTGAAGCTGCACACAGGTGAAGTCTGTGAGCCCTCGCAGGTGAGTCTCAGTTCCCAATGTCATCCGACCTCTGTGGGAAGCCTTCCAGGTTTGCTGAGTTCAGGGCACACCTTTTGGTCAACATCAGTAGCACAATCATGAGCTTTGAAGAGATGGGAATGGATTTATACTCAGCTCAATGCCTTGGGTTCCGGGTCTTCCAGCAGCCTTTTGCTCAGAATGCTTGCATCTTGGGTAAAATCCAGAAAGCGCCGCTCCTTTGTTCCCTACCTCTTCATTTCCCATGGCTGGCCGGTCCCACGGCTGGCCGGAATGAAAGCTTCCGTTGCACCTGTTCTTTTAAGCTTTGATGATGTACTTTTTTTCTTTTTTAACAATGAGAATAATTGGGTTTTCTATTTGAAGGGTAAACAAACCCGGTTGTCAAGCTGTAATTTACCCTAATCTTTGTTGACATTCCTTAGAGGTCAAGGATAGAGGACTAAAGGACTTGGTTTTGTCCTTAACCTATAATGCCATGGGGCAGGGAGCAGTAGGGCTGAGAAACAACATATAGACAGGGAGGGGCAAAAGTAGGTTTACAGTTGTGAGTAAGTAAAACAGATTTCCTCCTGCTTTTGTTAAACACCTATTTCCTTCTGACTTACCTCTTGTTAGTCTGGATGTTTCCATCACTAGAGATAGGTAAGGTTTTTGATGGCAGGTTTTGATGAACTACATGTTATTTATCTTTGTATGCCTGGAGTGCCTAACCTACTACTATATCCATAGTAGGAGTTCACTAAATGTTTGATGCTGAGAGAATAAAAGATGGAACACAGAAATTTAACACGTTAAGGAACTGGTATGTATCTCAAAGTGGCACATTGAGGTTACAGCTGCCACGTGTCTGGGTTGGTTCTATAAGAGATGGAAGAACTACACCATCACCCCTGCCTTCCAGATGTTTCCCTCGTGAGAATTTTTTTAAAAATATATTTTATTGATTTTTTTACAGAGAGGAAGGGAGAGGAATAGAGAGTTAGAAACATCGATGGGAGAGAAACATCGATTAGCTGCCTCCTGCGCACCCCACACTGGGGATGTGCCCGCAACCAAGGTACATGCCCTTGACCGGAATTGAACCTGGGACTCTTCAGTCCACAGGCCGACGCTCTAGCCACTGAGTCAAACTGGTCAGGGCCCTCGTGAGAATTTTGCAGTGAAGAGTTTGGCTGGTTCCTGGGTGGGAGCTCATAAGAGGTATTGGGCCCCTTCTCGGTGCTCTGCCCTTCTAGAAGGAACAGTCCTCCCTGGGAGGGGTTGGGCATGGGGACTGAAGTCCTGCTGAGCTCCTTAAAAAGTCATCCCATTTAGAAGGCCACCGAGCCAGCCGAGGCTGAGAGATGAGGAATGGTGGCTGCTTGGCCAGACTCAGCTGTGATTTATTTATGGGGCACACCAACATTTGCTGGGACTTTTCCAAGAAGCAGTAGCTGGTTATTAACAACTAGAGAAAAAAGTTTCCTTCTCTTGGACTAGAAGGAAGGGTTGCTGGGTTGAGTTCTGTTTATCTGAGATGGGGTCTCCTTCATTCTAATCCTGGGCTTTTAGGGCTCTCTCGGCACCACTTAAGCCTTGGAGGTGATGGCAGGGAGGGGAGTGATTCTGTCCCTTGTAATTCAGCTCTGGGTCTTCAAGTTACATCCTTCCATCTCCCATGTGCCCGGAGAATGTGCAAGGGGCCAGCCGAAGTGAAGTGGGGGAAGCTGTGAGCACAAAGTCTGCACATAAAATACAAAATACACTTCCTTGTAAGAGTGAACCATGAAAACACTCTGTTCACAAAATGAAGGCAGAAGCCACCCCAGATTTTACTTGTTGAATATCTTGTATTACAATATGGAGTCAGATTCACAAAAAGTTTTAGCTCCCTTTTGCAAATATCAATTGCATTTGCAACAAACACTTATGAATCCCCTATAAAACTAATAGGCAAACCTATCTTAGCATAAAAAACTCAAAGAATTGCTAACCCCACTGGCCATTTGCTTCAAGAAGCGAGGACTTCACTTGATAGGGGTCAGATATTGTCTGTATTTCATCTATCACTTTAACTCAATCCTCACAACCACGACCCCATTTTAAGGATTAGGAGACTGAGGCTTGGGGAGGTGGACTAAGGTTGTACAATGGTGAGGACCACAGTAGGTGGCGCCTGGGGAGCTGAGGTCAGCCTCTCCATCCATGTGCTCGCCATCGGCTTCCTGAGCACCCTCCCACCCACAGAGCCCTGGGCACTGTGCCAGCGGGAAGTATTCTTGCTGTTTCCTTAAAGCATATGGGGTTCGAGGGGCAAATGGGGTTAAGGAGACCCAACAATCCTCTAAGTTGGTAAAGAGCTTTGGTTTATTCAAAGCACTTTACCTTTATCTCATTTGGTCACCCCAATAATCCTGTGACATGCACAGGGGTCACTAACCTAATACTTCCTGTGGTTCTACGACAGAAAGGACTGTCAGGTCTGATTGCATGATCATTCTACTCTCCTAGTATAATTTTTCTCAATTACAGACGAGGACACGAAGGCAGACCAAGGTTTAAGGAACTGATCCTGAGCTTACCCAGCTCCTTGCTGGCCAGGTAAGGACTTGAATCCTGGTCCTGTG
Source organism: Myotis brandtii (assembly GCF_000412655.1). Taxonomy (NCBI): domain Eukaryota; kingdom Metazoa; phylum Chordata; class Mammalia; order Chiroptera; family Vespertilionidae; genus Myotis; species Myotis brandtii. The sequence goes on from NW_005370008.1 coordinate 607,605, forward strand.
TAGGTCTGTGTCTATGCTTGTCCCAGACTCAGGAAAGCCTTTGGCAGAAATGAGAGTCCCCAAGTCCCACCGAACATTTCAATCCAAACAAGCCCAGCCCCTTGCCGCTGTTAGGAAAGATTATATTTTGTAAGATCATCAATGAAACCGTCATATTAACTCCTGCTTCCTTTTCTCAAAATACCAGAGGCAGTCTCTCAAATCTACAGAAAACCTTGATATGTATAATCTGTTCTTTTTCCTTAAATTGTGAGATAGAGCATACCTGCATATAGGAGGTTGCAAAAACATTTATGTGCAGTTTATTTTTTTATTTTTTAAAATATTTTTATTTATTTTAGAGAGGAAGGGAGAGTGAGAGAGAGATAGAAACATCAATGATGAGAGAGAATCACTGATTGGCTGCCTCCTGCACGCCTCTCACTGGGGATTGAGCCCGCAACCCAGGCATGTGCCCTTGACTGGAATTGAACCTAGCACCCTTCAGGCCGACGCTCTATCAAAACTGGTTAGGACTATATGCAGTTTAAAGATAAATTATAAAGGCTAATTACTAATTCTGTTTTAAGAAATAGAACATTATTAGCATCCCAGGATGCCTCAAGCTCCTCCAATCATAACCTGTATTCTCCCACTAGAGGTGACCACCATCCTGCTGCTGGGGTCATTATTTTCTGGCTTTTCTTCATAGTTTTACCTACTATGTACCAGTATGCATCCCTGGACAACAGCTTCATTTGCCTATCTTGGAATTGTTACAAACAGATACACTCCATATGGTGTGTGTTCGTTTGCTCGTTAACATCTTATTTGGCCCTTTAGGAAACCCTGAGCCGGCGTCATGGCAGCCAAACCCAAGCTCTGGTACTTTCCTGGCCGGGGCAGGATGGAGTCGATCCGCTGGCTGCTGGCTGCAGCTGGCGTGGAGGTTGGTTCCTGACTGGGAAAGGGAAGGAGGGCAGTTGGGGTGAGACTGAAGTGAGCTTCTTCCCTCTTCAAAATTCAGGATGGTGCCTCCCAGCCACACTGGCTCTTTCTCTTTCCAGCTGTCTTCCTTTGTAAGAGATGCAGAGGGGATCATGGTCCTCGGTGTAAGCAGGGGTGGGAGGGCAGAAGCCAAGGAAGGTGTTCTGGGAGCTTTGTAGGGGCTGGAAAGATCTTGGTGGGTCATAAGATAAAGGAGAGTAAGGAAACCACATTTCTTTGATCTGGCCCAGCTGATTTCCTGGGGTCCTTTAGCTCTGCCGTAGCATCTTAGTTACGTGCTACCCAGGGCTGCCGACTGGAATCCTAGGCCCACTGCAATCTGGTCTCCCCTTGAATCATCCTCTGAAGAGCCTGCCCCACTGGGATCTTTTTTAACTCTGAGTTCCCTCTCCACTGACTTTTCATAGATTTTCACAAGTGTTATTGTTTGGTTTCATGCAGGTATAGACTTCCTTTTCTCTACTTCAATGTCATCTCCTCTGGAACAAGGGCTGGTGATCTTGGTTTTTCTCTATTCCCTTTAGGGAATTCTCTCCTAACACTGCTCACCTCATCCTACCCCCATCTCGAGGTTTGAGGGACAAAGGTCACTCTTCGTCTCCAAAGCTTTAGAAACTCCACCGATAAGTGATATTAACCTCACCTGAGTAATGATCTTTGGACCCCTTTCATTGAATATATGAGCATCAAAGAGAAATTTGATTAGAAGGAAAATAACACAGAAAGGAGAGGAGAAAGAAAAGAAAAAACAGAAGAGGAGAGATCATTGGGGAAGTTGGAGAAAAAGACAAGAGTTTGGAGAGAAGAAAGAGCTAAGGCAAAGGAAAGGAAAAATATGAATGGGGGATGTGGGGCATGCTTTAAGTAGGCCAGGAGCCAAAAGGGGTTCCAATCCCAAGTGACTCTAAGCTAATCTACACACACACACTCTATCAGAATTGTTCAGCTGTGTGGTAGTTGATGGCTTTGTGTTTTTTTAAAATTTTTTCCTTTCTTGAAGCCATTGGGCATTTTATACCAAGAGCATTTCCTCTCTCTCTCTCTCTCTCTCTCTCTCTCTCTCTTTCTCTCTCTCTCTCTCTCTCTCTCTCTCTCTCTCTCTCTCTCTCTCTCTCTCTCTCTCTCTCCCCCCCTCACATCTCTGTCTCTCAGCACCTTATTAAAGTTATAACAATGTTTCTGTCCTTTATCCAGTTTGAAGAAGAATTTCTTGAAACAAGAGAGCAATATGAGAAGTTGCAGAAGGGTAAGCTTAGATTTGTTCAATCTCATCTTATTGGAAAAAAATAGAAATGTGTTTCTGGAAGTACTCATTTCATTATAAAACACAGAACTCTGGAATGTCAACTATCAGAAAAGGCGCGCAGTATGACTGCTAACATGGATTGTCTGTTCACTGTGTCCCTGGCACGAAGCTGAATTTGTCATCTGCATAGTCTCTTTAGCCTTCATAAAAGCTTATCAAGTAGGTTACGACCCCAGACCTCAATTGGATAAGATGCATGAACATGGGTGACCAGTGCCAATTGGTTCAAAACTCCCCACCTCACTGAAGAATCCTTTAAGAATTCTTAAATAATGATCCAGTGGGCTGAAGGGGAAGGAGAAAAAAGGAAGGGAAATGTGACCTAAGATATTCTCTAGTTCTCATTGTTCATATCCACTTCTTCTTGGTGGTTTTAACAGATTAACGGAAATCATTCTATTAGGTCACAATTTTAGAATCAAGACCATAGAAAAGATCCAAATTTGTTTAAATGTGGATCCAAGAAGACATCTTTAATCCATACGATTCCCCAGAAAAATTTCTCAGAGAAAAAAAAAGAGTACTTTCAAATTTCTAATAGCTATAACATTATTGTTCTTATCTAAGGAAACCTGAGTGTCCCATTGTTGCTGATAAACAATCATTGACAAATTACTATTATTATTTTATTGATTTTTTTTTAATTTGAGAAAGAGGAAGGGAGAGGGGGAGAGAGAGAAACATTGATGTGAGAGTGAAGCATTGATCTGAACGCTCCCTAAAGGGGATTGAGCCCGAAACTCCAGCATGTGCCCTGACTGGGAATTAAACAGCAACCCTTCGGTGCGCAGGAAGATGCCCAATCAATTGAGCAATATGGGCCAGGGTGAATGTTTTTTAAGGAAAACATTCACCCAATAGTTAGCAAACCTTCCACTTACAAGCTGTGTGACTTTGGGCAACACCTTTAACTTCTCTACATCCTGTCTTTTAAAAAACATTTTTTTCTATTAACGTATAGTTGACACAAGTCTCCTCTTTACCATAACATAAAAATGATCTCTATGGTCATAGATTGCAGTGGGCCAGATCTTATTGAGTGGGGAAGGCCCGATCACCCCTTTCCCAATTCTTGTCCAGGAACGCCCCCGAAGCTCCTCTTCATCTTTATTTCTGCCCCACTTTCCCGCAAACAAGGACAGTTACTGGTGCATAGTAGGGATTAAATACATGCATATTGAATAAACAAATGAAAGTATCTCCATAATCTCGCCCATGATCACTCTGGCAAGAGTGCTCCCTAAGAGCCTCTAAAATCCTCCAGCTCTCTTTGAGTCTGTGATGCTGCTTTATTTCGGGACACCCTCCTGGCCATGCCTGCTGTTTGTGAACAAAAGGCAGAGAGGGACAGCAGAAAGGTCACTGGGCCACTGGGCTGGGAGTCAGAGGCCCACTTCTGCTGGCTTAGCTGTCCCCTGACTCTGTCAGTTTGGGCAAATCCCTTGTGCCTCCGTTGGCCTCCACCCTGCCATTGTCTAAAATATGAATGCTTTGAACTAAATGATCTCACACATCCTTTTCTGCACTCTTGATCTTAGATTTTTTTAATCCTCCAGAAGACGATCATCAGCTCCTGATTCTAATGGATATTTGCATCATAAGCAGTAGAGCCCAGCTTCAGATACTCCTCCAATATTGGACAAATGTAGAACTTTTAGGAAATTGATGTCTCAATAGCAGTATTCATATTTACAAAGCATGTTTACTAGTATGATCTTATTCCTACGCAAAGAAACTCAGTAAGACAGGACAGATAGCGTTACAGATCAGAGAATAAGCTCAGAGAAGCTAGAGACTTGACTAACGTCGTCATCTAGAGAGGGACACTGGCTCCCTGAAAGCTGTTCCTGGTTTCTGAACTGGTGTTCTCCCCACCATCCTCTACTGCCTCCCACTAAGTACAGTAGGAAAGGTAGTGAAATTGGGGAAATTAATTGTGGCCTTTCCCAATGTACTAGTGAAGTCTGGTTTTTATTCTGGGTCAAGTTCCTTAATCTCAGCAATGTAGACGTGTAAATGAAATATAAAGGCTATTCAATTCTTCCAGACCCCATGAAAAGAGCACTATTTGTAGTATTTATTTTTTTAATGTATTTATTTATTTATTTTTGGTTAATCCTTACCCAAAGATATTTTTCCACTGATTTTTAGAGAGGGTGGAAAGGAAGGGGAGAGACAGAGAGAGAGACACATCGATTGTTTGCCTCCCACATGCACTCCGACCAGGGCCGGGATGAAGCCTGCAACCGCAGTACATGCCCTTGACCAGAATTGAACCTAGGACCCTTCAGTCCGAAGGCTGACGCTTTATCCACTGAGCCACACAGGCTAGGACTGTCGTATCTTTTTAAAACACATTATTATATAGGCAGTCATTCACAAAGAAGAAAATTTGATTTTACTAAACATCTACTATTGACAGTATTTAGTATTTTACTAATGTTATCTCATTTCATCTTTTCAAAAATCCTGCTAGATAGGTATTATTACTATTTTAGAGAAAAGGGAGCTGAAGCTCTAAGTAAGTCATGGCTGAAAAGGGCTGAAGCTGGCATTCAGACCTGGGTATGCCAGGGTTCTTAGTATCACATCATCTGATGTTGTATGGACCTAGAGTGCTACCTGATGTACTTTTTAAAGAATTCAGACTCCCAGACTCCACCCCTGAATGAGGACATCTGGGAAGTGGGTGGATATTTTTAACAACCCACCTCCTCCAGGCGATTCTTGTACACTCTAAACTTTGAGAATCAGTCCTAGTAAATGTAGAAAGTCCTAAATAGCCCGGCTGGCATGGTTCAGTAGTTGAGCATCAACCTATGAGGTCACAGTTCAATTCCCAGTCAGGTCACATGCCTGGGTTGTGGGCTCAATCCCCGTTGTAGAGTGTGCAAGAGGTAGATGATGAATGATTCTCTCTCATCATTGATATTTCTATCTCTCTCTCCTCCCTTCCTTTCTGAAACCAATAAAAATATCTTTAAAAAAAAATCCTAAATAATCACGACTAACCAACACACAAAAATGCATGAACCATCAAGCAAATCTCAAATTTTCCATTAAGCAAATGGTAGCTTTTTCCTCAACAACTGGGGTCTTTAACTCACCACTTTGGATAAAAACTAAAAATCATTCAACAAAATTAAAAGTGGACATTTTTGCAGGCTTACAACAGCCATGGAAGGAGAGTATTTTAATCTTTCTTTGCTCAAATCACAGATGGGCGCCTGCTTTTTGGCCAAGTGCCTCTGGTTGAAATTGATGGGATGATGCTGACGCAGACCAGAGCCATCCTCAGCTACCTGGCTGCCAAGTACAACTTGTATGGAAAGGACCTGAAGGAGACAGTCAGGTACGATAGGATTTATGCCTGTACTTGATTCTTTTTTTTTTTTTTTAATTAAATCTTTATTGTTCAGGTTACATTTGTTCCTCTTTTTTTCCCCCCCATAACTCCCCTCCTCCCAGTTCCCACCCCACCCTCCGCCCTCACTCCCCACCCACTGTCCTCATCCATAGGTGCACGATTTTTGTCCAGTTTCTTCCCGCATCTCCCATTCCCCTTTCCCCCCCAAGAATAGTCAGTCCATTCCCTTTCTATGTCCCTGATTCATTATAATCACCAGTTCATTCTGTACATCAGATTATTTATTCACTTGATTCTTAGATTCACTTGTTGATAGATGCATGTTTGTTGTTCACAATTTGTATCTTTACCTTTTTCTTCTTCCTCCTCTTAAAGGATACCTTTCAGCATTTCGTATAATACTGGTTTAGTGGTGATGAACTCCTTTAGCTTTTCCTTATCTGTGAAGCTCTTTATCTGACCTTCAATTCTGAATGATAGCTTTGCTGGATAAAGTATTCTTGGTTGTAGGTTCTTGGTATTCAGCACTTTGAATATTTCTTGCCATTCCCTTCTGGCCTGCAAAGTTTCTGTTGAGAAATCAGCTGACAGTCGTATGGGTATTCCCTTGTAGGTAATTGCGACTCTTTCTCTTGCTGCTTTTAAGATTCTCTCTTTGTCTTTTGCTCTTGGCATTTTAATTATGATGTGTCTTGGTGTGGTCCTCTTTGGATTCCTTTTGTTTGGGGTTCTCTGCGCTTCTTGGACCTGTAAGTCCATTTCTTTCACCAGGTGGGGGAAGTTTTCTGCCATTATTTCTTCAAATAGGTTTTCAATATCTTGCTGTCTCTCATCTTCTGGCACCCCAATTATTCTGATGTTTGTACGCTTGAAGCTGTCCCAGAGGCTCCTAACACTATCTTCATATTTTCGGATTCTTTTTTCATTTTGCTTTTCCGGTTGGGTGTTTTTTGCTTCTTCGCATTTCAAGTCTTTGGCTTGATTCTTGCGCTCCTCTGGTCTGCTATTGGGTGTCTGTATAATATTCTTTATTTCAGTCCGTGTATGCTTAATTTCTAGTTGGTTCTTTATCATAGCATCGAGGGTCTCATTAGTTTTCGTGACTCTCTCCTCAAGTTTATTGACAGCTTCTAGCACATTTTTGCAAGCCCTCAAAATTGCGATTTTTAGCTCTATATCCTCCATTTCTGTCATGTTTTTTTGTCTCCGCATTTTTTATGCTTTCTTGGTGCACCCCCTAGTGGTCTTTGTGCGCAGTCTTGTTCTAGTTGAGCCTTGATTGTTGTAGTTAATACTAGAGGGATTTGACCACCAGGCCGACTGGCTGTGTGAATCAGCTGTGTCTGCCGCTAAAAACTTCTGTCCTCTGGGGAGGTGCTAATCTAGCCTTTGCCTGAGGCGATCCGGCAAATGGCTCTGCGCAGGGCTTGGGCGGGGCGGGCTCAACAGGGCGGGCGGAGGGAGCGGTTATGGTGCCCTCAGTCCCGTTCCCAGAGGCTCTGCTTCTCAGAACCCCAGGAACCGCTGCAAACCTCGGAGAGAAAGCTGCCTTCCAACTGATGCCAGACACTCCCGCTTCTCCCGTTTGGGTCCGAGTCCCCAGCGATTTGCCCGTATCTGGAGCTCAGAGTCTGAGACTCCCCCCTGACCGAAAACGACAACCGCGCTCTCAGCCACCAGCCCGCTTTGCGCGCGCACCTCCGCACCTGAGTATTTTCCACACTGCGCCTCCTCTGAGCCTCGGTGTGCTGTTATTTTTCCTTCTAGTTGAAGAGTCTCTCCTCAGCCAGCCTTCCTGTGGTTCTGGGTGATGTCCGTTCCGTCTTTTAGTTGTATTTTTGAAGTGGTTGTTTGCGGCAGCAGTCTCCGGTGTTTACCTATGCCGCCATCTTGGTCTCCTCTCCTGTACTTGATTCTTATCCAGGCCTCTGTAGGTACCCACTGAGACCTTCAGCCTGGACTGAGGGGGAAGGCAAGGCAACAAGGGGAGATGTACTCTTGTTACACCCAGCATGACTTATGCTTAATTCTGAATAAATACTCTAGGCTTCTCCTTTTACTGCTCATAGCAATCTGCATTCAACATTCTCACATTCTCTCTCCACTCCTAACAAAATATCTTCTCATAAAATGACCTGGCAAACTATTTTACATGAAGGTGGAAATGAATGAACTAATAAATAAATATTGAGCGATGAGCTATTACTGCAAATAATGCAGTGCAATACATCCTGAAGTCCATTGATGTAAATCAGCAAGTGTTTATTATTACTTACCAGTCTATGGGTCATCTGAGTGGTGGCCGTATCTGGGCCCGGCTTGACTTATCTTGACTGAACTCACTCATATGTCAACCAGTAGTCAGCCAGGAGGCTCTGGTTGTGGGTGTTGGCTGAATATTGATTGGGAGGCAAATAGGCCATACACCTTCCATCTTCTCATTTTTTTTTTTAAAGATGTGTTTATTGATTTTTAGAGAGAAAGGAAGGGATAGGGATAGAGAAATAGAAACATTAATGATAGAGAAACATCAGAGATTGGCTGCTTTCTGATGCCCCACACTGGGGATTGAGCCCACAACCCTGACATGTGCCCTGACCAGGAATCAAATTGGTGTCCTCTTGGTTCCTGGGTCAATGCTCAACCATTGAGCCACACCAGCTGGGCCCTATCCTCTCATCTTGAACTTGTCTCATGGAGGCTAGGCAGGGTGCTGAGATAGTGAAAGTACACAAGGCCTCTTAAGTACTAGGCCAAAAACTAGTTACTTATTAATTTCTTCTCATTCTATTGGTCAAAACAAGTTACAAAGGCAACCCAGGAAATAGACCCCATCTATTGATGGAAGAAAGTGCAGGTTTTATCACAGATACTGGAGGGTGAACATTTATGGCTATTTGGATGATTGGTTTAATTTCACAGGAGATAAGTAGATTTAAGACAAAACAAATATAACTATAAAAGTTTATCTGGATTTTGGGTCAAAGGGCATTTTCAGTGTTCTCTTATATCTTATCACCATAAGCATGGATATGATGAGATGGTCAGTAAATACAGAAGACTTGGTGAAGTAAGGCCCACGCTCAATTGTTCAGAAAAAGGAGAGATCCTAACATAGAAATGAGCAGTCCATAAACAGAGGCAGCTTACCCCAACTTTCCCATAGCTCTATCTTTAAAATGGATTTAGTCCTTCTAACCTGGCAATCCCAAGGGTACATGCCCAGAGAAGCAATTTCAAACACAGCGTATGAATAGAATCCTTTTATAACAACATAAACAAATACTAATGTGCAAAAACTGCCTGCTTCTCATTGTCTCAATGCATGTTTTTAATTGTTGTTTTTTAAATACCAGTGGCTTTTTTTCCAAGATGTGTGTCCGAAACTATAGTTAGCATTGTTAATATTCTTTGCTCCAGGTTGGGCATAAACTATAATAGACTAAAGCAAGCAGGCTACATGGCAATCTAACTTGGAAGAAAAAGCATTTGTAACTCAGCTAGGACAATGACAGTATATTATTATTTCATATATGTTAAAAAGAAAGACAAAAACCAAGAAGACCATTAAGTTTGTTGGACGCTTAGCACATAGTGGGTGTACAAAGACACACAACCCTTAATGAGTTTGCAAACTGGTTGCAGAGATAACTAGCATAGCATGAAAATAATAGTAATGTATCTACTATGATTAGACTTTTAATAACCTTTTTAAAAAAGTGTTTGCCAAAAAAACCCACTTTTTTCAAAGGAAAAATTTTAAGAGAATAACATGAGTTGTTTGTCCGACCTGACTAGGAAAGTAAACTTCTTTCTCAGATGCCAGGTCAACAGAAGACCTGATAAATGATATATCTTCCAAGTGAAAAGGTCCTGGTACTAAATTGTTTTGTTTTTTTCGGTAAACTTCATTCTTTTCGGTCTTTAAATCCATAATAAACTAATTGCTTGTTTATGGAAGGTTTCAACTTAGAATCACTCATTAATTCTTTCTCGCGTCCCTTTATTCACTAAACATTTCCAGAGACCCTACTATACCGAGATCACTAGGCTGGTTCTGGCTTCAGAAATCATTCCTGAGCATAGACACGAAGGGAGGGAGAATCAAGTCATTCGCCCCAATTCCTATTAAACCACAGAAGTTGCAGGTTGGGAACCCCGTACTGGAGGCTTCCTCGGGGAATGAATCACACTGTGTTTTGTCAGGATCAACATGTACGCCGATGGCACTCAGGACCTCATGGGGATGATCATGATGGCTGCGTTCAAACCCCCAGAGGAAAAAGAGGAGAACATCGCTTTAATTGTGACAAAAGCGAAAACCCGTTACTTCCCGGTCTTTGAAAAGGTAGGCTGCAGGGATCCAACCCTGCGGTGTGGCCGGTGCCCAGATGCTCCAGCGACAGCTGCGTACTCAGATCCTGTGGGGCGGGGCTGGGGGAGAGGGGGGTAGATAAGGGAGGAGCTGACCTCTCGGGACCACCCTCCAATCCTCCTCTTGTCCCGGAGCGGAAATGGAGAAGAGAAGGACGAAGCTGGGAGGGAAGGCGGGAGCGGGGCGGGGCAAGGCAAGTTCCCACCTCCCCTTCCCAGGCTGCAGGGATCCAGGCCTTGCACATTTCCGATTGCTGATAAGACTAAAAGAGTGAGTATCCGAAAAGACAGAAACCATGTTAGGGCTCTCCTGCATCTGGACTAAAACTTTAGTAAGGATTCCAAAACAAATGGCATGTCTAATTATGGAACCCGCAACACAACAGACTTAGAATAGACCAAATACAATGAAAGGATACAGTATTTCTGTTCTGATTTAAACAAACAAACAAACAAACAAACAAACAAAATGATCAGCCCAAGGCATCATCATCTCAATTCATTGTGTCAGATATTTCTTTAGGCTTTAATACTGTTGGCTAATCATGCCTCACTCAAAAGACAAAGCCTCTTAAAGTTACAATTTTTCTGACATCATTTTGGGGCAAATGCTAATTACAGATGTCTTCTCAGTATATCTGTTAAAGTTCCAGGAGGGCAGCATGCCACATGATAAAGACTTGTTAGTATAGGGTTCCATATATAAAGGTTTGCAGGACAACATAATTCTGTGGTATAATTCAGAATAATTCAGCCTTCGCCTTGAAAAAGAATGATTTATTGTTGACCAAACTATAATGAGTTTTGCCAGAAGCTCAGAGTATTAGACAAGCAGGTTCCTGCTTATTTGGGGACAATGTGCAGTGATGTTGAAATACCTTTCATTGAAAAAGGGAAAAACTAGTATGATTATTTAAGTTATGGTGTTGTGAACTGGGCTTTATCATATCATGGATTTTGAAATATGTGTGGCCTAATCCCAGCACATCCCAAAATATTTAAAATAATTCATTTGTTCAAATCAGGATCAAACTCAATTTCGTTTACTGTAATTAGTCAATTACATAATATTTTAAAATAGCTCCCTTTAATTTCAGGTTCTTTCCTCTTGCTTTCTCTCCTCTTTCTTCTTGCATTTGTCTTGCCAGGTTTCTCACAGCCTGGATTTTACTATTGCAACATAACTCTTTCATTCCTTAGATTTTCTGTCAATTGGGAGTTAGAATTAGAAGCTTGACAGGTTCAAGTTTGATGTGTTTTGGCCAGACCGCTTCATCGGTGGTGTTGTGTAGTTCCTTAGGAAGCACATATTATCTGGTTGTCACTGTTCTTATGACTCAATGTAATTTATGATCGGTGCCTAGACCCACTGATTTATCAGTAGATGCAAATGTTGACATCCCAATCCTGCCAGTTGCTCTTCACTTATTAGCTGGAATCCTTTCTATAAAATGACTCTTTTCCTCATAATATATTTGGTTACTCTGGGATATGGTTTTTGTAGGAAAGTAGGATAAATGCTACTTTCTTTATATTCACCACGTTTGGACTTCTTGTATCCCATTTGTGATTTATTTGTATTTGTGGTACAAATCATGACCTTTGTGTCGCCCTCTTCTGGTGGGTGGGGACACTTTTACTTAACCAGCTCTAGTCTCATAACAGGGAGCTCCATTCTGGCACTTTACCAACCCACGAAGTCTTGATAATCACTGACAAATTTCCCAAAAGACGGTGCTAATTTACAGTGATGTGAAAGAGTATCGGTTTCATCCTGTCCTTGCCAGCATTCTTGAGGATTATCAAGACCAAGATTCTTTAGCAAATTTGATCTGTACATGTTTTGTAAGTGTTTAGCCAGGCAAAATAGTCTCTACTTTTATTTGATATTCTTTGTTATTTTTCTTTCTGCAGATTTTGAAAGACCATGGAGAGGATTTCCTTGTTGGCAACAAATTCAGCTGGGCAGATGTACAGCTCTTAGAAGCTATCTTAATGGTGGAAGAACTCAGTGCTTCTGTTCTCTCGGACTTCCCTCTGCTAAAGGTAGTGTGTTAACATCTACACAAAACCCAGGGGGAAAATGAATAAAAACAAAGAACGAAACGAAGTGTGCCTCCAGGTCAATCTCAGAAGGGACTCAAGAAGACTGTTTTAAAAAATCATTATTTTATCATTTTGTAATTTTCTCCTGCTCACACTATAGGATCATTCTATATATATAAAAAGCCAGCAACCCGAATGCCGAATGCCGAATGACTAGAACGACCGGTCACTATGACGCTCACTGCAGCCAGTCCTGCTCCCAATTGACCCCCCAACCCCGATTGGC
>NW_005370008.1:620152-626950 GCF_000412655.1 Myotis brandtii
CCCGCCCCCCAGCAGCAACCCCCCACCCTGATTGTGGGCAGGGCTGGCCGGCCAACTGCCCACAGCCCCTCCCCACAGCTGGCCTGGCCCCTGATCGGCCCCCCTACCCCGATCGGGGGAGCGGCTGGACCCCACCTGTGCATGAATTCATGCACTGGGCCTCTAATTAGGAAATAAAATCTTACAAAGGGAAAAAGAGTAGATTATTTTGGTTTTGGGCATAAACATTTAGTGTGTTTTTCATTTTTGTAGTGCTTTCCATTTTTTGTTTATTTGTTTAGCACTTTGAATTTTTCCTGATGAAGCAAGGATGACAAGTCTGTCTTTGTTGTTTCCCTCCCCTCTCCTACCAAACAGCTCTGCTTCCTGATAGTCCCCCTGACTCCAGGGCCTCCACAAAGTCCCTCAATGAGACATTGATGAGAGAGAAACATCAATCAGCTACCTCCTACACACCCCCTTCTGGGGATTGAGCCCGCAACCTGGGCATGTGCCCTGATTGGGAATGGACTGGTGATTTCTTGGTTCATAGGTTGACACTCAACCACTGAGCCACCCTGGCTGGACTGTGTTAACATTCTTGTAGTTATTCCTTTGCTAGCACCTTTACTTATTCCCTTATAAATTCCTAGAACAAGAGTTGACAGGTTAAAGAATTTTTTTGAGTTTTTAACACACACTGCCTAATTATGACAGTGATTTTTTTAAATTAAGATAATGTAACTCAGGCTATGCATACCAGCCATTGTATTATCCTTCTCAGGAATATCAGCAAACATGCATTGAGGGATTAACTCAGATTCAGCACACTGGGCTCCATACACCGCTGGTCTAGGTAACCTCCACTCATGACAAAGTTTTGATTTTTCTTAAAGGTTGTGACCGCTATTGAGTCCCTGATTTTGCTGTTTCTCATTCCAGGCATTTAAAGCAAGAATCAGCAACATCCCTACAATTAAGAAGTTCCTGCAGCCTGGGAGTCAGAGGAAGCCACCTGCGGATAGCCGCTACGTTGCCGTGGTCAGGCACGTTCTGCAGTTCTAATGGCGGCAGGCCTCGCTATGGTGCACGGCCGCCATCAGCCACAGCCTCGCACGTGCCGGAGCTCACTGTAGATTCTAGGTGTAAAATGTCTGGAAAGAGCAAAGCAGTACTGCCATCAACAGCCAATGCCAATTAAATGAAACATGAGACCATTTGGTTATATGAGCATTTTTAAACTTGTTCATTGTGGATGATGCTTAGAACTTTTTTGAGATCAATGTATATATGAGTAGGAGGCTGATATATTTAGGGTGGCGGCCTACATGGGGCCCTGTCCTTGTTGTCAGTATCCAGGTCAGAACCATTGGGGAAAGGGTGAGCAGAGCTTTGAGTGCGGGGGAGGGGGGGGGCAGGGGGGAGGGGACCATATTTTTCCAACACCCATCCGATGCTGAGTACTCGGGATAGAAAAAAGTGGCAAGTGACAAATTGTCAGGAAGAGCTTGGATGATGCAGTAAATCCTAAGGGGATGTGTGGAGGACAGAGAATGTCCTGGGAACACCGTTTTGAGATCCTGATAAAAACAAACAAACAAACTTGGACAATTAGACAACCCTATTCCACCTAACATAGCTGCCAAGACTGGGTTTGTTTTGGTGAAATAATGCCAAGTAACACTGAGATTCTGATATAACCAATGAATATGCACATTGGCCCAAAGATTCCCTTGGCTTGACATACTTTATTTAAGGATAACTATTGTGTTCCGAAGTTTGTAAGCTCAGCCGCACATGGGGGCTCTGGTGGGGGGTGGAAGGCTGATTGGCGATGAGGTGACTATTCAGGGTGTTGTTACAGGCACAGCTGTGGTTTCCGGTGGGTGGAGCAGGTAGGGAGTAAGGCTCCTGCCAAGGGCTTGGGGTGCACAATCCCACCAGCTCTACACGGGACGTTCTGCCCAGGCTTGATCAGTTTCTGAATGTGTATCCACATACACATCCTTACTTATGAAATGACATAATGTCTCACCAGCCTTCAGGCCATTTCCTCAGGGCCGCCACAGCACATGGCCTCCTACACCGCCTACTGCTACATTCAGTCCTCCTCCCCTTTTCAGACAATGGGCTGCTCAACAGAGTTATGACAAGCTGGGCCCTTCAGCATCCCAACCCCAGCCCACGGGTGACCTGAGCTCCTGCTCCCAGCGTGGCCAGATCCCAGCCTGGGATTCCATTTAGCTAAGGACCCCATCTCATTCCCGCCCGGACAAAGCCATGGCCAACTCACACCTGATGAATAAGACAGAGGGGTTGGCAAGGCTCCTCATCGGTGTGGGGATGACCTTTTCCTCTGACTTCCCCCAGAACAGAGAGTCTGAGCTTAGAGAAATTAAGTGGAAAAAGAAATTATTATTATATTTTATTTATTTTTTTAAATATATTTTTAAAATTGATTTTAGAGAGGAAGGGAGAGGGAGCAAAAGATAGAAACATCAATGATGAGAATCATTGATCAGCTCCTCTTGCATGCCCCCTACTGGGGATCAAGCTCACAACTCAGGCATGTGCCCTACATGGAATTGAAATATGACTTCCTGGTTCATAGTATGATGCTCAACCACTGAACCACACTAGCCTGGCTACATTATTTTTAATGACTCAAAATTTTAAGGCAATTTCTTTTTATTATAATCATGTGGTCTTGTAAATAATTCAAACACTTTAGAAGGCTTATATAGTGAACAATAAAATCATCCCCCTGACTCCCCAGATGGTTGCTAAAAACAACCACTTCCTAGGTTCTCACTCCTTGCCTGGGGGCCTACACAAGCCCTAGGCCTGGCCCCAAGCTGGCATGCTCTTCCCAAGCACACCCAAGGCACGTGACTCAGGCACAGCTGGCCACGTTCATTGTCCCACAATCCTATAAGTATGACTTGGTGTCTTATAAGTCTTTACCCATTTGTTGTTCTCTATAGGGTTCTCTTTGGGCTGACTGTGTAACTATGGGTACCCAGGAAGTGGGCTCAGAGACCCAACAGCACCCAGCAACATTCAAGGTCCCACTTCCACTCCCTCGACACCAGGGAGCCTTGAATGTGGACAGAAAAAGAAGGGTGAGTAAAGTCAGTGAGCTGAACATATCCACAGAGATGGAGGGTGGGGCCCTGGAGGCCCTGGGTCCTCTCTGCCATGAGACCCTGGGAAGCAGAGCCTGACCAGCCTGCCCTCCCACGTCGGGAGTTGAGCACTCCAGCAAGTGAGCATTTCTTTTCTTGGTGACTGACTCTCCCGTTTCAGTTAAAGCGCGCGCGCGTGTGTGTGTGTGTGTGTGTGTGTGTGTGTGTGTGTGTGTGTGTGTATACAAAGAATTAAAACCTGGGCAGTGGCCTCAAATGACCCCTCCTAACTTGATGGGGGTCATGAATCCTCCCTTTAGACTCCAAACGCGTGATTGCATGAGTTTTTGGGCACAGGCTAAAGGGAGAAAGGTGAAGACAGGGTCAGAGATGTTTGTTCCCACTGATCACCAGCCCTGAGTGAAGTTAGGAGCGAGGGATTTGGTTTTGGCCTTTGAATTGGGGGTGGGGGTGGTGATTGGTGATAATAGTTGTTGCTTTTAAGCTAGGAAGGGGTTTATTACACATATGTTTGAAAGAATGAGGGTGAGTTCAGGGACTCTCAGACCCTCAGGGTTGCTGTGTCTCCTCCTGTGTCGGCTCAGGTTCTCTCACAGCAGTAACTGGCTTGCCCTGCTGGTGGCTCTGGGGCTGGCCCTGAGGGGTTGCTGAAGCCACAGAGGAACCATGTGGAGGAGGCGGGAGTGGTTCCTCAAAGCAGTGGGGCCGGTATTCACTGTGCAGTTTACAGATAGGGAGAGTGAGGCTCAGCCAGCCCCTGACCCCTGCATCTGTCGTGCTGCCAACAGGAGTTGCAGGGATGCAACAATCCCTGGGTGTAGGGATGGGGGGAAACTAGGCCCAGGAGGAGGCGGCAAATGTGTCTAAGATCACAAGCTAATGAGTGGCTGAACCCGAGCCCAATCTAGATGTTGGGACCCACAGTCTTTTAAATATATTTGGCAGGAGCCTGATGTTCTGTTTGGCAGATTAAAGATATCTAATCCTATTTGCTTAAGACAGCGGTTCTCAACCTGTGGGTCGCCAACCTGAGGGTTGCAACCCTTTTGGGGGTCGAACGACCCTTTCACAGGGGTCGCCTAAGACCATCGGAAAACACATATATAATTACATATTGTTTTTGTGATTAATCACTATGCTTTAATTATGTTCAATTTGTAACAATGAAAATACATCCTGCATATCAGATATTTACATTACGATTCATAACAGTAGCAAAATTACAGTTATGAAGTAGCAACAAAAATAACTTTATGGTTGGGTGTCACCACAACATGAGGAACTGTATTAAAGGCATTAGGAAGGTTGAGAACCACTGGGCTAGGGCATGGTTCTTTTTATTTAAGTAATTTTTTTTTTGTTAGTCCTCACCCGAGGACATTTTTTTGCTGTTTTTAATCCTCACTGGAGGATACTTTCCCATTGGTGTTTGGAGAGAGTGGAAGGGAGAGGGAGAGACAGAGAGAAACATTGATGTGAGAGACTTGACCCTTTAATAATCTAGTTAATTCGATTGTTTTTCCTTTTAGGACTTTGTGGTCAAATTTAAAACGATAGTTGAGTTGCATTTGTTATTCCCAGAAGGCAACATAGAGAATAGCTTTATGCTGGGGCATCACCCTCTCATGGGGTTAGTGATAAAAAGTCTTGTCAAGTGTCAAACAAGAAGACTGGAAGAGATGCTGCAGTTAATTGAATCCCATGACATGCCCAGAGGCACATCTCCCCAGGGGGAGAGATCGTCCTGGTCCCTCTCACTGTGGCCCCAGACCAGCCTCATGCACGGCACTTGCGAGTGTGTTGGAAATGCAAGGCCACAGGCCCTGCCCCAGAACTACTGAGTCAGAATCTGCGTTTTCACAAGATCCCCTGTGACCTGTGCGCCTGTTGAAGTTTTCAGCATGGCTTTGTATTATTATTCAGCTTTCCAAACAAACTCAGTCGTGGCTCTCCGCATAGAAAGCCATCCTCCCCACGTGTGAAAATATTCTAGTTCCTTCCATCTCCTACTTGCTGTCTGTACAATGGACACTAGCAAACATTTACTTTAAGGGCAACTTCAAGGCCCTGCCTCCAACTCAAACCAATCAGACACGAAAGTCACTCAAGAATAGGGTTGCTAGATTTAGCAAAACAACAACAGCAAAACAACAACAACAACAACAACAACAACAACACACACCAAGAAGTTTGTGTGAGTGACAACGGGCAGTGGATAGGGCTCAGGGCCTTTACCAGATGGGCCAGCTCCAGCCCACATGTCTGAACATGCCCAATGGCTCTAGTTGCTCAAACCAATCAGACACAAAAGGCACTCAAGAATAGGGTTGCTAGATTTAGCAAAATAACAACAGCAAAAAAACAACAAAAAAAAAACCCATCGTTAAATTTGCATTTCAGATAAGCAATGAATAGTTTTTAGTACAAGTAGGTCCCAAATGTTGCATGCATGTATCCTGAATTTTATCTGGCCATGCTACTCAGGAGCCAAAGTCCCGGGCTGCCCTTTCCACACCCCCCAATCTCTTCCTGCTTTATGTCTAAGACCCTTACTTATTTGCTTCCAGTGTGGTGGCTTGGGCTCATGCTTCCTTCAAGCCCCATATCACGCTTTGCTTTCTCTCTTGTGCTGTGAGTGAGAGGCAGGTTGTGAAAACAGCAGAGACTTTGGCCTGGGGTCTGGCCGGCGGGGTGAGTGGGCAAGTTTTGTCTTTCTGAGTTTCTGTCTCCTTATCTGTAAAACAAGGGAACTGCTATTCTCAAAGCCATATAGATAGTGCCTGGCACAGAGCACATCTGGCTGCCCTTGTTATCTCTTGGTAACTGGATCCTCAGGCAGCTCAGGCAGGCCTGGCCTGGTTGTCCTTGGGTTCATATCCTTGCCCAGTATCAACTCCAGAGATCTGGAGCCGAATAGCACTAATGACACGAACCAGTACTGTCCTGCCATAGCATCTGTTACTGTTTGACCATGAACTCACCTCCGATTTAGACAGTTCCTGAGTTGCAAATTTAAAATGAGGGCCTTTATTCAAGTTGCTTCAAAGCAGAGTGCAGTAATGGTATATATGGTGGTTACTTTTGCAACTATAGCAGCATTTTGTTTGAAAGGAAACAGTGTTTCACCATCACCAAGCAATGAGTTCTCATTTAGGTGGGCTAAATTGCGTTGCTAACTAAAACATATTTTGGGGTAGTGTACATTTCATGCATTCCACAAAGAGCATGTACATTCCTCCTCTTTGCTCCTTTTAATCACTACTGCGGACACCACTAGAGGTCAGCAGAGACAAGAAGGCACATTTTATTCAAATGATAGGACATGGCATTTTTCTGTCGTATTTTTTTTTCCAAATTGGAGAAGGGGGTGAGGGGGGGGGCTGAAATTGATGTATACATTTAATCTTTATTTTCATTAGGCTTATTATATAAGTTGTATGTACATTTGAAAATTGAGGTGGATGTCTTCTTGAGGGGATTTTAAAATCAATCTTAATACTTGAGGACTCTGATTCATCTACACTAATAAAAGAGGAACATGGTAATTAGCGTACAACCGCTACCCTTTTCATTGGCTAATCAGTGAGTATATGCAAATTAACTGTCAGCCAAGATGGCGGCCGGCAGCCAGGCACTGAAGCGAGCACGAGGCTTGCTTGCTGCAGACTCCAAC
>NW_005370008.1:627194-628399 GCF_000412655.1 Myotis brandtii
GTAAAGAGGGGAGGGGGTGGATTAAGTGATAATAAAAGAACTCTAAGGACTTCCTGGTAGATCCAGGATTTGCAAAGTCAAAAGCTTCAGGGTGCCTGTGAGCCAATGAGTGAAGTGGTCCAGTGGGTGGCAGTGCCTTTGCTAAAGAAGTTTGTGTGAGTGATTACGGGCAGTGGACAGGGCTCAGGGCCTTTACCAGATGGGCCAGCCCCAGCCCACATGTCTGAACATGCCCAATGGCTCTAGTTTCTCTGAAGTTTAAAAACAAAACAAAACTGTATATCTAGTTGTTTATGTGAAATCACCCTATTTTCAGTGTTGGCTTCAATGCTCAGAAAATAATGGGCAAGTCAAATAGACTGGGAAAGTTGTGTGCCCATGGATTACCACTTAAGAGTCTATCTCTTATCTCCTTTTACTAAAACTGGAAGGTAGATTAATGTGTCCAAGGGTAGACTCAAATTCTAAACTTCCTAAGCCCAGATTTCTCACTTGTAGAGTGAGGAGGAGGATGGTTGGTATCAACATCAAAGGAGGGTTGTAAATATTAAATGGGATGATCCAAAAAAAGCAATTAGCACCATCCCTGCCACAAAATTAGTTACTTAATAAGTCTTAATTAGTATAAATATTTTTAACATTTATTCATTCATTGAAGAAATATATAGTTTTTAAATGCTGCTATTGTGTTGAATGCTGGGCTGGCCATACAATGGGGACCAATGTAGACACGGTCCTTAACCTCATGGTGCTTATAGTCTAACAGGGAAGATAGTCAAATGATTGATGATGATGGGGACAGAACAGGAGCTGGCAACCCAGACAAAGGGCATCGGGAAGTCATAGCATTTAAGCCAAGCACGTCAAACTCAAAGGCTAACATGGGCTAAATTGTTGGAGTCCAACCCCATCAGGTCCAGGGGTTCCCAAAGGTGTGGACGGAGTCGGCGAAGAAGGAATGACACGGAGATAGTGTTCAGTTGATCAGCATAGCGAGGTTCTCTTGCCAGGTTCTGTATTTTATTCTCTTGTTACATCTGTATTTATACCAGTTTATTTTAATCCTGTCAATTTCTATTCCAAAGGTTAGGGCGTTTCTTATCTCCATTCCAGGGAGTAAAGATTATGTAGCTTAAGCATGATTGTTTGTAGTTAAAGTGATTAACTACCCACCTGGCACTTAGTTAAGGGGTTTTATCTCCTCC
>NW_005370008.1:628850-663400 GCF_000412655.1 Myotis brandtii
CTGCTAGTATTAGTGGAGAGAAATGGTGTGCCTGTGTGTAAGGTGTGTAAGGGAAATGAATGCAACACGATTATAGTAATCAGTCATTAGCGAACGTTGTAGTTCGTTATTAATAATTATGCATAACAGGATATTGTAAAAAGTAAGTTTAAAATTTTTTATTAAAATGTTTCTTACATACCGTTATATTGGCTGGGCCGCAAAAATATTCATTGTGGGATGCATGTGGCCCGTGGGCCGCGAGTTTGACATGCTTGACCTAAGCCCTGTTTGGCTATATATTCAGGTTTTCAACTAGAGATTAACAGGTTTTTAAAAAATGTTTTGTATTATTCCCTCTACACCTACAACTGTACCATCATTATAACTTCTCCTGGCCCCAGAAATAGACGCTAACATCTCTTCTTGTAGCCTACCTAGCTGTACAGAAGGGTTAAGAACTAGGAGAAAGCCTAGCCAATTACCTAAATATTTGCTAAGCTTGAGAGATTGACTGATTACTAACAAAGCTTGCCTAAGATGTTTTCCCTTAGGGCCAGAATGGTAAGAAAACTAGCTGGACCAGTTGAGGCTGACCAGACACTTAGATGGCTTCTGTGTTAACTTTTCTCATTATAATTCTAAAATCTTGCCCAAAGTGGGGTTTATCTGCCCTTTCCTTTTCATGTGATGTAAGTATAGCCATGTCTGTTTACTGGGCATGCTCATCCCCAACATACCTCAACATGCTATGATGTAAGCAACTAGCCCTATAATACTATGTGGTCTTTTGTACTCAGGGAGGCACTGCTCAGGAAAGGATCCCCAGTGTACTCTTTGATCACAGGCTTGGAATAAATTTCCTACTAACAAAATAAACTTAGAGTGTTCTTTTGCCTGACACCTACCAAGTGGCCAGACCCTGTTTGGGGTTGGTAACAATCTTATCAAGACGGTACTGCCAAGGTCTAAAACTCCATTTGACCAAATCTTAACCCCATAAAACTTCATTCCTACCCAACTGGTTCTTCTGCCCAACTTTCCTCCTATCAAAATTATTCCACTTATCAGCATCATCTTGAACTCCTTCCTCTCTTTTATTCTCTTGTATGCAACTGGTTCATCAATCAAAATGTTTTAAGTTATTGAAAGCTCACTTTATGCCAGCCAGCATCGTGGAAGGCATTGGGAGCTACATCGATTAATAAGATAATACACATTGTCTCAATGAGCTTACATTTAGTAGAGGGAAGACTCATTACATTAAGAGGCAACTACTAAGATAGTCTGCAATAGTGTTATAAGAATAAGGTGATGGAAAATACATTTAACAGTGGGTTTTAGGAAGGGTAGAGACCAACTAGAATGGACACCCAAATAATCAGAATGGAACTCAGCCCTACACAACCACTGAGGTGGTTTCTGCACTGGATAGATATAGCCTGGAATAAGACTTTAATGAGGGATATTTAGCCCAATCTTGGGTGGAAGGGGAGAGTATCTCTTCCAGGCGAGTCTTGTTAGTATTAGCATGAGAATAAAGGAGTGAGAGCATGGGCTGATTGATAATGTGTCAAAGTATTTTGAAGTTTTGTATTCATGCAGTAGGAGGCTTAAGTCATGCAGACCTCCTGAAGGGCTCTAATGCGGAGTGTAAATAGGTCAGGTTTGCATTATAGGGATGAATTTTGTGCAGAAGGGGCTTGGTTAGGAAGGTGAGGGATAGCAGGCACAGTTGGTTGCCCATTCTACAGCATTCCAACAGTGTTGCTGGGGCATCACCCTCTCATGGGGTTAGGGAAACTGGCCCCTTCTCAGTTCCATCAGTGAGTTTTGATTAAGACAATCATGGTCAAGTGTTTATGCATCGGCATGGCATGCAACCTTGACTAAGGACCCAAGACAGGAATCAGCTGTGGAGCTGAGGAGATGAAGGTTGTGGCAGTCATTGTGTGGCCAAAGTCATGACCCTGATGAAGTAGCCAGTTTACCTGCAGAGTCCTTGATGACTTTGTTGTGTTGCAAAGTTAATCACATCATCTCTAGAGGTGCTTCCAGATTTCTTACTGAGATACTATATTACTTATTACTAAGATGCTTTTGTTTGAATTTTCTCTGGCTTGAAGCTTAAAGCATCTTTAATATGTAGACAGAAAGAGGGGGCAGGGAATCTGGTTAGGAGCTTCTGTAAGGACCCAGCTGAGTGATGATGGGGCCAATACTACGGCAGAAAGATGTAAAGACAGAGAGGAGGAGATGGATTCAAAGACATTGAAGAAAACCAGCAAACTTGGTGGATAATTGGGTGGGAGTGAGGAAGATAGGGGAAGCCCAAGACTGCCAGTCAGCCACTGACTTCTTAAATTCTTCCAGCAAAATATCAGTTGTCATAGGAGGAGTCAGGGATGCTGGCAGATTTCCATTTTGCACAAACTGAAAGCTCACTAGATTGTTTTGTAGGTTCATAGTTGCTTTATCTCTGTTTTTATGACATTTTGTT
Organism: Myotis brandtii; assembly: GCF_000412655.1. Taxonomy (NCBI): domain Eukaryota; kingdom Metazoa; phylum Chordata; class Mammalia; order Chiroptera; family Vespertilionidae; genus Myotis; species Myotis brandtii. The sequence continues at coordinate 631,330 of NW_005370008.1, forward strand.
GGCATACTGAGTCTTTGGTGAGTAATAAAATGTACACATGTAACACAGTTCCCAGAGGAAAATATGCTCTGATTTATGTGCTTTAGAATATAGATTCTAGAACCACATTCTTATGAAAACCTGGAACCTATGTATTTACTGAACCAGCGCCTCCAGTGTCTGACAGCAGTCTGTCCCTTTAAGGCCCGGGCCCCAGAAGCTGCATTTTTAACTCTAGCAATATTGACTGACCTCCCCACAATGGAATCATTGTTTATCAGCCTAAATCAGGGGTCCTCAAACTTTTTAAACAGGGGGCCAGTTCACTGTCCCTCAGCCCGTTGGAGAGCCGGACTATAGTTAAAAAAAAAAAAAACTATGAACAAATTCCTATGCACACTGCACATATCTTATTTCGAAGTGAAAAAACAAAACGGGAACAAATACAATATTTGTATTTGCATGTGGCCCGCAGGCCGTAGTTTGAGGACCCCTGGCCTAAATGATCCCTAGTTTTGTACTTATTTATGTTTCCTTTGGCTCAGAACTTGCTTTAGATTGCACTTCCAATAACTGAATCTTTGTCTTGGCCCAGACCCTCCTTTTGTGAAATTCCACTTGGAAAGTCTCTCCTAACATTTCAAACACTCCCCATCTATCACCAGCTTCCCACCACCAAAGGATGAGATTCCTGCAGTTGGGGCCCTGCTTGCACATATAGCTCCTCTCTGTCCATATGAAACTGCACACACATGATGATGATGATGATGATGATGATGATGATAATGATAATGATGATAATGATGATGATGATGATGATGAAGAAAAGGACTATTTTGAGTAATTATATGTCACTATTTTACACATATTTCAACCTCACAATAATCTATTCAGGTAAGTATTACTATCTCTATTCTACAGATGAAGAATTAGGCTTTAAGATGTTACAAAACTTCCCAAGTTTGCATAGTTGGTAACTGGTTGAGCTGGGTTTTGAACCTAAATTGGAAAGCCCACATTCTTCATGTAAACTACTGTAATTGATGTGATGCAAGGAGTTACTAAACAAACTTAAAGCTTATGCCAGGCTGGGTTCTTAAAGCTTATGCCAGTGCTTAGCAGATTCTGCTAAGCACTCATTATACTGTCCAGTGTGATCCAATGCAATACCGTGCCATATCACGTAGTGCTGTCAACTTAAATGAATAGTGCTGTCAACTTAAATGATCCCTGCTCTTTCTTCCTTTCATCCCTCCCTCCCTCCCTCCTTCTGCTTTATAGAGGAGGCTCCCTTTTGCTTTATATCTGTTCTCCTAATTTTAATTAATTTAATTTCTTAAGAAATGATATTACAGTAAAATCTTAGTATATGTTTTTTTTAAATTGAATTTATTTGGGGTGAATTGATTAATAAAATTATGTAAGTTTCAGGCGTACAATTGTATATTGTATTGTGTGTTCACCACTCCAAGTCAAGTCTCCTCCATCACCATTTATCCTCCCTTTACCCTTTTCTACCTCCCTCCCCTTTCCCTGTAGTAATGACCATTCTGTTGTATGTCTATGAGGTTTTTTTTTGCTTAATTCCTTCACCTTTTCATCCAGCCCCCCAACCACCTCCCCTCTGACAGCTGTCAGTCTATTCTCTGTATCTATGAGTCTGTTTCTATTTTGTTTGTTCGTTTATTTTGTTCATTAGATTCCACATATAAGTGAAATCGTATGGTATTTGTCTTTTCTCTGACTGGCATATTTCACTTAGCATAATACTCTCCAGGTCCATCCATGCTGTCACAAACGGTAAGATTTCCTTCTTTTTATGGCCAAGTAGTATTCCACTGTGTAAATGTGCCATTACTTTTTATCCACTCATCTACTGATGGGCACTTGGGCTGCTTCCAAATCTTGGCTAATGTAAATAATGCTGCAATAAACATAGAGGGGCATATATTCTTTTGAATTGGTGTTTTAGGTTTCTTTGGATATATTCCCAGAAATGGAATCACTGGGTCATATGGCAGTTCCATTTTTTAATATTTAAGCAAACTCCTTACTGCTTTCCACAGTGGGTGCATCAATCTGCATTCCCACCAACAGTGCACGAGGGTTCCCTTTTCTCCATATCCTCGCTAACTTTTGTTGTTTGTTGATTTGTTGATGGTAGCCATTCTGGCAGGTGTGAGGTGATATCTCATTATGGTTTTAATTTGCATTCCTTTGATGATTAGTAATGGTTAGCATCCTTTCATATGTCTCTTGTCCATCTGTATATTCTCTTTGGAGAAGTGTCTATTCAGGTCCTTTGCTTATTATTTTAATTGGATTGTTTAAATTTTATAAGTTTTTAAATAAATTTTGGATATTAACCCCTTATCAGATGTATCATTGATGAACATGTTCTCTCATTCAGTGGTTTGTCTTTTTATTTTGTTGATGGTTTCCTTTGCTGTGCAAAACCTTTTACATTTGATGTAATCTCATTTGTTTATTCTTTCCTTTGTTTCCCTTGCACAAGGAGATATATCAGAAAAAAATACTGCTATAAGAAATGTTTGAGCTTTTACTCCCTGTGTCTTCTAGGATTTTTATGGTTTCAAGTTTAACATTGAAGTCTTTAATCTATTTTGAGTTTATTCTTGTGTATGGTGTAAGAAGTTGGTCTAGTTTCATATTTTTTGCACATATCTGTCCAACTTCCCCAACACCATTATTGAATAGACTATCTTTATCCATTGCATGTTCTTGCCCCCTTTGTCAATTATTAATTGACCATAAAGGTGTGAGTTATTTCTGGGCCCTCTATTCTGTTCCATTGACTTATATGTCTGTTTTTATGCCAGTGTCATGCTTTTTTATTGCTATAGGTACCAGGTAGCATTATTCCTCCAAATTTGTTCTTCTGTCTCAAGATTGCTATGGCTATTAGGGGTATATTGTGGTTCCATATACATTTTTGCAATATTTGTTTTAGTTATGTGAAATATGCTATTGGTATTTTGATAGGAATTGCATTGAATCTATAGATTTCTTTGGGTAGTCTGGACATTTTAATGTGTTAATTCCTTATATCCATGAACATGGTATATGCTTCCATTTATTTGTATCTTAGTATATTATATTTTTTTGAGTACAGTTTTTTACACCAATGGTTAAATTTATTCCTAGGTATTTTATTTTTTTGAGGCAGTTGTAAATGGGATTGTTTTCTTAGCTTCCCTTTCTGATAGGTCATTATTGGTGTATAGAAATGCAACTAATTTCTGGATATTTATTTTGTATCCTACCACTTTAATGAATTCATTTATCAGTTCTTGTACATTTTTTTGTGAAATCTTTAGGGTTCTCTGTATTCAGTATAATGTCATCTGCAAATAACTCTGAGATCTGTCTCTGCCAAAGAAGTTTTCCGTCTTTTCCAGTTTGAATGCCTTTTATTTCTTATTCTTATTTGATTGCTGTGGCTAGAACTTCCTGTATTATGTTGAATAAAAGCTGTGAAAGTGGACATCCCTATCTTGTTCCCTATCTTAAGAGGGATGCTTATAGTTTTTGCCCATTAAATACAGATGATGTTGGCTGTGAGTTTGTCATATATGGCCTTTATTATGTTGAGGTATGTTCCCTCTACTCCCACTTTGCTGAGAGCTTTGATAATAAATGGGTGCTGGATTTTATCAAATGTTTTTTTTTTCTGTATCTATTTACATGATCAAGTGATTTTTATTCTTTATTTTCTTAATGGGGTGTATCACATTTATTGATTTGGGGATATTGTACTAACTTGGCATCCCCAGAATAAATCCCACTTGACCACAGTGTATGATCTTTTTAATGTATTGCTGGATCCAGTTTGAAAATATTTTGTTGAGGATTTTAGCATCTATGTTCATCAGGGATATTGGCCTATAATGTTCTTTCTTTGTAGTGTCTTTACCTGGTTTTGGAATTAGGATAATGCTGGCCTCATAAAATGAACTTGGGAGTCCTTCCTCCTCTTGAATTTTTTGGAATAGTGTGAGAAAAATAGGTGTTAGTTATCCTATCTAATAAAGACGGAATATGCAAATTAACTGTCACTCCATGACAAAGATGGCACTGCCCACAACCAATAAGGAGGGAATATGCAAATTGATGTGACAAAGATGGTGGTGGCTGGGATGCTTCAAAGATGGTGGCGGCTGGGATGCTTGCATCATGGCCATGGCCACGACCCAGGTGTTCCGCCCTGCCCTGGCCGCTCTGGGCCTCTGGGCAGCGCGTGTGCACAGGCGTGGAGTGACTGGGGCTGGGCAGGATGCCTGCTATGAGGGGGGCTACGGGGGGCAGAGGGAGCTACAGGAGGGCAGCAGGGCTGGAGCAAAGGCCGAAGGTGGCTCCAGCCAGAGCTAAGGCAAAAGGCAGCAGCCAGAGTGAAGGCCCAGGTCCCAGGTGCCGAAGGGAAGCCGGTGCCGGCAGCCAGGGGAAGGAAGGCCTATTCTTGCATGAATCTTCATGCATCGGGCCTCTAGTTCTTTGATGGTTTGATAAAATTCTCTTGTGAAACCATCTGGTCCAGGACTTTTGTGTGTTGTGAGTTGTTTTTTTTTTTTCATTTTTTAGAAAAAATCACTGCTTTAGTTTCATTGGTTGTAATCTGTCTATTGAAATTCTCTGATTCTTCCTAATTCATCTTTGGAAGATTGTATGTTTCTAGGAATTTACCCATTTCTTCCAGATTGTACAATTTGTTGGCTTATAGTTGTTCGTAATATTTTATTACAATCCTGTGTATTTGGTGTCAGTTGTTACTTCTCTTTCATTTCTGATTTTATTTATTTGCATCCTCTCTCTTTTTTCTTGACACTCCCGCTTCTCCCGTTTGGGTCCGAGTCCCCAGCGATTCGCCCGTATCTGGAGCTCAGAGTCTGAGACTCCCCCCTGACCGAAAACGACAACCGCGCTCTCAGCCACCAGCCCGCTTTGCGCGCGCACCTCCGCACCTGAGTTTTTTCCACACTGCGCCTCCTCTGAGCCTCGGTGTGCTGTTATTTTTCCTTCTAGTTGAAGAGTCTCTCCTCAGCCAGCCTTCCTGTGGTTCTGGGTGATGTCCGTTCCGTCTTTTAGTTGTATTTTTGAAGTGGTTGTTTGCGGCAGCAGTCTCCGGTGTTTACCTATGCCGCCATCTTGGTCTCTCCTCTCTTTTTTCTTGATGAGTCTGGTTAAAGGTTTGTCAATCTTGTTTCAGTTTTCAAAGAACCAGCTCCCTTGTGTGGGTTTCGTGGGTCCTCCTGTTGTTACTGAGTGTGTTGGTCCTGGGGCCTCTTGGGAGGGACTCTGGTGCAGGCTATTGTCAGAGACTGTGTCTGTGACTAGCCTTGGGTGTGGGTGTGTGCAGGAAGGATCAAGCTGTGCACCAAGGCTGGCTTTTATTAGCACTAAGCATGGGAGTAAGTTAGCAAAAATCCCAATAAACTCTGAGATCTGCCTCTGCCTGCCTCTATCTTTAAGCTGCCTGTTAGGCTCAGTCACTGAAAGAGCTTCTGGCAATATTCCAGTTGCATGAGGTATGTTCTCAGCGAGTCACTAGGTAGGGGCGAGTGGTGTTCACCAGATCAACACAGGTTCAGACTTGGTGCCAGATTAGCACTAAGCATGGGAGTAGGTTAGCAAAAATCCCAATAATCTCTGAGATCTGCCTCTGCCTGCCTCTATCTTCAAGCTGCCTGTTAGGCTCAGTCACTGAAAGAGCTTCTGGCAAAAAAAAAAAAAGAGCTTCTGGCAATATTCCAGTTGCATGAGGTATGTTCTCAGCAAGTCACTAGGTAGGGGCGAGTGGTGTTCACCAAATCAACACAGGTTCAGACTTGGTGCCAGTGCTGGGTCTGAGGCCACTCAGTAAATATCCCAGGGTATACCAGTTGATCTGCCACCTGCAGGGTGCTTACATACCTTTGTGGTGGGGCAGGGGTGTCAGGGAGTCACCAGGGTGAGACTAGCAGAGTTTATCAGGCCCAAACAGACCAAGATTTGCCCTGTGAAGGGAGGGCTCTGCACCTTTTGGGCCTACAAGGGAAAATTTTCCCCTCCTAGAGCCACACAATTCAATCTGTTCCAGATTCTGCCAGGAGCCTAATCTCAGCAGAGCAGGGCCACAAGGAGTCAGGAGAGGGGGAGATGCCAGCCAGGCTTAGGAGAAGGTGTGTGTGAGGAGTAACTCCTTCCCCAGAGCCACACAACTCAGTCTGTCCCACATTCTGCCAGACCTTGGCAGGGTGAAACCATCAAGAATAGGAAAGGTGGGGCTGCTGGGAGCCCAAAGAGTGAGGCTAGCGGATTTCCCATGAAGGAGGCACCAGTCAGGTTCAAGGGAAAGCAGGGGGAATGGCCCCTGCCCCAAAGCCACAAAACTCAGTCACTGACACCCTATGAGTCTGCTCAGACCTCTACAGCCCTGTCAGGCAGCTGATTCCTCAGCAGTGTTGAGCTCTGAAGCGTGCGTGGGGCAGCAGGGAGTCCAGAGGGTGGGGTTATTGCATTCCCCCAGGCTGATGCTGTATGAAGGAGAGTGCTCCACCCAAGAAAGATGACATCTGTGGTATGGGAGGGGGACTCAGCACAGGGATCCTGGCAGCTGTCCCCTCAGCTCTCTCCCTAGAGCCACAAACCCCAGTCTCTCCTTATAGGACTCTAGTTCACTCTACCCTCCCTCCACTGGAGCCCAGGGTGAGTGCCTGCAGAGGAGATTTTGTGGATTGCCCCTTTAAAAGGGCACCTGTGTTTTTAGCAGACTGCTGTCTCTCCCTTGAGGACAGAATCCCCGCTGACTTTCACAGCCAAATGTTGTGTGGGTGCCTCTTCCAGGCTCTGGTGCTCTGGGCTGAGAGCCTGGTGTGGGGTTTAGACCTCATGTTCCTCAGAGGGAACCTTAGCAACTGAGATATCACTTCAGAACATCAGCTTCCATCTGTGGGAGTGAGGCCAGCCTTTTAAAATTGTCTTGTTAATCCTCACCCGAGGATATTTTTTCCATTGAATTTTTAGAGAGGGTGGAAGAGAGGGAGGGAGGGAGGGGGGAGAGACATAGAAACATCAATGTGAGAGAGACACATCGATTGGTTGCCTCCTGCATGCACCCCAACTGGGAGTGGGGATCAAACCTGCAACCCAGGTACATGCCCTTTGGTGCATGGGCTGACACTCTAACCATTGAACACACCAGCCAGGGCAGGGGCTAGCCCAGTGGTCAGCAAACTGCGGCTTGGCAAACCGCGGCTCGCAAGCCACATGTGGCTCTTTGGTTTCATCTATCTCCTTTCCGAAAACCAACTTCTGCGCATGGGCCACGAAGTTTCAATCGCACTGTACGTGCGCGCCCGCACGTGGTATTTTGTGGAAGAGCCACACTCAAGGGGCCAAAGAGCCGCATGTGGCTCATGAGCCATGGTTTGCCCACCATGGGACTAGCCCTTTTTGCATCTCTGTCCTTCCTGCCAGTCTCAATGTGGCTTCTGTAACTCCTTGACTATAAGGCTTGTCTTCAGCTAGTCCTCAGTTGGTTATTCAGGTTGATAGCTCTATATTTTACTGGTAGTTATAATTCCAGTTTGTTCTGGGTGAAAGGGAGTGTAATATCTACCTACTCCATGGTCACCTTGGATCCTCAATGCCAGAACATGTTACAAGAAAACACACTAACCTACAATCTCGGAACTCCAATGCACATTATTTTTCTTTACCTGTGTTCCTTTCCATTTTTTTCACATACATATACATTTCATATATTTGTAACCATAGTGTAATGTAAGAGGCCATGGGGCTCCAGGAAAGGCCTGACCTCACCCCAAACAGACCAAGATTTGCCCTGTGAAGGGAGGGCTCTGCACCTTTTGGGCCTACAAGGGAACTTGGCTTGCACCCCAGTTCTTGTGATTTAGGCAAGCAGACATTCTGTCATAGCAACTGTCAAACATAGATGGAACTAGACAAAGCTTGCCCAGTCTTGCCCAGTCTGTAACGATCTGCTACTTCCCCATGATAGGCCAAGACCTAGCAGTGATCTATGAAGCATGGCCAGCTACAGCTTAGCTATAAAAGCGTGTGTGTAAAAACTAAAGTTGCCGGTGCCTTGTGCCAGTCCTCCTAACCCCGGTCTCTGGTGCTTTAATCCCACGCCACCTCTACCCTGTGGGACCCTTGGGAGCGGGCCTCCATAGTGTAAAAATAATTGAGTTTTCTGATTCTTTTAATTAACTGCCTATCTAAAATATTATATTAAATTTTTCTAAATTTCAAACATAGTCCAGGCTTAATGCACAAAACATGTGAAAGACAAAATGCAGGTGGCCCCCTCACACCATCCCTGGTTCCATAACACAGAGATAACTGTTGTTAATCATTAAAATGTATGTGGTTTCATATTTTCCCAAATGCATCCTGCAATCTAATGGGGTTAAAGGGTGACAGTTAGGAAGCACTGTGACAGGGGCAGAAGTGTGATGATTAGAGCTCTTTTGCTATCAGGCCCTGACCTAAGCACTTCACATTTAACCCTCACAACAGACTTATGAGGTAGGTAGTATAGTCTTATTTTGTAGATGGGGAAACTGAAGCACGGAGAGAGGAAATCATTCACCCCAAGTCACACAGTATCAGGTTCCAGAGCCATGATTGAACCCAGGCAGACTGACACCAAACCAAGCTCTTACCCAGCCCTGATCTGTGGAACTATGTCAGGGGAAGCTTCCAGCAGCAGCGACACTCCAACTGGTCTACAAGGCAAGGAGGAGGTAGCCAGAAGTGGGGAGGCAGAAGGCAGATGGGAGGAGAAGTGTGGGAACAGACATCTATGAACAAACACCTTCTGTGAAGGAAGAAGAGCAAAGAGGTGGGAAGGAAGTTCTGAAGGTGAGAGTGCTTGGGGTAAGGGAGGAAGAGTGGTTGAAAGGAGGCTGGGCTAGAGTGTGGGATTATGGAGGGCTTTATCTTCTCTGTGCAAGAGTCTGAACTTCACCCCGACGGCAAAAATGGCTAATTCAGCAGTTTTAAAGCAGAGGGTGACAGAGTTAAATGTGCTTCTTAGACAGACCCATTTGAGGGCATTATGTTAAGTGAAACTAGTGGCCCGGTGCACAAATTCATGCAGTTTGAAAGGGAATTAATTAGAAGAAATATTTTAATATCACTATTTGCCAAGTCCTGGGTGCCGATATCTGGCTCCCTCCTCCCTCCTGTCAGAGTCTGGGCCAGCACCCGTGGGGACGCAGCGTCAAGTGCCTGCCCACCCGTGCGTGACTCGCAGCACATGCCTGCTGTGCACGCAGCCTCCTGGTGATCGGTAGTTAACGGCATGAGGGCATCATGGCATGACGGTGTGATGACCATTAACATATTAGCTCTTTATTCTATAGTATAAGTGAGGCAGAAAAAGACAAACACCATAAAATTCATATGTGGAATCTAAAAACAGAACAAAAAAAATACCATACAGCTACAAAGAGCAGATTGCTGGTTGCTAGAGGTGGAGGTGAGCAACATGGGTGAAGGGGATCAAAGGTACAAACTTCTAGTTACAAAATAAATAAGTCTGGGATGTCATTATGTACAGTGTGGTGACTATAGTTAACAATAATGCATATTATATTTGCAAATTGTTAGAGAGTAGATTTTAAAAATTCTCATCACAAGAAAACACATTTGCAACTGTGTGGTCATGGATGTTGACTTGACTTATTGTGGTCACCATTTCATAATATATACATATATTGAATCATTATGTTGTCTCTGGAAACTAATATAATGCTGAAGGTTGATTATATCTCAACAAGAAGAGAAAAGAAAAACCACTTTGGCTGCCGCTTGGAAGATGGAATACAGCACCACAGGGAACTAGTCTGGACACAGAGTCTGGTGTGCAGGGTTCTATGGAAATTGCAGGAGAGATGATGGCAGCTCGCACTGAAAGATGGGTTGATGTGGAGAGAAGCAGCTGAGTTGGAATGAGAGTGAAGGGGAAATGGGGATTCGCGGGGAGAGAGCGGGTCAGGGATATGGCAGGCTTCCAGCCTGGGCAACGTTGTGGGCCAGCAGGACCAATCTCAGAATGGAAACCTGATTTCTGTTTGTGGTTTGGTTAGTTTGAGTTGCCTGAGGGGCAGTCAGATGGATGTGTCCAGAAGGCAGAGGTACACGGGTCATGTGCCAGGAGAAAGGTCTGGGCAGAGCTCTCCCCCTCCACCCACCCGCCCCAGACACCTGCCCCTGGAGTTCAGCTGCTGATTTCACAGGACTCTTCTGGTCCCCAGTGAGGGAGCTGCCTGCTCTTGGTCTGCTTCGGGGGGAAGGGGTGGGGATGATGTCCCAGGGAAGGAGGATGTGAGTTGCCTTCCAAGTTGACAGGAACTTAACCCATGTCATGAGCGAGACTGACCTGTATTACAGGATCTTTCCTTCTCCCTCCGGGAGATCTCAGAGCTTCCTCTCTTCCGGGGTTGACCCAGGAGAAACCAATTTCTAGCTGGGCATACAACCCTGCCCCTGCCCCTGCCTCTCCTCCCTCCTGACCAGGTTACCTTATTTCAGCTCAGAAGCCACAGGGTTTTGCCCCTGACAGCCCACAGCTCATCTCCAGCATCTTGTTCCTCGGTCCCCTCAAACTCAGCTTCTCAGAAACCAGACTCAGAGTCTGCTCCACAGGCTCCTCCTCCTCCTCTTCATTTCCTCCCTAGAGCTAGGGCAGCGCTGGCAGTGGAGCTGTCCACATAGGGGCCTTGCCTCTCCTTGCCCGCCCTCTGAATGAGATAGAGCCATAGCAACGCAACTCCCAACTGCCATGCCTGTCTCTCTTCCACTGCCCATCTCTCTCTTCCACTGCCCGAGATCAGGCCTCATGATTTCTCACCTCCACCACCCCAGTAACCTCCCCAACTGCAGCTTCACTGCCCTCTGGTCTGCTCTCTACTTGCAACCAGAGTGGTGGTAACCATGCAGAAACTCCATTCCTTTCTCTTTGATTCAAACTGGCTTACCCAGCACCCTGGCTCACCTACCTCTTTCTCCCCCCACGTCCATTCCCTTAATCATTAAGTCCTCCAAACAATGAGGTTCTGGTCGGAATCAAACCATCTTAGGAACAAAGCCTCTCTGCTGACCACAGAGACAGAGTGTCAGCCAAACTAGACATGACATCGAGGCCTCAGTTGTGTTTCAGCTCGAGACCCAGAAAAGCAGAACCAGCCCACCAACCACACCCTTGTGAAACCAGACAGAGCAATGCCATGGCTGACATCAGGACCAGATGCAATGATAACTACCCCCTACCCTAGCATCGACCAATCATTAGAACCATGACCATGACCACGACCCTAACTCCCTTAGTCATCATGATTAATGACTTCTTCCCCTTCATAATGTGTCTATTAGAAGCCATCCGGAGCCACATCTTTGAGCATTTGCTCACCTGTGACTCTGGGCTTGGCGCCATTTCCTCAGTTAATAAACCTGCTGCATTTGATTGGGCTTTGATGCACACAGGCAAATGAACCCCTTTAGTTCAGTAACAGTTTTTCTAAGATGCAAGTCTGAGGATCACCACCTTCTTTACCTCCTTCAGTGACTCCCATGCCTGCAAGGGTGCCTCCTCACTTCCCTCCTCACCCTGAGCTCCAGCCCAATTGCAGCCTTGGGCATGGAGGGGCCTCTTGCCTTCCTCCTGGGCACATTCACTAGCCCTGCTTGACCAAACAGCATTTGGGTAGAGGAAACACAAGATATCCTGAAACATCTTTGGGGCAGAAAATATGTGGAATTACCCAAAAAGGGAGGAAACTTGTTTTAAAGGACATAGGAGCCAACCTGAAGTATCTCCCAAAGGTCAAAGCTGGAACAATAAAATGTTTATTAAAAATATTAGATCATAACCCTTATGATAAAATATCCATAAGTCTATGCTGCTATAAGTAAATAATTGAGTAAATAAATAAGGGAGAAGAGATAGCTCTTTCTTACAAGAGAATTTAAATTGCTCCCTGTAGAAGGAATGAGGAAAATCGCCATTAAGCAAACACTATAGTAACATTTGCTGTAGGCAAGATCCCTAATGAATGTTAAAGTTGGTGGCTGAAAGCTCATTTAGAAACAGAATATTTGCATAGTCACAAAGTACTTCCCTATAAAATATTTACTAATTCCAAATAGGAACATTATAGCTGACAAGACTGGCAGACACTACTTGAGTCAAAGGATCAAGGTTAGCTTCATTGTTAATAAGACATATTTTGTCTTGGTTATGATGCTATGTCCGGAAGTGATGCCCCTAGATAGGAACAGCATAACTTCTGTAGTATTCTTGCAAAAAAACATATAACTTCAATCAAGCCACGAGGAAACATCAGGCAGAGCCATATTGAGGGACATTAGGCCAGTGTTCTCCTAGAGCCCCAAGGTCGACAAATAGAGAAAGACTGAGAAATTGTCTCGGATTGGAGGAGTCTATGGCAACTAATCGGTGTGAAATCCTGGACTGGAAAAAAGACACTGGTCGAAAAACTGACGAAACCCATGTAAAATCTGGAGTTTGGTTAATAGTATTGTATCAATGTCAGATTCCTGGATTGATCATTTTACTATGGTTATGTATGATATTCATATTAGACAAAACTGGGGGAAGGGTATTTGGGAACTCTGCACCACTTTTGCAATTTTTCTGTAACATAATTTCACCAAAGTTTAAAAGATATATGTTAAATTATTTATTGATGCAATACAATGAGATTTGCTTCAAAACAATGCTTACAATTATTGTGGTAATGTGATGGGTACATTAAGGCCCATTATACTCTTCTTTCTGCATTCATATCTGTTAGAAATTTTTCATTAGAAAAAGATACATTATACGTATTCATATGTATTTATTTTTACTTATGACGTCTCTTCCATGTGGTGCCAGGCACTATAGTCAGTCATGGGCCCTTGGCAGATCACAGTAAATGGGGGTGAGGGGGTGGGGAAAGACACACAGATATTAAACAGATAAGGTCATAACTACTTGACAGAGGAAGCACAGGATGCCTGAGAGTAGGGACAAGAGAGCGTTCCAATCAAAAGAAACAGCACATGCAAGGGTCCTGAGGCTAGAGGAAATGCTGAAGTGCAATCTCTAAGGAAAGGGTCTACACAAGGCCCAGGTAAGGCAGCTGAGTTCCTCCTGCCCACTGCTAGATAACTCAGACAGATTTTTTGGGCCTAGAGAATTTGGGTTGCAACAGTATTCATCATTCAGTCCTTGTTATGAATTTATATTGCTATCTCCCTATTTTCTCTTTCTTATCCTCTTTTCTGACACTACCCTCCTGTGACACATTTTCCCATAAGATATTTCCATCTTTACAGCAAATTTCATGAAATCCTACATAAGCAGCAGTGTTAATAGAAGCCTGGTTCCCACGGACCTATTGGGCAACCAAATAAACCTGAAATCCCTTCTTTGTGCATTTATGGATAATCTTGAAATGAAACATTGTTGAACTGTCCTTTGCTTTCAGGTCTAGTATTGAACTCTGTGGAGGCTGGAGGCTGTGGGAGTGACTGCTCCTTATTGGACTCCACCCCCTTAGGAGGGAGAGGGTTGTCAAAATATTTAAGCATCTAACACAGATACTAGGCAGTGACCTTGAGGAGCTGAGCAGAGAGACAGCGTGAACGTAATAGGTTAGTACTGACCTTACACATCTCTATAAATTTTCTTGTGTCCGTTTCACTTGGAAATTTTTTTAGACTGTGTTATTTTATGTGGGTACTCTATGTTCTTATTGTGCCTTCTTTGTGTGTTCAGGAGACAATTCAAGCATTATTTATTAGATCTTCAAGGACAGGTCTTTAAAGGAAAATAATAATCAAGAATTTTGAAAATGAAGGCAGAGAATTTGATAATATGGGGAAAGTAAGAGTGTTATTATTACCGGTAATGTGAAAATACAACCATTGTAGTTCCAGGGAGAGCATGTGAGCTTACACTAAAATCGCTTCGCCATTATGAATAATGCATTAGTGTGTTCATACAGTAGACAACACACACTGGTACTGAATTTAAATTTGGCAGGGCACACATTGAGCAACGGGAAGAAAATATATGACAATGGTTATGTGCCTCTTGAACTGACACCTCCTGTTGGGAAACCAATTGGCAGCAATGCCTGCCAATCAGAATCTGAATTTACTCCTCCATAGGTGAATTCTTATATTATCTTGTTGTTTGTATGAGTTACTTTGTGATTAAACACTTACCTTTCTTTCTCCTCTATCTCTTCCTGCTCCTTCTTCTCTTCCTCCTCACCGCCCACCCCAACGCTCTGTCTTCCTCTCATCCTCCTTCTCCTCCCCTTCCTTCTTGATGCTTTTGGACCAAAGGGTAGGAAGGGTTTCTTATAAAGAAAAGACTCAAACTGGCTAGTGAATCTAAATGTATTGGGACTTTAGAATAGGATTCAAGTGCCTCTGGGTTTACGTCTTAGACAAACTTAAGAAAATAATGGCCTTCTCTTGAGCTGTCAGGTTCCCAGTCTGACAGAGGATTTGCAAATTCCTTCTATTCTCCCAGTTAAATATTCCTCTGGGCTACCTTGCTAAAGCTTTTTGGCATAAACATTGTGTTTCTATTATGTGGAAAGTTCTACTGCTTTGATAGTTCCATTTAAATAGCACAATGTTGTGTTTTATAATCAGGATTGGTTACTTCATTACCATGATCCCAGCTTATAATTTTAATCACTCCATAGTTCTATATTGTAAATGGCAAGGCTTATGAGGGAAATCCTAACAAAACAAACAAACAAACAAAAGGAATGGCTTTTGAGAAATCTGCCCATGCCATGTCACATGGAGAGTGTACTGAACTTTGAGCAAACGGCCTGTTGAACAATGAACTGTGCTCAATACACTGTGTACTACGACAACTTCTCGGGAAACTCACTAATTTAGTGGGCAACAAAGAAACTGATTTCTGCAGGCTGTGAAAATTCGGTAATATACTAGTAGAATAATAGGAAGAAACTAGTCTGAATGTCAGGAGAATTGGGATCTAATTTAGACTTTATCACTAACCAGCTAGCTGGCAAATCATACCCTCTCTTTGGTGTGTAGCATATTCTTTACACGCTTGAAGGACCAGCCTACTTCTCAGACCCTTTCTAGGTCTATAATTGGGGAAGTCTTGAGGGGAGAGCTACATACATCAATGGAGCAGTAGTTTTCAGAAGGCACATGAAGTCACCCAGTAGGGTGCAACCTAATGAGAGTCAGCAGTGCCCTGGAAGAATTGTCAACAAAACGAAGAGCAAAGCAGAGTTCTCATGCAGGAAAGCCTCATAATTCCAGTTGTCAACAAGCTTATTTTTCTGACCAGACTTAAGTCCCTTAAGGGGAAGGAACAAATCAGACTTGTTTCTTGTTCCCAAAGAGCCATTATTGCTTGATACATGAAGCTGCTCCATGAGTGTTAGTTGAGGAAGTTTGAATGAAATATCGTAAAAAGAGAAAGTATATTACATGTCACATAGAAACAATGTTCTAAGAAACAAACAAACAAACAAATAAATAAATATCCTTTGGAATATTTAAACTCTTTTTGTAACCAAACCCAGATTTGGCTGTCTTTGCAATGAGAGCCAATCTTATGAGACAGGTGCTGGTGAAAAAGGAAAGGGGTTTATTCGAGTGCTGGCATCTTGAGAAGACGGGGGACTTTTCCCAGTCCTCAAAAAACCATCTTGAGATCTGAGTGCTGACGGAGGTTTTTATAAGGATGGACAGGGACTGTACAACAATTAGATCAGGGGGAGGGGAATGAGAAGTGCTGCTTCTCCTAAGAAGGGGGAGCATGAGAAAGGGAGTGGGCTTCCTCCCCTATTCTCAGAGTTCTCTCTCTTCAAACATGAATTTGTAGATTTACTGAAGACAACTGTGGCCCCAAGCTGTAGTTCTCTAAGCTGTAAGAAAGGCTAAATAGGGAATGAAAACCCAGGGCTTCCAGTGGTTCTCAACCTTCCTAATGCCGTGACCCATTAATACAGTTCCTCATGTTGTAATGACCCCCAACCATAAAATTATTTTCATTGCTACTTCACAACTGTAATTTTGCTACTGTTATGAATCGTAATGTAAATATCTGATATGCCGGATGCATTTTCATTGTTCGCGACCCACAGGTTGAGAACCGCTGATTTGCACACTTTAAGAAAACAGAGGGTTGGCTGCAGCCTTGAGAAAAGGCAGAATAAAACATAGCATTTATTGCTTAATTGCAATGTTAACTTACGGTTACCTTTTGACATATAAAAATTCAAATTTCATGTACCTTTTAAAAAATATAACTATTGCGTGAAGACATATGTTTTGCTAAAAAATTAACTACAAAATCTTGCAAAAATGCTTAAAAACATTTTCTGAGTAGTTGTCTAGTGACTAAGAATGGGACAGAAATTGTCCCCCCCTAAGTCTAGGCAACTGAATCCTTGCCTGGGCACACCTACCAGCTCCACCACTGTGACAACGGAATGGCACACACACCTTCAGATACTTGGTGGCTTTTTGAATATGGCCTGGGCAATGCACACAAATATTTGACCCTCTTGATTTGCATGAGGTTTTCTGTCCAGTGAATAGTGAACCATTTTCAGAGGTCACCTCTGGCCACTTTTGGGAAGAGCAAATCTTTGCTTTTTAATGACTCCTGTGCCTTTGTACTCATATCCCCGATAAAACCTGCCCAAGACCTTTGCTGGCATTTCCCAGTCATTATGTGAGGAGCTCTCTTTGGCTCCTCTCCCATCTCTGTGCTGCTGTCCCAGCTTGGAACAGAGCAGTGGTGCTCAGCCAGAGGTGATTTTGCCCCTGGCTTTATTTTGGGTTGTCATGACGGGAGAGAGGGACAGGGCACTATGCTACTGGCATCTGGAGGGTAGAGGTCAGAGATGCTGCTATAGTAAATATCCTCCAATGCACAGGACTGCCCCTCACAGCAAAGAATTATCCAGCCTCAAATGTCAGTGGTGCAGAGAAACCTTTAAAAAGGGCAATAACAGCTGTCAGACTTCTTTCGCTGACCCCAGACTAATGAATTTCTTACATTTTACAACAAACCAGAGCATACAATCACTTATGCACACTCACACACAGTGTAAATGTAACTAAACTTAAAATTTTATTTAGTAATTATGTAGTTAGACTTACTACGTATGGCACACTGATGTTTCCTATTATATTTCAAATGGAAAATGCTAGTCAGAACCCACTGTTCTGATTTCACAGCACACTGAGGGATCACAATCCATAGTTTACAAAATACTCTTTTAGAGAATCTCCAAGACTTTGGTGTCCAATATAATTAGGTAAATACTTCTTAAGTGTGTTCAAATGATAGGTTTACCACTTATTTTATGCCAGTTACTTAACCTCTATAGCCATCAGAACCCCCAACTATAAACTTAGAATAACAACAAGATCTACCTCAAGTCATTTTTACCAAGATTAAGTAAGGATAAAAATTATAAAGTGTCCATTATGTGATATACACTAAACATGTTAGTTCCTTTCCATGTACTATAGAGGTAATGCACTAACATCCATTTTCTAAATGAAAAATAAAATTCATCCAGCAGTGGAAAAATACGGAATTGCAATAGGAAAGAGGAATGAACCTTTTCCTGAGTGGAGAGAACTTAGAAGGTTTTGGTGACTATCAGGCCAGGACTAAGCCCCACTTCATGCATTTGAACAAGAGCAGCAGGACAGCCACAGAGCAGAGGACTAACTCTGCTCCCTTGTCCTCCTCCCTGTCATTAAGTCTCTGGTTTCAAGGCCCCTCACGGGCTTGCTTCTCCTGTGTGGGATCCAGGCTGCTCTGTTTATATCCTCAGAGTGAGGACAAATGGCTACCTGAGACTTACTTGGTGCAATTTGACACCAATGGCCACTATTGGGTGAGAATATGGGCAAAGGAAGACCTCATGGGACCCCACCAATTCCACCATTAAGAAAGCAGATACTTCACCCTTCTGTTCAAATGTACACCATGAAATACAGTTTGCTTCTATGGTTTCATTCATTCATGCACGCATTCATTCATGCATTCACTCATGTTTAGAGAAACCAGGAGGCTGCGACATGGCTGGGAAGCCCAAGCTTCACTACATGAATGGACGACTTCGAATGGAGCCCATCCGGTGGCTCCTGGCTGCAGCTGGAGTCGAGGTGGGTTGTGGGTTCTATCATCTTAAGTTGAATCTAAAATTGACTGTGGTGAAGTACTTTCTCACATAAGCTAGGAGACTTCCATACTACATGGCCTGTGAATGGTTTTGCCTTAAATAAAAATATTATGCATATTAGGAAAGAATTGGACTATTTGACCAGTAAAATTTTTAAAAATCCTGCAATTGTAAGAGTACAGGAAAAATTAAAAGAAAATTATAAAGGAAATAAAAGAAACAGCCACTAAACATAACTTATGGACCTTATTTTGATTTTAATAAACAGTAAAATATTTATGACACATATACAACTATTGATTGAATATTGCAGGATATTAAAAATCATTGCTAATTTTTTAGTTATGTGTGATATTGTGGTTATTTTAATAATAAATCTAATGTTTTAGAAATATAAATTAAAGAGTTAAGTATTAAACTTAACAACCCCATACAGTATATGGGGTTGTTTCAAATTCTCACAAGCTAGGGAGAGTGGGTGGGCATCTAGATGACACAAGACTGGCTTGTGTGATAATGATTGTAGCTGGGTGATGGATACAAAGAGTATATTTGTACTTTCATTTTGTATATAGTAGACATTTTTATAATAAAAAGATAAAAACAATAATATTAGAATGTAATGTAATTAAAAGTAAGATATAACCACAAAAGTGGAGAGGAGCAGATTATAACAAGCTGCCTGTTAAAGATTTCAGGCATGCACTCAGCCATGATTGTGTTGAGCACCTTGAAGTGCCAGGTTCTGTGCTTGGTTCTGGGGATACACGGATGAACCAGACAGACAAGGTCCCTGCCCTCAGGAAGCTTACAGTCCAGTCAGGACGCAGACAAGTGAATAGGTGATTAAAAGGAGGCATGGGGGCATCTAGGAGGACATCCAAGCACTTACAGCAAGAATGTCAAACTCGAAGGCCACAGACCACATGTGGCCCACAACAAATATTTTTGCACCCCAGTCAATATAACGGTATGTAAGAAACGTTTAATAAAAATTTCATAACTTAGTTTTTACAATATCCTGTTATATATAATTATTAATAACCAACTACAATGTTCGCTAATGACTGATTACTATAATCATGTTGCATTCATTTCCCTTACCCGCCTTACATGCAGTGGTACCATTTCTCTCCACTAATACTAGCAGCAAATATTCTAGCAGCCGATTGCCACATCGTTAGTCTTGTACTGACTTGTTTGGTGTGCGCAACAGGAAATATCTCGCTTTCGGAAAACAAGAAAAATAAGTTTATTTGCGTTACGCTTATTAATTTGTGCAGTTATTCAGTGTCTGGTAAGTTAATGTTCAAGAAAAAATATTAATTTTTCTTAAAATGTTCTATTATTTTATGTTAATGATGAGTCTTTTATTTCAGCCCTTTGTATTCAGCATGTCTCTATGGAAATAAACCTACGTTTCTATGAAAATGGAAGCTTTTGGGTTGTTTTTGCAGCCTACATAAACTTAAACCTTGTTTATTTGTTACCCGAGTTAGCCTTTGAGTTTGACATGCTTGATTTACAGTGTCAAAATGCCAGGTTCTGCATGGAAAATTGGTAGGTTTCTGTGGCATCTGTTGAGCTCTGCCCTCTAGAGGTGTCAATGAGAAAAACACTTTTCTCTCAGTCCACATCAGAGTGACTCAGCAACTCTGAGGGTTTTCAGGAGAGGGAGGCATGGATGAACTCAGGAAATTTTGTCCCATAAGTCAGAACAGTAAAGGAGGGTTTCAGGTGAGGTGAGACCGGAGCTTTAATGTGCTCCCTTCAGCCTCACAACAACATGTTTACCTGAGCCAGGATTATACTTTCTTCATTGGTTCATGAAGACATGGGGACTTGAGCCTGGCTCTTTCTTAATTTCATGAGTGAGGAAGTACACAAAAACTACAAATAGTGCCATGCAGCTTTTTTTTTTCTCTCCATAAACCCACCCCGACTTCAGCTCTGGGGTTCAGGGATGTGTTCAGAGCCTGTGGGCAGGATGAGTTCAGCACAGGAGGGCGACTAGGAGGTGATGTTGAAAACATCTCAGGCTTCCTCTACTCCATCCCAGCTTTACTGAAGAGGGTGTGGGGTAAGGATCTTGGTCAGCATTCCTGGGTTCTGTGCTCCCAAAGGTAGATCTTTACAATCATTTTCATCTCCGTTAGCCTCACAAGCAACATCACACCAGCCAATGCCATCCTACCTTGGCCACCCTCCCTTGATGACCATCCTCCATCCTTTATGTTTGTCTTGCACTGGAAGCTTTATAAATTCCTGCACACATAACTCACTACCTATCAGGTCTTCCCCTATGGAATTATGTAGATCCACAATAGACTGTTCCACTGATCAAGCTAAAGACCAAAACTTTTATCATAAAATACCCCTTTTAAACTATAAAATGAAATGAAATGAGGTAATTGTCACCTTGGTGACAGCATCTTAGATGGTTATGGGCCCATGGATATCCCACGCTGGGAGACACCTAATTTCCTGGCCTGTCTCATATGGAGAGAAAGGCTTTCCTGAGATATCAAAACTCCATAACTACAAGAACTTCCCAGTCCCTTTTCTCTGATAACACTCTCCTCCCAAATCATGACCTGACCATTGACAGAGGTAAAAGCAGGTGGAGGTGAATGGAACCTCCAAGTGTGAGCAGTTAAGTGCTGAAAGCCATGCTCTGTCCTCTTTTTAAAATATCTTTATTGTTGAAAGTATTACAGATGTTTTCTCCTACCCCCCTCCACCCTCCACCCATAACCTGCTCCACCCTGTTCCCACCCACACCCTAAAGGCCTTCCCTGCATTATTGTTTGTCCATGGGCTAAGCATATATAAATTCTTTGGTCAATCTCTTCCAGCCCCCCACACCCGCCACTTTCCTCTGAAATACATTGCATGTTTCAGTGTCTCTGGATCTGTTTTGTTCATCAATTTATTTTGTTCATTAGATTCGACACGATCATGTGATACTTATCTTTCTCTGACTGGCTTATTTTGCTTCATGTTCTGTTCTTGATGGCTCTAATCTGAATTTCCAAATGGCATAATTGTACTCCTCTGTGTACCATGCCAAACTCAGGAATCTTACCTCCTCCATATGATGTACCAGACGGAGGTCATTTAAGGTTAAAAGTTCTGTAATGCTAAGGAATGAATCACAAGAACTCCTTTACTCTTTCTGATTCTAGTTTGAAGAGCAATTTTTGGAAAGTCCAGAAGACTTGGAAAAATTAAGAAATGGTAAGACAATGTATCTAAATTCCTCTGATGAGGGAATAAATGCAATAGTGAGGTTTGAACACCAGGCAATGCCTATGAGTGTGTATGGTGGGAGCTGGAGGGTGGGTGAAAGAGAAGAAAATTAGTTCAAGTGTAAGGGTGGGGCTCCTTGAGCAGGTCTCATCACTCACTCAGGGCTAGGAAGGGCTAGAACTCAGAATATTCACCAGGGAATCATCCCTTGTGACCTGGGATACCCGCTCCTTGCTTCTCCTCCTTTCTACACCCGCTGTGAGGAGCTGTGTCCGCTCAGGACCCCACCTATCCACCGGCACTCAAACACATGCATCAGGGTGAAGAGAGTAGAAATAGGCCCAGCAGTAGCTTTGAATGATCTCTATGGTTTGTTGCAAGGTAATGTCTTAGCGATATTGCAGATGTTGAAATCAGGGAAAGAGATCCCTACGTAACAATCTCTCTCAAAACCTGCCTTAAATGCCATGAACACCACAAGAGTTACTGTGGGAACTTCCCATTTGAAATGCCATCAGGCTGGCAGCCTGCTGCAGCCTCTCTCCAGCTTCTTTTAAAAATATCCACAAAGATAAATCAATCGCAAAAAATACAGGCAGCTACCATGTATCTGATGGAAATAAAAAGGTAAATAAAATAATGAGTTAAAAAATAAAGAGCAGACTAATAAGAAAAAGGACTGTAAAAAACTAAGAACAAAATTCCATTTTGTTAAAGTATTACCTGATAATTTCAACAAACTTGTTTTCATCTTAAAGACTGTGATCCATTAGACATTTCACTCTACTTTTTCTTTCGTCTTTCAAAAGATGGGGTTTTAATGTTCCAGCAAGTGCCCATGGTGGAAATCGACGGGATGAAGCTGGCACAGACCAGAGCCATTCTCAACTATATTGCCGCCAAACACAACCTGTATGGGACAGACATAAAGGAGAGAGCCCTGTAGGTATTTCTTCTGTTTTTAAATAAACAATTAATAACAATTTAGATTCTTCCTTGAATGATCAGGATTGTGTCGGGGGATCATGACCAACAGCAGCATGAGCCTTTGAGGTATAGACCGAGGTCCAGGCCAGCAGGGAGCATGAGGAGGAGGGATTCCACTTGAAGTGGAATCAAGCAGTGGGATTAGAAAGGAAGACTCAGTCCACAGAGGTAGCACAGGGAGTGACAGGCTTTTCCAAACACTGGTGAACCATGAAGCCAGGAGGATGGTGGAGTCAGGACTCCAGGTGCTCAGGCCTTTAAAGAAAAGACTGGGGAAGGACACAAAGGGGCTCATTCTCAAGTTCCAGAAATTACAGGCATAGTTACCAGGAGCTGTGGGGAGCCGGCATGGCCATGGCATACTCATGCCAGCTCAGCCTGGTTCAGTGACCCTGAGTGGGGGCAATGAAAGGCTTAGAAAAAAGCAGACAAGAGAATGAATGCTGGATCTCAGTGGGACGCTGCTACTCTGATAGACAGCGCCAACGCCCACAAGCCGTGCCTTTATTTTATAGCAGATGCCACGAGGCAAAGTAAGGGCGTGATCAAGATGTTTACAACATTCTCCTGGGTTTCAATCCTACTCAACTACATGCACCTGAACTCTATCAAGCCTACATCACTCAGGCACGTGGGGCCACGTGTTCAAACTATAGTTCAAGCTTACAACTATAGCTGTTGGCTATAATTGTGCTGGGAAGGCTCTGCCCTCCAGCTGGGACTTGCACGTGGCAATGAGAGGACTGTGCCCTCTTCTCAGTCCAAGGCTTGAACCTGCCCAAAACACTGTAGCCGCGCCCCACAAGGAACCTAACTCACCAGCCCATTGTGTGGACTGGCCACTTGACAATGGTTAGCAGAGGCAGGTTTTCAAGAGGCCAGGGTTACTTGGAGCATATTTTTTGTACTGAAGCAGCCACATTTATTCAATGCAGCTACATCTGGGAGGGGTGGGGGTGTGTTCTTTCTTTTTGAGAGGGAACCACATGATTGAAACTAAAACTTGTAAGGAACTGGTACCACTTACTCGAAACGTTGAACATAGACTTATGTTCATAGACTTATCCTATGTCAGCACCTCCACCTCTAGGTATGTGCCCAAGATAATAAACACTACATCCACACTAAACCTTGTACTGTGGCTTCATAGACCTCCTTGGGAGCCCTCAGGTGAAATCTGAAACTGGCTCCTATCTGTGAAGGGCAGGGAGAGACTGAAGAAAAAGGCCCTCTAGTCCTTATTGGTAGGTGGCAGGTTTAATAAACAAGGAAATTTGTTCGTGACCACAAAACGAGTAGTTTTCTGAGTCCACCTTCCAGGATCTTAAAAGGTTATATAGAGGCCTCAACTGGCTCACATACCAAGTCCAGATGGTCTTATCACCACATTCCTAACTCAAGGCTGTGTCCTGGGGAAGGCATGTGGAGAGCACATTCCAAGCACAGGGGAGGGAGTGGGGAGCCTCCAATTGCCCAGGTCCAACTTGTGGGTCAAATGACACTCACATCTTCTTGATGACCTTCCCCAACATGCACACAAATGTTCATAGCAGCATTTCTCACAATATTTAAAGAGTGGAAACAATAGGTATGTCCATCAACTGGTGAATGAATGAACAAAGAGCAGAATATTACACAACGGAATGTAATTTAGCCATAGAGAGGACAAAATTCTGATGTAGGTGACAACATGAATGAACTTTAAAAATAGTATACAAAATGAAAGAAACCACACACAAAAGGCCATATATAAAATGATTCCATTCATATAAAATGTCCAGACATTCAAATCCATATAAACAGAAAGTAGTGTGTGATCTCCTGGGGATGGAGTTTTGGGGAAATAGGAAGTGACAGTCAAGGGCACAGAATTTCTTTTGGGCATGATAGGAAATGTTCTGGCATGAGAGAATGTGATGATGATTTCAGAATGTACTAAAAACTACTGAATAGTACACCTTACATAAAGGGTGATATTTATGGTGTGTAAATATAGTATTTCAATAAAGCTGGTATATTTATAAGTATTGTAGAAAACCCAGTTTAGAACAAAAGAAAAGAAACTCCTCTATAAAATGCACTGGTTGGAACTATATAAAGGATCGCACCCATTCAGGGGATGTTTCAGGTAGAGTCTTGAGCAGTGCAAACATGGCCAAAGTTTAGAAACAGCACAAGGAGAAGGTTGGGAACTGTGTTCTATGGGGACTCATTGGAAAAACTGCTAATATTGGGCATATAAATGGGCCTGGGTGGTGTAACAGGATGAGAGAGCGAGAGGGACATGACTGAGGTGTCTGTGCCAGGGACTCTGCAGATTCCTCAGGTGGCAGGCCTTTAGCCTTATGGATCACATGGAGTTTGTGCCCAGAACCAACCACAGCATAGATGGCAAACCCTAGGTAGCATCTCAGTGGGTACCTGCAATGATTCCACCAATTTCTCTATGCCTGTGACTCTGGACACTGCACTGATGTTCTCTGTCAGTATATTTGGTAATGAGTACAACAAAAATTTTAGACGAAGATAACCACCTTGATATGAAATGTTAAAACCAAGTGAAAATCATAGCTGAATGACTGGTATATAAAAATGCACCCAGCCCTAGCTGTTTTTATTCAGTGGACAGAGGGTCAGCCTGCAGACAGAAGGGTTCCGGGTTCGATTTGGGCCAAAGGCACATGCCCGGGTTGTGGGCTCGATCCCCAGTAGCAGGCATATAGGAAGCAGCGATCAATGATTCTCTCTCATCATTGATGTTTCTCTCTCTCTCTCTCTCTCTCTCTCTCTCTCTCCCTCTCCCTTCCTCTCTGAAATCAATAAAGAAATATATTTTTTAAAAATGCACCCAATGGAGGTGAATTACTTTGCTACCTCCCAATAACCCATTCTCTTAGATTTTTAAACTATAACATGTAAGGCAGGTGACAGTTGACAATTGGGTCATTTTTGTCTTTCAGGATTGATATGTATTCAGAAGGTATTGCAGATTTGTATGAAATGATCCTGCGTTTACCACTATGCCCACCTGATGAACAAGATGCCAAGATGACCCAGATCAGAGAGAGAACAACAAATCGTTATTTCCCAGCCTTTGAAAAGGTAAGTGGGATGGTCAGTGTTTGGGGAACTGAGACTAGAGGACAAAGATAACTGGTGCCTGGGCAGTCCTGGGGATTTGACCTTCACTTCCAATGGGCCCTCCTGACTAGTGATGGAGCACCCTGGCTCTCCAGGGATGTTATCAAAATCAGCTGTGGGTAGGACATGTACCTGTTATACCCAAGTTATAATCTGTCAGCAAAAGTTCAGTTTACTAGGACCCGATTTAAAATTCTCTCTTTGATGGCATTTCATGGCCACAGTTAGAGCCACACTAGCAATTAGAGTAGATCCTGCAGAGCACCATGCAGGGGCTTTTCATCCAAGAGGAGTGCGAGGAAAGCAACTCAATGGAAAATATGCTGACAACAGGCAACATGACCCCAACTGCCCACCAGGAGGATATGGTAGTGTTTCTGGGATGGATGACATGTATCTAAACAGAGAGAAAGGCAGTGGGATGAAGAGGAAGAAATAGATAAAAAGATGTTAAGGAATAAATAATCTACACATTTTGTGAACATGGCTCTCAAACTTTTGAGGAAAGTCATGCAAAACAAAGGAATAAAGTTCCATCAATATACATAATACATACATCAGTTAATGCTTCTCTTTGAAGGTAAAAGGAGAGTATTTCAGATTAAAACACCCTGGAATCATACTAAATAAAATCATGAACAACAACAACAAAAATAGTGTAAGGGATACAGGGGGCTTACATAGAAGTAAAAAGATTAATACTGAGGAACTTATTTTTTTTGTGAGTATTTTGGTTTTTTTTCATTGTAGTTTATTTCTAATATTATGCCATCGTGGTCTGAGAAGATGCTTGGTATGATTTCAATCTTCTTGAATTTGGGGAGACTTTGTTTGTGACCCAATATGTGGTCTATTTTTGAATATGTCCCATGAGCACTTGAGAAGAACGTATATTTTGTGGCTTTGGGGTGAAGTGTTCTGAAGATGTCAATTAAGTCCATCTGATCTAGTGAGTCATTTAGGATTGCTGTTTCTTTGCTGAGTTTTTGTCTAGCGGATTTATCCAGTGATGTCAGTGGTGTATTAAAGTCCCCTACTATGATTGTATTGTTGTCGATCTCTCCCCTGATATCTTCCAGGAGTTTTCTTATGTATGTGGGTGCTCCTGCATTGGGTGCATATATGTTTATCAGGGTTATATCCTCTTGTTGTATTGATCCCTTTAGTATTATGAAGTGGCCTTCCTTATCTCTTGTTATGGCCTTCACTTTGAGGTCTATTTTGTCGGATATAAGTATTGCTACCCCAGCTTTTTTTTCATTTCCATTTGCCTGAAAGATATTTTTCCATCCCTTCACTTTCAGTCTGTGTGAGTCCCTTTTAATGAGGTGGGTCTCTTGTAGACAGCAAATGTATGGGTCATGTTTTTTTATCCATTCAGCCACTCGATGTCTTTTGATTGGACCATTTAGTCCATTTACGTTTAAAGTTATTATTGAAAGGTACTTGTTTGTAGCCATTTCTTTTTTTGTGTGGCTGTTTTCTTTCTGGGCTTTTTATTTCTTCTTTTTACACCAGTCCCTTTAGCATTTCTTGCATTGCTGGCTTGGTGGTGATGAACTCCCTTAGCCTTTTTTTGTCTGTGAAGCTTCTTATTTCCCCTTCAATTTTGAATGATAGCCTTGCTGGATAGAGTATTCTTGGATTCAGTCCTTTGCTTTGCATCACTTTGTAAATTTCTGTCCATTCTTTCCTGGCCTGATGTGTTTCTGTTGAGAAATCGTTTGATAATCTGATGGGGGATCCTTTGTAGGTAACTCTCTGTTTCTCTCTTGCAGCCTTTAAGATTCTCTCTTTGTCTTGTACATTTGCCATCGTTATTATGACGTGTCTTGGTGTGGGTCTTTTGGGGTTCATCTTGCCTGGGACTCTCTGTACTTGTGTAACTTTTTTCTTCCCCATATCTGGGAAGTTTTCTGTCATTATTTCTTCAAATAGATTTTCTAATCCTTGCTGCTCTTCTTGTCCTTCTTGCAGCCCTATTATGCGTATGTTACTTCGTTTCATGTTGTCCCGAAGCTCCCTTAGGCTCTCCTCCTGTTTTTTAATTTTTTTCTCCAGTTGCTGTTCAGATTGAGCTTGTTTCTCTGCCTTATCTTCTAACTCACTAATTCGGTCCTCTGCTTCTTTCAGCCTGCTGTTGAAACTTTCCATGGTGTTTTTGATTGTAGCTATATCACTTTTCATTTCTTCCTGATTCTTGCATAGGTTGTTGATTTTCTCATCCATCCGGTGAATGAATTGTACTGGGGGTTTCTTTGTCTACCCATGTTTGATCTCACGGACAGATCTAGATGTTGAGTCATTCAGTGGCTGCTCCCTGGGTGGCAGTGGCTCCTCGGGCTGCAGTTACTCCTTGGGCGGTTGTGGTAGCAGCTGCTTCTTAGCTGGCAGCAGCTCCTGTGGTGGGTGCTGTTCACCGCTGTGGTGGCTCCTCTGGCTGGTGGGGGGAGGCTTCACACACAGCTGCTGTTTCTCAGACAGAGGGTGTGGTGATCAGGAGGCTGCTGTTCCTTCAGGAACTTATTTTTATTAAGTATTAAATCATTCATTCATTCAACAAATATTAATCTGTTGCTTGTGTGTGAGGTTCTATTCAAAGAGGAAAGAATTTGGTATTAATCAGAACATACAAGTACACTCTCCTGGTCCTTGTGGTGCTAAGAGTTTAGGCACCTTTCACATGATGAAAACCTAAATAGATATTGCAATTTAGATGTATCTATACTTTGAAAATAAAGAGTTCCATGCTCACATGAATAAAGGGTCCCATGATCCCATGAAAATAAAGAGCCCTATGATCACATGAATGAAAAATGCATATAACAATATAGCATTTGATATTTTATTGTAGTCATTAATTACATATCCATTCATGTCTATCTATCTATCTAGTCTGAAAGCGTATTTGCCAAAATGTTATCTTTAGTCAGTGGTCCACATGTATTTTTTCTCTATGATTTCCACATTGCTGTAATGACTTTAATAAACATTACATATTTCTCCAATATTTAATTATAAAAAACTGAAACAGAAAAGTTGAAAGAGATGTACAATAAACTCATATGTACTCAGCACCTAGATTAAAAATTAACATTTTATAATTATGTTTGCTTAATCATATATCTCCCCATCCCTCTCTGCTGTAATCAAACATTATTTTTAAAAATGTATTTTTATTGATTTTTTACAGAGAGGAAGGGAAAGGACTAGAGAGTTAGAAACATCGATGAGAGAGAAACATCGATCAGCTGCCTCCTGCACACCCTCTACTGGGGATGTGCCCGCAACCAAGGTAACATTTTATAATTATGTTTGCTTAATCATATATCTCCCCATCCTCCCTGCTGTAATCAAACATTATTTTTTGATGCATTTAAAAGTAAGTTACAGACAACTGCAGTCACCAGTAGGCAGTTCACACGTGAATTGTAACAAATTCTCCCAATGTTATTGAGAGGCACAGGTGGCTTAGGAGTAAGAGACAATGTTGTAAGAGAAATGGTGAGTTCAAATTGGTCCAGGATTATTTCAGATCCTACATAGGTAGACCAGGAAATGTGATGAGCAGACAAGAGGAGAAGTATAGACTCTGAAATAGTGTTCTTGGGATTGAGGAAGGATGTCATGAAGATGGAGTCTTTGCCCGAAGGAGAGAGAGAACAGCCTGGAGAAGCAAGTCGTGAAATCTCAAAGCTGCTGAGGCTTCTGAGCGTGTAGCACATAGAAACACAGTGCAGTTAGTGCAAGACCTGGTCAGACCAGCATGCACAGAGGGAGCCCAGTGATGTGGGAATGGGAAAATGCAATGGTTGCCTGGGCTTCAGCTGAGGGGTGAGGAAAGAACTGCAAAGACCTTCTTCTCTCTTTCTCATTGAGTCAGGGGAGATGAATGTGGTCTGATGCTCTGCACCGGTCCAGTGAGACAGCAGAGATGGGAAGCTGGAGAGACCTGGGCAGGAGCAGGGGGACCCAGCCTGAGTGCACCTGTGTTCATAATCTGCTCTTTCCAATTCACCAGGTGTTGAAGAGCCATGGACAACACTACCTGGTTGGCAACAGGCTGAGCAAGGCTGACATTCACCTGGTTGAACTTATCTACCAAGTTGAAGAGATTGACCCCAGCCTTCTGGCCAACTTCCCGCTGTTGAAGGTGACCCCTTTCACAGCCCTGGGGAAGGAACCCACATCGCCCATCTTGGAATCTAATATCTGGGCTCTTGGACTGGCCATGTTATGATTGCATCATTGTCCACGCCCCGCTGCCCCCAGGTCTACAAAATTTTCTTGTAGGCCCTGGTCTGAGAAAGGAAAAGAATATTGTTTTGCCAAGGAAATTGGGGGTGGATGCTGCCCCAAGGAGAATAGTTCATCTTTCACAATGAGAGGGACCCAGGGCTCAGCGTCTCTGTGCTCAGCCCCGTTCCATGCAGTTTCTGTCCTCATTTTCTCTGGGATTCCCTTCCTCCCCCGTGTGTCCTCGTCTCTCTTACCTGAGTCTGTGTGAGCAGATCTCCTTCCTCTGATTGCCTTCCCTCAGCTCCTGCTCCTTCTCTCAGACACTGTGTTTCTCTCCCCACAGCCCCTTCTCTCTTTCTGTCTGTCTGTCTCTCTCTCACAGGGAAGATTGCTTTTGACTGTCCACATGGTTGGCCTTCTATATTTTCTATCTTCAGCTCCAGCCCAGTTGTCCCATATATTCATTTCTCCAGTTTGGAGCCTTTACCTGTGTTGCTCTGACAGACTCATTAGTCTTCCTTGTCTGCACAAGAGTGAGAATCCACAGGATTTCCATGTGGGAAGAAGACTGTGAACTGAATCTTGTCTCTGGGGAAAGTGCTATTGAGCTGTGTTTCCTTCCCCTTATCTTCCTTTCTTGCTGGGTATCCCTTTCCCAGCTCCCTACTGGTGCTGATAGAGGGGACTCCGTTGGTCCTGTCTAGGAGGGTCTCAGATTCCTTGGCCTGTGTAATGAGCGGTGGGTGTTGTGTCTCCATCTGAGGCTGTGCTTTGTGCATTGCAGGCCCTGAAAACCAGGATCAGCAACCTCCCTCCTGTGAAGAAGTTTCTGCAGCCTGGCAGTCAGAGGAAGCCTCCCATAGATGCAAAAGCAGTAAAAGCAGCCAGGGAGATTTTCAAGATTTAAATAATGCAGGCATGGATTCCTAGCACATGCAGGAGCAATCTACTGAAGTTGTCCAACAGTGAAATGCTTTACCTAGATGTAGACCTCTGATCTTGTGAGAATAATAAATTTTTTCCCAATTTATCAAATAATAAACTTCTATGAGCTGATTTAGTTATAGTTTATTCTTGTTCATTAAGATCCAATATGAAATCAGATTTTATCTCTCTTTGCTAGATTGTAGGATTTTGGAAGGCTTTATCATCTCTGTGCAAGAACTTCACCCTGATGGCAAAAATGGCTAATTCGCCCTAACCGCTTTGGCTCAGTGGATAGAGTGTCGGTCTGCGGACTGAAGTGTCCCAGGTTCAATTCCGGTCAAGGGCATGTACCTTGGTTGTGGGCACATCCCCAGTGAGGGGTGTGCAGGAGGCAGCTGATCGGTGTTTCTCTCTCATTGATGTTTCTAACTCTCTATCCCTCTCCATTCCTCTCTGTAAAAAATCAATAAAATATATTTTTTAAAAAATGTCTAATTCAACAGTTTTAAAGGATAAGGTGACAAAGTTAAATATGCTTCTTAGACAGACCCATTTGAGGGCATTATGTTAAGTGAAATAAGTGAGGCAGAAAAAGACAAATACTATAGAATTCATATGTGGAATCTGAAAACCAAACAAAAAAACTTACAGTTATAAAGAGCAGATTTCTGGTTGCTAGAGGTGGAGGCGAACAACATGGGTGAAGGGGATCAAAGGTACAAACTTCTAGTTACAAAATAAATAAGTCCTGGGATGTCATTATGTACAGTGTGGTGACTATGGTTAACAATACTGCATATTATATTTACAACTTGTTAAAGAGAGTAGATCTTAAAAATTCTCATCACAAGAAAACACATTTGCAACTATATGTGGTCATGGATGTTGACTGGACTTATTGTGGTCATCATTTCACAATATCTACACTAATAAAAGACAAACATGCAAATTGACCGTACCTTTGCTATACCTTAAGCCACGCCCAGCAGCCAATCAGAGCGACTATATGTAAATTAACCCAACCAAGATGGCGGCAGGCAACCATGGAGCTGGAGCGAGCAGGAGGCTTGGTTGCTTCAGTGATGGAGGAAGCCAAGCTTCCCACCTGCCACGGCCAGCTATGAGCTCCACTCAAGGCAACAAAGTTTCAATTATACAAGCTAAATAAACCCCAGATACCTGATTTCAGCCGATCGTGAATACCTGCTTGCCGATCGTGACCACAGAGCTGGAGCAAGCAGAAGGCTTGGGTTGCCCCTGGTGATGGAGGAAGCCAAGCTTTCTGCCCGCCGTGTGTTGGGGTCTGACCC
>NW_005370008.1:664777-671149 GCF_000412655.1 Myotis brandtii
AGCAGAACGACTGGGAATGATTGGTCACTATGACACACACTGACCACCAGTAGGCAGATGCTCAATGCAGGAGCTGTCCCCTGGTGGTCAGTGCGCTCCCACATGAGGGAGCTCTGCTCAGCCACAAGCCAGGCTGATGGCTGCCAGCACAGCAGTGGTGGCGGGAGCCTCTCTCACCTCCTCAGCAGCACTAAGGATGTCCAACTGCAGCTTAGGTCTACTCCCTGCTGGTAAGTGGACAATCCCCCGAGGGCTGCCAGGCTGCCAGAGGGATGTCTGACTGCCAGCTTGGGCCCGATCCCCCAGGGAGCGAGCCTAAGCCAGCAGGTGGACATCCTCTGAGAGGTCCCAGACTGCAAAAGGGCATAGACCGGGCTGAGGGACCCCCCCACCCAGTGCACAAATCTTTGTGCACTGGGCCTCTAATCCTATATAATAAAAGGCCAGCCACCATAAGCTTAACGACCAGAACAACCAGAGACCAGAACCACCACAGCCCCTCGCAAGACTGGCCCCACCCCCCAGCAAAGAAAGAGGGAGGCCCAGTCCAACAGTGGTGACTCTGTGGCAGGTGTGCGGCTGGCCAGTGATCTCCCCACAGAGGGAGCCCCAGGCCAGCCAAACCATCGCACCCCACACCTGTCGCCTACAGAGGGAGGCCACTGGTGGCAGGGTAGGGGGGGCAATGCTGCACAGATGGCAAACAATGGCAACTACAGGAGTGGGGCGGCTGCCTGCAGCCGGAGGAAGGAAAGCCCTGATAGGCCCTGATCTGAGGGGAGACCTAGGGACCCTACCTGAGGGGTCCCAGATTGTGAGAGGGTGCAGGCTGGGCTGAGGGACTCCCCCTGAGTGCACAAATTTTCGTGCACCAGTCCTCTAGTATACATATATTGAATCATTATGTTGTACTCTGGAAACTAATATAATGCTGAAGGTCAATTATATTTCAAAAAGAAGAGAAAAGAAAAACCACTTTGGCTGTCTTTTTTTCAGTCCAGGATTTCACACCGATTAGTTGCCATAGACTCCTCCAATCCGAGACAATTTCTCAGTCTTTCTCTATTTGTCGACCTTGGGGCTCTAGGAGAACACTGGCCTAATGTCCCTCAATATGGCTCTGCCTGATGTTTCCTCGTGGCTTGATTGAAGTTATATGTTTTTTTGCAAGAATACTACAGAAGTTATGCTGTTCCTATCTAGGGGCATCACTTCCGGACATAGCATCATAACCAAGACAAAATATGTCTTATTAACAATGAAGCTAACCTTGATCCTTTGACTCAAGTAGTGTCTGCCAGTCTTGTCAGCTATAATGTTCCTATTTGGAATTAGTAAATATTTTATAGGGAAGTACTTTGTGACTATGCAAATATTCTGTTTCTAAATGAGCTTTCAGCCACCAACTTTAACATTCATTAGGGATCTTGCCTACAGCAAATGTTACTATAGTGTTTGCTTAATGGCGATTTTCCTCATTCCTTCTACAGGGAGCAATTTAAATTCTCTTGTAAGAAAGAGCTATCTCTTCTCCCTTATTTATTTACTCAATTATTTACTTATAGCAGCATAGACTTATGGATATTTTACCATAAGGGAACGATCTAATACTGTTAATATACATTTTATTGTTCTAGCTTTGACCTTTGGAAGATATTTCAGGTTGGCTCCTATGTCCTTGAAACAAGATTCCTCCCTTTATGGGTAATTCCATATATTTTCTGCCCCAAAGATGTTTCAGGATATCTAGTGTTTCCTCTACCCCAATCCAGACTGGTCAAGCAGGGCTAGTGAATGTGCCCAGGAGGAAGGCAAGAGGCCCCTCCATGCCCAAGGCTGCAATTGGGCTGGAGCTCAGGGTGAGGAGGGATGTGAGGAGGCACCCTTGCAGGCATGGGAGTCACTGAAGGAGGTAAAGAAGGTGGTGATCCTCAGACTTGCATCTTAGAAAAACTGTTATTGAACTAAAGGGGTTCATTTGCTTGTGTGCATCAAAGCCCAATCAAATGCAGCAGGTTTATTAACTGAGGAAATGGCGCCAAGCCCAGAGTCACAGGTGAGCAAATGCTCAAAGATGTGGCTCCGGATGGCTTCTAATAGACACATTATGAAGGGGAAGAAGTCATTAATCATGATGACTAAGGGAGTTAGGGTCGTGGTCATGGTCATGGTTCTAATGATTGGTCGATGCTAGGGTAGGGGGTAGTTATCATTGCATCTGGTCCTGATGTCAGCCATGGCATTGCTCTGTCTGGTTTCACAAGGGTGTGGTTGGTGGGCTGGTTCTGCTTTTCTGGGTCTCGAGCTGAAACACAACTGAGGCCTCGATGTCATGTCTAGTTTGGCTGACACTCTGTCTCTGTGGTCAGCAGAGAGGCTTTGTTCCTAAGATGGTTTGATTCCGACCAGAACCTCATTGTTTGGAGGACTTAATGATTAAGGGAATGGACGTGGGGGGAGAAAGAGGTAGGTGAGCCAGGGTGCTGGGTAAGCCAGTTTGAATCAAAGAGAAAGGAATGGAGTTTCTGCATGGTTACCACCACTCTGGTTGCAAGTAGAGAGCAGACCAGAGGGCAGTGAAGCTGCAGTTGGGGAGGTTACTGGGGTGGTGGAGGTGAGAAATCATGAGGCCTGATCTCGGGCAGTGGAAGAGAGAGATGGGCAGTGGAAGAGAGAGACGGGCAGTGGAAGAGAGACAGGCATGGCAGTTGGGAGTTGCGTTGCCATGGCTCTGTGTCATCCAGGGGGCAGGCAAGGAGAGGCAAGTCCACTGTGTGAACACCTTGGCTGCCAGTGCTGCCTTAGCTCTAAGGAGGAAACGGAGAGGAGGAGGAGGAGCCTGTGGAGCAGACTTTGATTTTGGTTTCTGAGAAGCTGAGTTTGAGGGGACCGAGGAACAAGATGCTGGAGATGAGCTGTGGGCTGTCAGGGGCAAAACCCTGTGGCTTCTGAGCTGAAATAAGGTAACCTGGTCAGGAGGGAGGAGAGGCAGGGGCAGGGCTGTGTGCCCAGCTCAGAGCTGGTTTCTCCTGGATGAACCTGGGAGAGAGGAAGCCCTGAGGTCTCCCAGAGGGAGAAGGAAAGATCCTGTAATACAGGTCAGTCTCGCTATGACGTGGGTTAAGTTTCTGTCAACTTGGAAGGCAACTCACATCCTCCTTCCCTGGGACATCATCCCCACCCCTTCCCCCCGAAGCAGACTAAGAGCAGGCAGCTCCCTCACAGGGGACCAGAAGGGTCCCTTGAAATCAGAAGCTGAACTCCAGGGGCAGGTGTCGGGGAGAGCTCTGCCCAGACCTTTCTCCTGGCACATGACCCGTGTACCTCTGCCTTCTGGACACATCCATCTGACTGCCCCTCAGGCAACTCAAACTAACCAAACCACAAACAGAAATCGGGTTTCCATTCTGAGATTGGCCCTGCTGGCCCACAGCGTTGCCCAGGCTGGAAGCCTGCCATATCCCTGACCTGCTCTCCCCCTGTGAATCCCCGTTTCCCCTTCATTCTCACTCCAACTCAGCTGCTTCTCTCCACACCAACCCTCTTGATAAGGGTTAGCAGAGGCAGGTTTTCAAGAAGCCCGGTTTACTTAGAACATTTTTTTTTTTTTACTGAAGCAGCCAGATTTATTCAAGGCAGCTACATCTGGGGGTGGGGTGGGGTGGGGGTGTTCTTTTTGAGAGGGAACCACATGATTGAAACTAAAACTTGTAAGGAACTGGTACCACTTACTCAAAACGTTGAACATAGACTTATCCTATGTCAGCACCTCCACCTCTAGGTATGTGCCCAAGATAATAAACACTACATCCACACTAAACCTTGTACTGTGGCTTCATAGACCTCCTTGGGAGCCCTCAGGTGAAATCTGAAACTGGCTCCTATCTGTGAAGGGCAGGGAGAGACTGAAGAAAAAGGCCCTCTAGTCCTTATTGGTAGGTGGCAGGTTTAATAAACAAGGAAATTTGTTCATGACCACAAGACAAGTAGTTTTCTGAGTCCACCTTCCAGGATCTTAAAAGGTTATATAGAGGCCTTAACTGGGTCACATACCAAGTCCAGATGGTCTTATCACCACATTCCTAACTCAAGGCTGTGTCCTGGGGAAGGCATGTGGAGAGCACATTCCAAGCACAGGGGAGGGAGTGGGGAGCCTCCAATTGCCCAGGTCAAGCTTGTGGGTCAAATGACACTCACATCTTCTTGATGACCTTCCCCAACATGCACACAAATGTTCATAGCAGCGTTGCTCACAATATTTAAAAAGTGGAGACAATAGAAATGTCCATCAACTGGTGAATGAATGAACAGAGTGCAATATTTATACAATGGAATGTAATTTAGCCATAGAGAGGACAAAATTCTGATGTAGGTGACAA
The DNA here is from genome assembly GCF_000412655.1 of Myotis brandtii. Lineage (NCBI taxonomy): Eukaryota > Metazoa > Chordata > Mammalia > Chiroptera > Vespertilionidae > Myotis > Myotis brandtii. The sequence continues at coordinate 669,157 of NW_005370008.1, forward strand.
GATAAATGAACTTTAAAAATAGCATACAAAATGAAAGGAACCACACACAAAAGGCCGTATGTAAAATGATTCCATTCATATGAAATATCCAGACATTCAAATCCGTATAAACAGAAAGTAGTGTGTGATCTCCTGGGGAAGGAGTTTTGGGGAAATAGGAAGCAACAGTCAAGAGCACAGAATTTCTTTTGGGCACGATAGGAAATGTTCTGGCATGAGAGAATGTGATGATGATTTCAGAATGTACTAAAAACTACTGAATAGTACACCTTACATAAAGGGTGATATTTATGGTGTGTAAATATAGTATTTCAATAAAGCTGGTATATTTATAAGTATTGTAGAAAACCCAGTTTAGAACAAAACTCCTCTTTAATATGCACTGGTTGGCACTACTAATATATAAAGGATCGCACCCATTCAGGGGATGTTTTAGGTGGAGTCTTGAGCAGTGCAAACGTGGTCAAAGTTTAGAAACAGCACATGGAGAGGGTTGGGAACTGTGTTCTTTGGGGACTGTATTCGATGGGAACTCATTGGAAGAACTGCCAATAATGGGCATATAAACGGGCCTGGGTGGTGTAACAGGATCAGAGAGGGAGAAGGACATGACTGAGGTGTCTGTGCCAGGGACTCTCTGCTGATTCTTCAGGTGGCAGGCCTTTAGCCTTGTGGATCACACACAGTTTGTGCCCAGAACCAACCACAGCAGAGATGGCAAACCCTAGGTAGCATCTCAGTGGGTACTTGCAATGACTCCACCAATTTCTCTATGCCTGTGACTCTGGACACCACACTGATGTTCTCTGTCAGTATATTTGGTCATGGGCATAACAAAAATTTTAGACGTAGATATCCACCTTGATATGAAATGTTAAAGTTAAAAGAAAATTATAGCTGAATGACTGATATATAAAAATTCACCCAATGGAGGTGAATAATTTTGCCATCTCCCAATACCCCATTCTCTTACATTTTTAAACTATAACATGTAAGGCAGGTGACAGTTGACAATTGGGTCATTTTTGTCTTTCAGGATTGATATGTATTCAGAAGGTATTGCAAATTTGAATGAAATGACCATGCGTTTCCCACTATGCCCAAAAAGATGCCAAGATGACCCAGATCAGAGAGAAAACAACAAATCGTTATTTCCCAGCCTTTGAAAAGGTAAGTGGGCTGTTCAGTGTTTGGGGCGCTGAGACTAGAGGACAAAGAGAAATGGTGCCTGGGAAGTCTCGGGACATTGAACTTCACTTCCAACGGGCCATCCTGACTACTGATGGAGCACCCTGGCTCTCCAGGGATGTTATCAAAATCAGCTGTGGAAAAGATATGTACCTGTTATACCCAAGTTATAATCTTTCAGCAAAAGTTCAGTTTACTAGGACCCGATTTAGAATTCTCTATTTGATGGCATTTCATGGCCACAGTTAGAGCCACACTAGCAATTGGAGTAGATCCTGCAGAGCACCATGCAGGGGCTTTGCATCCAAGAGGAGCACAAGGGAAGCAACTCATTGGAAAATATGCTGACAACAGGCAACATGACCTGCATGAACCCACCAGGAGGATACGATGGTGTTTCTGGGATGGATGAGATGTACCTAAACAAAGAGAAAGGCAGTGGGATGGAGAGGAAAAAACAGATAAAAAGATGTTAAGGAATAAATAATCTACAAATTTTGTGGATATGTCTCTCAAACTTTTGAGGGAATTCATACAAAACTAAGGAAATAAAGTTCCATCAATATACATAATACATATATTAGATAATGCTTCTCTTTGAAGGTAAAAGGGAAATATTTCAGATTAAAACACCCTGAAATCATCTACACTAATAAAAGAGAAACATGGTAATTAGCGTACGACCGCTACCCTTTTCATTGGCTAATCAGTGAGTATATGCAAATTAACTGTCAGCCAAGATGGCGGCCGGCAGCCAGGCACTGAAGCGAGCACGAGGCTTGCTTGCTGCAGACTCCAACATTCC
>NW_005370008.1:672173-683470 GCF_000412655.1 Myotis brandtii
GGCGCCCCAACCCCCTGATCAGCCCTGCTCTGTGCGTGACAAGGGGTGGCGCCGCAACCTCCCCATCGACCCTGCCTTGAGTGTGACAGGGGGCGGTGCCCCAACCCCCCAATCGGCCCTACCCTGAGCGTGACTGAGGGTGGCATCGCAACCTCCCGATCTGCCCTGCTCTGTGCATGACAGGGGGCGGTGCCCCAACTCCCTAATCGGCCCTGCTCTGAGCCCGACCAGGGGCTGCACCTAGGGATTGGGCCTGCCCTCTGCCACCCGGGAGCAGGCCTAAGCCAGCAGGTCATTATCTCCCGAGGGGTCCCAGACTGCAAGAGGGCACAGGCCGGGCTGAGGGAACCCTTCTCCCCCCCGATTGCACAAATTTTTGTGCACCGGGCCTCTAGTCTATACTAATAAAAGGGTAATATGCTAATTATACTGGGAGACCTTTGGGGAGACCTTCTGGACATCCTTCTGGACAAAACCATGATGGTGGGGTGGAGGCAGAAGCCATTAGGGGCAATCAGGCCAGTAGGGGAGGGCAGTTGGGGGTGATCAGGCTGGCAGGTGGGGGAGGGGTTAGGGCAATCAGGCCAGCAAGGGGGGAAGGTTGGCAGTGAGAAAGCCGGCGGGGGAAAGCAGTTGGGGGTGAGCAGGCCGGCAGGCAGGTGAGCAGTTAGGAGTCAGCAGTCCCGAATTGCAAGAGGGATGTACAACTGTCCGATCGGTCCTAAACCAGCACTGGGACATCCCCCAAGGGGTCCCAGATTGGAGAGGGTGCAGGCTGGGCTGAGGGACACCCCCACTCCATGCACAAATTTCGTGCACCGGGCCACTAGTGCTAAATAAAAATCATGAACAACTACAAAAAGATTGTAAGGGATACATGAGGCTTACATAAAAATGAAAACATTAATATTGAGGAACTTATTTTTATTAAATATTAAATCATTCATTCACTCAAAAAATGTTAATTTGTTGCTTGTGTGTGAGGTTCTATACAAAGAGCAAAGAATTTGGTATTAATCAGAACATACTAGTACACTCTCCTGGTCCTTGTGGTGCTAAGAGTTTAGGCACATTTCCCATGATGAAAACCTAAACAGACTTTGCAAGTTAGGTGTATCTATACTTTGAAAATAAAGGGTTCCATGCTCACATGTATAAAGAGCCCCATAATCTCATGAAAATTAAGAGCCCTATGATCACGTGAATGAAAGCAAAATGCATATAACAATATAGCATTTGATATTTTATTGTAGTCATTAAGTACTTATCCATTCATATCTATCTATCTATCTATCTATCTAGTCTGAAAGCGTATTTGCCAAAATGTTATCTTTAGTCAGTGGTCCACATGTGTTTTTTCTCTATGATTTCCACATTGCTGCAATAGTTTTAATAAGCATCACATATTTCTCCAATATTTAATTATAAAAAACTGAAACAGAAAAGTTGAAAGAGATGTACAATAAACTCATATATACTCAGCACCTAGATTAAAAATTAACATTTTATAATTATGTTTGCTTAATCATATATCTCCCCATCCTCCCTGCTGTAATCAAACATTATTTTTTGATGCATTTAAAAGTAAGTTACAGACAACTGCAGTCACCAATAGGTGGTTCACATGTGAATTGTAACAAATTCTCCTTATGTTATTGAGAGGCACAGGTGGCTTAGGAGTAAGAGACAATGTTGTAAGAGAAATGGTGAGTTCAGATTGTTCCAGGATTATTTCAGATCCTACATAGGTAGACCAGGAAATGTGATGAGCAGACAAGAGGAGAAGTATAGACTCTGAAATAGTGTTCTCGGGACAGAGGAAGGATGTCATGAAGATGGAGTCTTTGCCCGAAGGAGAGAGAGAACAGCCTGGAGAAGCAAGTCGTGAAATCTCAAAGCTGCTGAGGCTTCTGAGCGTGTAGCACATAGAAACACAGTGCAGTTAGTGCAAGACCTGGTCAGACCAGCATGCACAGAGGGAGCCCAGTGATGTGGGAATGGGAAAATGAGATGGTTGTCTGGGCTTCAGCTGAGGGGTGAGGAAGGAACAGCAAAGACCTGCTTCTCTCTTTCTCATTGAATCAGGGGAGATGAATGTGGTCTGATGCTCTGCACCGGTCCAGTGAGACAGCAGAGATGGGAAGCTGGAGAGACCTGGGCAGGAGCAGGGGGACCCAGCCTGAGTGCACCTGTGTTCATAACCTGCTCCCTCCAATTCACCAGGTGTTGAAGAGCCATGGACAACACTACCTGGTTGGCAACAGGCTGAGCAAGGCTGACATTCACCTGGTTGAACTTATCTACCAAGTTGAAGAGATTGACCCCAGCCTTCTGGCCAACTTCCCGCTGTTGAAGGTGACCCCTTTCACAGCTCTGGGGAAGGAACCCACATCTCCCATCTTGGAATCTAATATCTGGGTTCTTGGACTGGCCACATTATGATTGCATCATTGTCCACGCCCCACTGCCCCCAGGTCTCCAAAATTTGCTCGTAGGCCCTGGTCTGAGAAAGGAAAAGAATATTGTTTTGCCAAAGAAATTGGGGGTGGATGCTGCCCCAAGGAGAACAGTTTGTCTTTCACAATGAGAGGGACCCAGGGCTCAGCGTCTCTGTGCTCAGCCCTGTTCCATGCAGTTTCTGTCCTCATTTCTCTGGGATTCCCTTCCTCCCCCTTGTGTCCTCGTCTCTCTTACCTGAGATTTTCTCTGCCTTCCTCCCCCGTGTGTCCTCGTCTCTCTTACCTGAGTCTGTGTGAGCAGGTCTCCTTCCTCTGATTGCCTTCCCTCAGCTCCTGCTCCTTCTCAGACACTGTTTTCTCCCCAGAGCCCCTTCTCTCTCTCTCTCTCTCTCTCTCTCTCAATTGCTTTTTACTGTCCACATGGTTGACCTATGTTTTCTATCTTCAGCTCCAGCCCAGTTGTCCCATATATTCATTTCTCCAGTTTGGAGCCTTTACCTGTGTTGCTCTGACAGACTCATTAGTCTTCCTTGTCTGCACAAGAGTGAGAATCCACAGGATTTCCATGTGGGAAGAAGACTGTGAACTGAATCCTGTCTCTGGGGAAAGTGCTATTGAGCTGTGTTTCCTTCCTCTTATCTTCTTGTCTTGCTGGGTGTCTGTTTCCCTGCCCCCTGCTGGTGCTGATAGAGGGGACTCCATTGGTCTGTTCTCAGATTCCCTGGCCTGTGTAATGACGGGTGGGTGTTGTGTCTCCATCTGAGGCTGTGCTTTGTGCATTGCAGGCCCTGAAAACCAGGATCAGCAACCTCCCTCCTGTGAAGAAGTTTCTGCAGCCTGGCAGTCAGAGGAAGCCTCCCATAGATGCAAAAGCAGTAAAAGCAGCCAGGGAGATTTTCAAGATTTAAATAATGCAGGCATGGATTCCTAGCACATGCAGGAGCAATTTTCTGAAGTTATCCAACAGTGAAATGCTCTACCTTGGATTTTGTGAGAATAATAAGCTTTTGCAAGTGATCAAATAATAAACTACCACGAGCTGATTTAGTTACAATTTATTCTTGTTCATTATGATCCAATATGAAATCAGATTTTCAGTCTCCTTCGATTGCATCTCTCTTGGAATTCAAAATGAAATAAAAAAATGGAAACATGGACTATGAGGTCTCTTTCATCTTTTCCAGTAATTGTCATGTGTCTGTCACAAAGCTCTTCAAAGTGTTGAGTGTAGAATTCATATCTGATATTCTCAGTTGTTCACAAGAAAATAGGTACCCCTCTTGGTAATGGCATAAGAAATTTTCTTTAAGAGCTGCTTTCCTTCTGGTAATAAAAATGTTTTTGTTATGAGTTTTGCTGTCGTGCAATACAATAGTGATATGCCTACTACGGACTCATTAGTGTCCTAGGGGATGGGGAAATGATGAACAAGACAACAAACCCAAGCTCTGCTCTCTGGTGCCTTTCAGTCCATGACTCCCTGGCACATCAACGCTCTGCTACTTAATGTTCTGTGGGGCCCCTGGCTGGGCTTTCTCTCAGATCACTCAATGTTGCTCAGACCTGGACTTCCAAGGTACAGATTACATGTATAAATTATAGTTAATGAATGCATATAATATCTTTTTCTTCTTTTTCTGGCCTGTCACTGGGCCAGAGTGGCTGGATTAGGAGTGATTTCTAACTTCAGCCACTCTCAGGGCTCAGAATGAACACCCTCCCAGAAAATCTGGGCTTTGGGCTTCGGCATATTGAGTTTTTCTCCCCACAAAGAGCTTCTCCATAGCGTGGGGAGGGAGCTGACAGACACACAGGGCTCCCTGACTGTAGCTTCACTTCCACCTCGTCTGCTGTCTCCTTGCAACCAAAATGGTTTTCCTAAAATGCACATTTGAGTATCACCACCTTCTTTAAGTCCTTCAGCGAGTCCCATGACTGGGGATCCTTCCTCTATTCCTCTTCACCCCCTCCTTTCCACGTGGCCATGCTTAGCTCCTCACCTCAGTTGCTTCCCAGGGTGAGTCGGGCTCTCCTCTGTACCTTCCCACAGAGCCCTCTAACAAAGCTGAATGCCACTGTGCCTCCACACTCTCCTGAGAGGGTCTGGTGTGCGGGCATGGCCTGGCGGCATCTCTACTGCTCCATCACAAATGGCCATAACACCTTGCACAACTCCACCCACAGCTCGATGACCTAAGGGTTTGAGTCTGGGCTTTGGGAATTCCTCAGGATTCCACACACACTCTCCTCTGTCTGACCTCTGTATTCATTCACTCATGTCTTCATAGATGTATTCATATCATTCAAGTGCAACATAGGGATCTTGCATGGATTCTGATGCAAATAAGTCCACTGTAAAGAAACCCTCATGAGACAATGGATGAAACTGGAATGCTGAATATTTAATGAAATTAAGGGATTATAATTTTTAGTGTAATGAGAGAATAGTATTATTATGCTTAGAAAGAGTCCTTACCTGTTAGAGATTGGCATACTCAATTTCTGATAGATGGGTGATAGGCTGTCTAGGATTTGCTTCAAAATAATCCCATGGTTGTGGGAGAAGTAGGTTCCCATATATTAGTTTCTTGTGTTTGCTATAACAAATTACTAAAACAGAGGGACTTAAAACAGCAGAATGTATTCTTCACACTTTTGGAAGCCAGAAGTTCAAAGTCAAAGTGTTGTCTGGGCTGCACTTCCTCCAGAGCTTTAGAGAACCCTTTCCTGTCTCCTTCAGCCTCTGGTGGCTTTTTGCTTTCCTTGGCTCATGGTAACATCACTCTAATCTCTGCCTCTGTCTTCACATGAACTCACCCTCTGTGTGTCTGTGTCTTCTCTTCTGTTGTAAAGACACTTGTCATTGGGTTTGGGGCCCACCTAGATAATCCAGGATGATGTCATCTCAGGTTCCCTTACTTAATTACACCTGCAAAGACCCTTTTTCTAAGTATGGTCACATTTACAGGTTCCAGGTATTTGGACATGGATCTGTCTTTTTAGGAGGTCACCACCATGGCCTCCCCACAACAGGGTACAGATCAAAAACATTGTTGGCAATTCTGAAGCAGGGGGATGGGTATGTTGGGCTTTCTCTACTTTCTACCATTCTCTCTATGGTTGTATTTGCTGGAAATATTCCATTTAATAATTTAAAAAACTATGTTATTTATTGAGCTATTATGTGCCAGGTGCTGTGCCAGACAATTGGGGACATGCCTGGAAACAAGATAAAAGCCCTACCCTCAGGACTTCACAGAGTTTGGGGAAAACTGATATTAAACATATGAGGTCAATAATGCTGTAGTGGCTCAAAGTAGAGTATTCCAAACAGAACAAATGGCTCGTGCAAAGGCCCAGCAGCTAGCAAGCCTGATATGAGTGTGGCATAGAGGAAAAGGTGTACTAACCAGGTTGCCAGATTTAGCAGAGAAAATACAGGATGCCCAGTTTAATGTGAATTTCAGATAAACAATAAATAATTTTTTAGAATAAGTATGTCCCTTGTCTGAAATTCACATTTAATCAGGTGTCCTGTATTTAATCCGAAACCCAACAGAAAAAGTATTCCACCATTAGCTTGCCCTTTACTGACCTCAGCTCCCTTTGCTGCTCACAGAAGAGGTTTATTATTTGCCTTAGTCCTTGCATCCAATTCATGCAAACCTCACAGCAAGCTCTTCAAAAAGCCATGCCCACTGATTGGCTGAGAGAGTTTCACAATCTGAAAAGTTTTGTTTAATCTCTTATTTGCTGACCTTGAGAAGGAACATATTAACCAGTTGTTTCGTGATCCGAGGATGACTTGTCATTTTCCTTCTTATTTGGCATTGAACCCATGGACCCTGAACATTGTGGGAGGGGATTTCCCTTATCTGGAAGCTCCCTCTTTCAGAGAGGAGGAGTTATTCAACTGTAAAAACGGCTGCTAAACACACGAGGAGGTGGCTGTGAGTTCCTGAGACCAGTGGGAGACAGACTTTAATAAGGTAAGTACTGGTTTTATAAACCATATATGGCAGCACATCCTCACAGTGAAGTCACCAAAACAATATGTCAAAATGTGTCCTTAGTACAAGAAAATGTCTGTTTTATACTCACATCGTGCCTTCTTGGTGTGCTTAGGAACAGTTCAAGAGTTGTGCATTCTATTACTGTTGGATGCATCTTTATGAAAATGTAAAATAGAAGAATTTAGAAAGCGAGGGCATGAGCATTGTGGTGTGAGAAAAAGTAATAATATGAGAAGAAAAAAATGATAGCATTTTAGGCAATCTGAGAATCTGACCAGTGCAAGAGAGTGTAGGTGTTTGTACTGAAGTTACTTTCTCTGTCGAAAGAGTCAACGTGCAGCCATTGTGAATGGTAATACTGTAATACTATCGAGGCTGTGAAAGTTCAAAATTAAATTTATCATGATAGGATGAAATCAGTCTGAATGTCAGGGGAACTAGGTTGCACTCAGTCTCTGCTGTGATTAGCTAACTGAGAAGTCCCGCGCGCTCTCTGGGATTCACAGCCAGTCTAGCAAATGGCTGGAACAGCGTTCTCAAGTGTGGTGCTGTTGGCGTGTTGGGCTGGATAATACGTTTGTGAGGAGCTGTCCTGTTCATTGTTCTATTTTTTTTTGCTTGTTTGTTGAAAAATATTAAAGAAATGTGCATTTAATTAGTTTCAAGGAATGTACTTGACCATAGTGTTAACATATATTTTCTCAAATTTTCAAGCTTTACACCTTTAAGAAGCAGCAATGAGCATTTGTTTATAAGTTTTACAAGAAATCATCACTTCATCGATTCAGTCACCACAGTTAAGATTAATATTCTCACTTTCCCCCTTCATCTCACTCTGCACTTGCAGGAAGAACACGGAGTGGGGTAGAGTTCCATCCTGGTGCTATTTACAGTCTGTGGAGTTGAATGAGAGGTGCAAATGGATAGAGAATTACTGCATTTTTGAAAACAACTTTATCTTGGAAAGATTACATAGATTTAACAGCCAACTGCAAAATCAACCATAAAGTATTTCCAACTAAATACACAAAATATGTGTCTGTTAGGAGAACGTGGTTAATGAAAAAAGCTGGGTAACATGCAGAATGACTATGGGTGAATAAAATATTATTTGTTCTGGAACTCTGAGTCAAGAGATAGATAGCTAGCTAGATAGATAAGTAGAATGGCAAACAGATGATTGGCAGATGTAGACAATAGACAGATGATGGAGTATGGACAGATAGATGATGATGATGATAGATAGATAGATAGATAGACAGATAAAAGAAGACACATGTGCTCACCAATGTGTCCAAAGACTCACCCATCTCCCTGGAACTGGGAACAGGAGGGGAACTCCATTTACTAATTCCTATTAATGACTTTTATGTACATTTTCACATTTAATTTTCTCAATAGCCCTCAAAAGTACATATTACCTATCTCTATTTTTAGAAGAGAGAATTGAGGTGCAAATATTAAACAACCTGACCACTTTATGAACCTTACAAGGAAAGGAGTTGGGCTTTGTCTCTACGTCTCCCATCTCTGTGCTCAGAAATGCCATGAGGGCTGTCTTGGAGCCTGCAAACCAGCCTCAACAAAGCTGGGACCTGTAGGAGGGTCGCTGGGACAGTGCTGCTGGTTTCCAGGACTACAGCGAGGGACTAGCTCTCCGCTGAATGACACAAGACACTGACTCCAGCAATGGACCCAACCTGATGTCTGTTCTCCCCCAGCAGTCTGTGACCCCTGAGGCCATGGAGCAGGCTTGGTTCCAGTGTTTAACCTTAGCAGGGTGTGACAAATGAGGGGTGTGACCTACTCAGGTTCTCATGTCTGCCCACCAGACTGTGACCAATGAGAGCAGGGACCAGTCCTGGTTCCTGTCTTTCTCAGCTGACTCTGACCCTGAGGGCAAGGAGCTGGTCTGATAACTGTGTCTACCACACATATGGCTCCCAGAGGGCTGGCACCAGCTTCAGTCCTTCTGTGCCTTAAAGCAGCATATAATTAATTTTGGTTTTAGTCCAGTTTTATAAGTTAGTAACTGATAAATTTAGTCCTTTTGCATTTCTTGTGATAGTAAATCATTTGGATTTGATTTCATTAAAAAAACAACAAAAAACTCTGTGATGAGAACCACCCCCGAGAGACTTAGCTCCTTTACTTTACTACGGAATTATCATAGGACATATTCCTTTCAAGGAATATAAGCTGACTTCCTTATTCAGGTGAAATATAGTGATGCTACATTCACTCATAGTTTTTTAGGATATCAATGTAAAGCAAGGCATGCACATATTAATATTTCTTCTTGTCAAACCACTAAAAATCAGGGAACAAAAAGGACCTTGTGAGTTCAATATTTTTCTCTTTCCCTCCTCTTTAACCATTAGCTGACTAATGGGTTCTGAATGGGAAAAATGAACAAAGGTCTCAGGAGAGAAGCACAAAGCCTGCCAAAGTGTTATGAAATCAGAAGATGAGTTCAAACTAGCCTAACACTAACAAAACATAGGAGAGTAGAGGTGGTGCTTTATCTGTTTAAACTTCAGTTTCCTTGTCTTTAAAATAGGATATTAGAAGCTGTTTCCTAGGGTGGTTGTAGAGGGTAGACACAGTAAGTAGATACAGTGGGGCCTTGACTTACGAGTTTAATTCGTTCCGAGACCGAGCTCGTTAAGGAGCTCGTTAACTCAAATTACTCTATCAACTCAATGCAAAAAATCGGCTGAGAGACAGCTGGTATCTCAAAAAACTCGTTAAGTCAAGGCCCCACTGTACTGAGAATCAGGAACAAATGTGTGTGACCTCTGACAAGTCATTGACTATCTGGGGGTTCTCATTTTCTGCTGACCAGGCAAAGTTTCATGATAACTTTTGGCCCAGTCATATCAGGACATTGGGTACCTCCTATTTGGAAGGGGAAGAAAGTTGCTTTTAAGGAGGAGCTTTATGATAAAACATTACATAAGATAGAAATTATTTCTCTTTGTAACTTGATCCTCAATCAATGGAGGAGGGAGCTTAGTGAGAGGATTTGAGTCACTAAGCTCTGCTAATTCTAGTCCATAGCAAACACCTGCCACTTGCTAATGCTAAATTCTCCTCTTCCTTCTGCTGAATCATTGCATCTCCATTTCCCACGATAAGAAAGTACAATAGACAAAACCTCCACTTATAAAACAGGTTGATTGCCCAGCCAGCATGGCTCAGTGGTTGAGCGTCAACCTAGAACTAGGAGGTCACGGTTTGAACTAGGAGGTTGCGGGCTCAATCCCCAGTGTACGGCTTGCAGGAGACCGCCAATCAATTATTCTCTCTCATCATTGATGTTTCTACCGCTCTCTCCTCTCCCTTCCTCTCTGAGATCAATAAAAATATATTTTAAAAACTAACAAACAAAAAAACCCAAAACAGGTTGATTAAATATGTTTCCACAATAGTCTTTACTTTCTAAAGCTTAGATTCATGAATCTCATATCCACAATGTGTATATTAAAAACATTTTGGTATTAAAATTCAAGTCCACTCACTTTTTCAGAGATATATCCATTGGGTAAAGAGAAGTATGTTTTTGTCTCAAACTCCACAACAACAAAATTTTTCAGGAGAATTAATGTTTTCTAAACAGCACTTGGGATTTACAAAGAAAATGCAACTGTTTCTCCCTAAGTCCTGACTTTGCGATTCATGCTTTTATTTTTTTTATTTTTTTATTTTTGTACAATTTCCACTCAGCCAGCCTTCCTGTGGTTCTGGATGATGTCTGTTTTGTGTTTTAGTTGTATTTTTGAAGTGGTTGTGCAAGGCAGCAATTTCAGGTGTTCACCTATGCCGCCATCTTGGTTTTCGCTATGGTTTTTTTTTTAAATGTATTTCTTTATTGGTTTCAGAGAGGAAGAGAGAAGGAGAGAGAGATAGAAACATCAATGATGAAAGAGAATCATTGATCGGCTGCCTCATGCACACCCCCCACTGGGGACCGAGCCCGCAACCCAGGCATGTGCCCTTGGCCGGAATCGAACCTGGACTGATGCTCTACCCACTGAGCCAAGCCGGCCAGGGCTACGATTCATGCTTTTAATGGGTCCTGTGTGTTTCCATTCACACAATGATAGACCTAGTTGTGTCCCTTGTTGGAGCCATTGAGTTTCATTCCCAGGTTCCTGGCTATGTCCAGTTGCTATGCAGCCTGGGATAGACCAGACACAACCAAACTATCTCCTCCTCTTATAATAACCAAGCAAGTGTGCAGACGTGCACACATCTACACAAACAACAAACGTAACTGAAACTAAACCTCATGAAACAATGCTTACCTGTTGTTAATAGAATGCACTCTGGTATTTTCTATTTTTTTATTTCATTTTTTAAGTTGGTGGATACCACTTAACCTTGAGCAAGTTACTCTGGAAGCCTCAGTATCCCCAACTGTAAAAGGAGAGTAATTACAGAATCCACCTCAGGTGATTTTTATAGGATTAAGTGAAGATAAATAGGTGAGAGAATGCGCATTGTATGATAGGCGTTGAACAAATGTTCATTCCATTCCATAGACTGTCAAGTTAATGCAGTAACATTAATTTTCTAGCTTATAAAACACACCAAGTATAGGTAAAATGTAGAATTCCAAAAAAGGTAGGGAATTAGCACCCTGTGTTTATGGAAAGAATTCGGGTCTTTAGAACTACAATTAAGTGAGTCTCTGCCCAAATTTCAGCTTTTGAACAAACGCAGCATAAACTCCATTGTGCTGAGGACTGACTCTGCTTCCTCCCCCTCCCTGTCAGTGAAGTCCTCTGGTTTCAAGCTACCTCACAGGCTCCCAGGGCCCACA
>NW_005370008.1:684590-688930 GCF_000412655.1 Myotis brandtii
GAGAGGCTAGGCAGTGGTCTGCTTTGGCTCCTGAGAAACGTTAGAGGAAAGAAGTGAGCCAAGGCGGGGCTGCTGTTAGCTCACTGGGAAGTAAAGGTCACAGTGAGAGAAGTGAGCCAAGGCGGGGATGGTTTTAGCTCACTGGGAAGTCAGAGAAAAGGGGGCCTTGGAGACAGGAAGAGGCGGTGAGCCTGCTGCTCTCCTGGTTGCAAGTCTTACAGAGACCCTTAGAGTTTCAGAGGAAGTAAAAAGTTCATGCCCAAGAAGGGGCATGGGTGTGCTCTAGAATGAGCCTGCACTTGTCTTTGTCCTTGGCTTCTTATCTATTATTTTTTCCTGTGGAGGAGAATCTTAGGGGAGGGCTTCATAGAATATTCATCAGCTTTCCAGTTGTGTTTTTAATATGTTGATGCATCCAAATAAGTGTATAGGGACTTGGGGATTATTCTTTGGTCTGCTTTACTATTTTACTTTTATCTTGGGTCTGTCTGGTTCTAATGGGGTCTTTGTTATTTGTTCCCATGACTTCATCTGTCCTTGGGATTAGCTGGCACAAATGGCATTAATTGGGTCTCTGTGTTCTATCTCCTGGACCAGGTGATTTAAGCTACATATTCTCTGGTTAGGGAGAAGTATTAACCATTTGCTCCCAAGTGTCCTTGGTTAGGGAAGATAAGGTTTTGTGTTTCACTAGCTGTCCATAAGTTGTTCAAATTGTTTGGCCTTGTTTAATGTTCTTGTCTCAGTTTCCCTATTCCACTTGCCCAGGAATTTTCCTAGCTCCTTACTGTCCTGCCACACTTTCTCAGTAAGCTATAAGCTTTTTTTTAGCTTCTGATAAGTTTTGCATTAAAACAAAAACTGCCAGTTATTAAGAGATGAACAGATTCAACCTAATGTATTATTAAAATTTCCTCTCACCCTGGCCGGTTGCTCATGGTTAGAGCAATGGCCCTCAAATTGAAAGATCACTGTTTGGATTCCTGGTCAAGGGCACATTCCTGGGTTTCCAGTTCTATCGCCACCCCGGTCTGTGAGGGTGAGGGAGGCAACCAATTGATATGTCTCTCTCACATAAATGTTTCTCTATTTATCTATCTATCTATCTATCTATCTATCTATCTCTGTCTCTATCTCTCTCTCTCTGTCTCACTCCTCCTCCATCCCTCCCTCCCTTCCACTCTCTCTATAAAGAAAAAAAAAGTAATGGAAAAAATATCCTTGGGTGTGGATTAACAACAACAACAAATTCTTCTCATTAAGGAACATAAACAATTTAAAATAACTTTAAGAAACTAATCACAATGTGTGGGCCTTATTTGGATTTGAATTTAAACACACTGTAATATATCATTTGTAACATTTATGCAACATTAAAAACATGAACATTGATTGAATATTGGATTATATTAAAGAATCATTGTTGATGTTTTAAGTGTGATCATGTATTGTGGTTATTTTAAAAATAATTCTTATGTTTTAGAGGAAGAGATTGAAGCATTTAAAGGTGAAATATATGATATTTAGAATTGGCTTCAAATTATTACAAGAGCGGGAGAGTGGGTGGGCATAAACACAACATAGGGTTGGATTCAGTTGGTAATTATTGAAGCTGGGTGATGGGTACAGGAGGATAATTTTCTGTTTATTTTTATGCATGCTAGAAATTTCCATAATAAAGAGACAAAAGTAAAATACTATTAGAAAATAAATGTAATTTAAGTTAAAGCCTAAACCAGAAATATGGGGAGAAGCAGACTGTAAGAAAATGTGTGTTAAAAGATTTAATACACCCACTCAGCAACAATTTTGTTGAGCACCTTTCAGTACCAGGTTCTGTGCTAGGTTCTGGGGATATGCAGATGAACAGGACAGACAAGGTCCCTGCCCTCAGGAAGCTTACAGTCCAGTCAGGATGCAGACAAGTAAACAGGTGATTAAAAGAAGAATGGGATTGTCTAGGAGCACAGCCAAGCGCTTACAGTGTCAAAATACCAGCTTCCCTGTGGAAAACTGTCATTTCTGTGACACTGTGTTGAGCTCCACCCCCTAGAGGGGTCAATGAGAAACACACCTATCAGTCCAGATCAGAGGGCCCCAGCATCTCTGTGGAAGCAGGTTCTCCTGGGGAGGGAGTCATGGAATAATTCAGGGACCTGGTTCATCAGGTCAGAGCAAAAAAGAGGGTTTCAGGTGAGATAGTGTTGGGTGACAGGAGCTTCCCTTCCAGTGCTCCCTTCTAGTGTTATCCCTCTGTAATAATGTGTACTTGAGCCTTGGCTTACACTTTCTTGAATGTTTCGTGAATGCATAGGAGTTTAGCTTGGTCCTTTCTCTATTTCATAACGAAAAAAGTGCTCAGAAATGCAAATAGTGCCACCCAGCTTTTTTTCTATATATACTAGAGGCCCAGTGCACAAAATTCGTGCATGGGAGGGGGATCCCCTCAGCCCAGCCTGAACCCTCTCCAATCCGGGATGCCTCAGGGGATGTCCGACTGCCAGTTTAGGCCCGATCCCCAGGATCAGGCCTGAACCAGCAGTCGGACATCCCTCTCACAATCCTGGACCGCTGGCTCCTAATTGCTCACCTGCCTGCCTGCCTGGTCACTCCTAACTGCCCCTTCCCTTGCTGGCCTGATGGATCCTCACTGCCTCTGCGTGCTGGCCTGGTTGCCCCTGACTGTCCCCTGCTGCCAGCCAGGTAACCCCCAACTGCCCCTGCCTGCGGGCCTGGTTACTCCTAACTGCCCTCCCCTCCCCACCGGGCAGGTCACCCCTTACTGACCCCTGCTGGCCTGGTCACTCCTCACTGCTCCTTCCCCCCACCAGCCAGGTCACCCCTTAATGACTCCTTGCTCACCTGGTCGTGTCTAAATGCCCCCCCACCCCCCGCTGGCCTTGTCACCCCACACAGCCTGCTTGTTCAGTCATTTGGTCATCCCTCAGTAACCCCCCTGCCAGCCTGGTCATAGGCAGCCATCTTGTGAGGGCATGAGGGTTAATTTGCATTTTACCTCTTTATTATATAGGATACAAGTAGCCCAACGTTTTTGCTGTAGTTCAGACTTCAGCTTTGGGGGGTTCAGCAGGAGGTGAGCAGCAGGTGATTCTGAGAGCATCCCAGGCTTCCTCTCCTCTATCCCAGCTTGACTGAAGAGGGTGTGGGGCAAGGAATGTAGGTCAACAACAGAGTGTATTTCACCAAGGCTATATTGATTTAAATTTAAAAAATAAAGGGAAAGGATGGTTAATATGAAAAGCAATCATCTTTAAAACCTAATGACAACTTGTATTTATTGAGCACCTACTGTGCACCTGGTACTGTTCAAAGGCCTTTGCATAACTAACTGAATTTATTCCCATCAACCTATAGCACAGGTACCATATCTATACACATTTTATGAATGAGAATATAGACACGGAAAGAGTCAGTAATGTGCTCAAGTTCAAGAAAACAGTACACGAAAGAGGTGATATTCACATTCAGGAATCATATAAAAAACTAAAGTTGTTGTTTTTTCGTTAAAATTTAAAAACTAATTTGGGGCCCCTTTTCCTTTCTTTAATTGGGAATTCTACCTTAGTGTGTGTCAGACTTTTCAAAAGAGGAAATTCTGAGTTGAAAGAGTTCATGTCATAAATGAAAGAACAGAAGAAATCTCCAGAAAAAAACTAAATTAAATGGACGCAAGCAAACTACTAGATATAGAGTTCAAAACAATGGTTATGAGATTGTATCTTAATGAGGGCTTCAAGGGACTTGGTGAAACTTTCAAGGATATTAATGAGAATTTCAAGGAAATTAGTGACAACATCAAGTACCTGAATAAGGACCAGTCAAAAATTAAGCATACACTAACTGAAATAAAGAATAATTTACAGGGAGTCAATAGTAGAGCAGAGTATTCCAAGAATCAAATCAAAAAGAATAATAGTCAATAGTAGAGCAGAGTATTCCAAGAATCAAATCAACAATTTGGAATATGAGGAAGCAACAAAACACCAAAACACTAGAGAAAATAATACTAATAATAATAATAATAAATATGAAGATAGTTTAGGAGCCACTGGGACAACTTCAAGCATACCAACATTTATATTATGGGGGTGCCTGAAGAAGAAGAGAGAGAGCAAGATATTGAAAACCTATCTGAAGAAATAATGAAAGAAAACTTCCCACTACCTGGTGAAAGAAATAGACTTACAAGTCCAGGAAGTACAGAGAGTCCCAAACAGGCCCACACCAAGATACATCATAATTAAAATGCCAATGGTTAAAGATAAAGAGAGAATTTTCAAAGCAGCATGAGAAAAGCAGTTAGATACCTACAAGAGAGC
>NW_005370008.1:689692-690610 GCF_000412655.1 Myotis brandtii
GGGGTTGGGGGGTGGGGCGGGGATGGAGAGGAAGAAAAGTGGTTGAAGTGTAAGGATGGGGGTCCTTGAGCAGGTCTTATCACTCACTTAGGATACGAAGGGCTTGAACTCTCAGAGTATTTGCCAAGCAACCATCCCCTGTGAGCTGGAATGCCCCTCTTTGCTTCTCCTGCCTTTCTGCACCCATGGTGAGTGAGCTGTGTCTGCTCAGGACTCATCTATCCACCAACACTCAAACACATGCATCAGGGTGAAGAGAGTAGAAATAAGCCCAGCAGTTGCCTTTGATCAGGCAGGTTTGACAAGGTAATATCCCAGTAGTGTTACAGACTCAGATAACAAGTTGGTATTGAATTAGTTGGAAGGCCACTTGACAGTATGAACAGGAAGATAAAGAGAAAGAGCCAGCAGCATTGGAGTCTGGAAAGCAGGACCTGCCTGCACCCACTGACCAGTGCTAGAGTTTGAAGAGCACACAGAGCAGCTACATAGAAATCTCACTTAGAATTCACCTTAATGCCACGAACCCCACAAGACTTACTTTGGAAACTCCCCATTTGAAATGGCATCTGGCTGGTGGCCCTTGGCAGCCTCTCTCCAACTTCTTCCTAAATTATCCATGAAGATAAGTCAACTAAAAAACACAGGCACCTACTATGTATCTGGATGGGACCTGTAAAAAGATAAGTGAAATAGTAAGTTAAAAAAATAAAAGGCGAAAAAGAAACCAAGATGGCGGCATAGGTAAACACCGGAGATTGCTGCCGCAAACAACCACTTCAAAAATACAACTAAAAGATGGAACGGACATCACCCAGAACCACAGGAAGGCTGGCTGAGGAGAGACCCTTCAACTAAAAGGAAAGAGAACAGCATACCGAGGCTTAGAGGACGCGCAGTGTGGAAAATACAAAGGTA
>NW_005370009.1:0-841 GCF_000412655.1 Myotis brandtii
GTCTGAGTTAAATATGACAAGATCTTGGGGAGCCCTTTCCTGAGTCTCTTGAGGCACACACTGAAGAGGCCTCAACCCAGGTGTGTGGAGTATAAGGTGGCAGCAGGTCACAGAGCTAAGACAGGTCACAATGGTGAGGCAGGTCATAGAGGTAACCTGGCAACCACTAGAGGTCAGCCAGTTGGGCCAATGTAACCAGGGGTTCTTATGTGATTTATTTTTTTTTAATCACTGAATGAACATTTATTCAACTAACAACCCCCAGACCCTCTACAGAATGTACAGAAGGTCATAAACAAGTTCTTACATACAGTACACGAATGTTGTGCACTGGGTCCAGGGGAGGTGGGTCCCTCAACTTATCCTGTGTCCTCTCTCATTCCAGAACCCTCGGGGGTTGTCCATCTCCCAGCTTAGGCCCGCTTTCCTGGGCCTAAGCCGGCACTCAGACATCCCTCTCACAGTCCATAGCTCTCCTAATGCAGGACCCCTAGCTCTTTACTGCCAATCTGCCATGGAGGTGGGAGACGCTCCCACCACTACTGCTGTGCTTGCCAGCCATGAGCCTGGCTTCTGGCTGAACAGGGGCTGAGCAGGGGTTGAGCAGGGGTGCGGGGTGCGGGAGTGGAGTGCACTGTTCAGCCAGAAGTTGGCCTGCAGCTCCTCATTGCTGGCCTCACCTCCCCCTCACTTGTGGTGGTGGGGGTGGCGATCAGGAGCCTGTAGGCTATGGGAGGGACCTTGGGAGGATGAGGCACCAGGGTCACACCCCTGTCCCACCTCTGAGGTGGCGCTGGGACCACACTGCCCCCCCTATCTTTCTGCATCTGAAGAAGGCAGG
>NW_005370010.1:0-786 GCF_000412655.1 Myotis brandtii
TGGACTCTGTATACGAAATCCTGACCCTTTGAAGTGTCAGATATCTCCACCTCTCCTCAGGACAATTTGTGTTAATAAAAAGCATGGGGTCCTGAGACTAAGGAGATCTTAGTTCCTTTTAGCTAAGCTCCTCTGACCCCCAAATGCCTTTCAAAATTATGCTTCGTCTCTGGACTCTTATTTAAGTTACACACAGCCTTCTCCAGATTGCTGAACCCTTCTAGATGCTGAAACAAGAACCCCTGCAACCACCCTCCTCTCAGGACTGCCTTGAGAATGAAATCTGGTCTACGCATACATCCAGAAAACACCAGGATAGCATCTGCCGGTCAGAGACCCGATTCATGATGTTGAAGCCCATCTGCCATCTGTAATTTTTCTCTACCCGATGGTGATGCCGATGATGTTGGTGATGGTGAGGATATGATGGTGATAGTGATGATTATTATGATGGTGATGATGGTGATGGTGGTTATGGTGACAGTGATATTAATGATGGTAATGATGTGGTGGTGGTGGTGGTGGTGGTGGTGGTGATGATAGTGGTTTTGTGACGGTGATGGTGAGGATGGTGATGATGGTGGTGCTGTTGGTGATGATGGTGGTGATGGTGGTGATGATGGTGGTGATGGTGGTGATGGTGGTGATGGTGAAGTATCTGTATAGGTCTTGACTGGTTGCAATAGTCTGTCCATCCTTTGCTTTGTTTTAGCCACGTCACTCTGTGCAGGGCTACTGGAATTATGATACTATTTCTTTGTTGAGTTTATCCTGCTCACAGAGGTG
>NW_005370011.1:0-464 GCF_000412655.1 Myotis brandtii
CCCAGTCGCCAAGAGGATCCGGGAGCAGGAAAGCAAGGCTGGCCAGCGGGCAGCCCCAAACTTTGCCTGCTCCCCAGTTGCCATGGTGATCTGGGAGCAGGAAAGCAAGCCTGGCCTGAGGGCAGCCCCCAGCTGGGGCTGATCAGGGAGCAGGAAAGCCCGACCTGAGGGCAGCCCCAAGCTGCGCCTGATCCAGAAGCAGGAAAGCCCAGCCTGTGGACAGCCCCCAGCTGGGCCTGCTCCCCCATCGCCATGGGGATCCGGGAGCAGGAGAGAAAGTCCGCCCTGCGGGCAGCCCCAAGCTGGGCCTGATCCAGGAGCAGGAAAGCCCGGCCTGTGGGCAGCCTGAGCTGGGCCTGCTCCCCGGTCACCATGGGGATCCAGGAGCAGGAGAGCAAGTCCGGCCTGCAGGCAGCTCCAAGATGGGCCTGCTCCCCGGTTGCCATGGAGACCTGGAAGTGGGA
>NW_005370011.1:500-821 GCF_000412655.1 Myotis brandtii
GTTAGGCATCGATCAGGCTGGCAGGGGAGTGGTTAGGAGGTGATCAGGCTGGCAGGGGAGTGGTTAGGGGGTGATCAGGCTGGCAGGGGAGTGGTTAGGGGCAATCAGGCAGGCAGGCAGGCAGGCGAGCAGTTGGGTGCCAGCAGTCCTGGATTGTGAGAGAGATGTCCGACTGCCCGTTTAGGCCCAATTCCACTGGGATCGGGCCTAAACGGGCAGTTGGACATCCCTCAAGGGGTCCCAGATTGGAGACAGGGCAGACCCCCAGTGGGGACAGACACACGCACACACACACACGGCAACTGCTTCGAGCCTACGTGG
>NW_005370012.1:0-492 GCF_000412655.1 Myotis brandtii
TTGCAAATGGTAAGAGTTCCTTCTTTTTTACAACAGTATAGTATTCCATTGTCATATAGTATTCCATGTACCACAATTTTCTAATCCACTCATCTGCTGATGGGCACTTAGGCTGTTTCCAAATCTTAGCTATGGTAAATTGTGCTGCTATGAACATAGGGGTGCATATATCCTTTCTGATTGGAAACCACAACCTTTGGGAATATGATATCAAAAATCTACAATTGTAATAAGTTCTTCATGATAATGATGCAGTTATAAGTTTGGAAACAGATGGCTTTGTGATGTGTCAACTTGGCTAGTCACCAGTATTTCCTTTCCAACATGCTTCCTGTTAGGATGGAAGACAAGAGATCTTCTCTTGTTATTATTGGAGAAGAAAAAGGAGGCATTCTGACAGGTGTGAGATGGTACCGCATTGTCATTTTGATTTGCATCTCTCGGGTGATTAGTGGCTTTGAACATGTTTTTATATGTCTCTTGGCTTTCTGA
>NW_005370013.1:0-762 GCF_000412655.1 Myotis brandtii
AGTACATAGTTGCTTAGAGTTGCAGCTGAGAGTCCGGAAAGTTAGGCGGGGAACGTTGGAGTCATCAGTCACTGGAGAAAGCAAGCCTCCCTGTTCGCTTCAGTGCATGGCTGCCAGCCGCCATCTTGGCTGACAGTTAATTTGCATAAGGATATGCTGATTAGCCAATGGGAAGGGTAGCGGTCGTACGCTAATTACCATGTTTCTCTTTTATTAGTGTAGATAAGCCTGAAAATCTACTATCCATTGAAACTCAACTAATCTGAAATCTAGAGAGAAGACAAATTGGAGCCA
Organism: Myotis brandtii; assembly: GCF_000412655.1. Classification (NCBI taxonomy): domain Eukaryota; kingdom Metazoa; phylum Chordata; class Mammalia; order Chiroptera; family Vespertilionidae; genus Myotis; species Myotis brandtii. Next base: position 295 of record NW_005370013.1, read on the forward strand.
AAAATAACAGAAAACTAAACTGAAAAAGAAAAGCCATAAGCTTCTTCTCGCTCCTGACATATCATTTCCATTTGTCACATTTTAATGCCCTAGACACCAAATAAACTCGAAACTGGTTTTCCCAGCAGCTATTAGTGAAACCCCTCCCAGCAAACAGTTTGAAAAGTGATTTCCATGGAAAAATAAAACATGGAAAGTAGTCGATCTTATGTAAGAAATAAGAATATAACAGTCCCTGTCCATCATTAAGAAATATTTTCAATTTCTACTTCTAGATTTATAAGAAGCGAATTTCTATTTCATTTTTATGACAACTTGAAGACCTTGGCTGCAGAGAAGAGTCTGGTCTTATTTTGTTTTGCTTTGTCGCTGCCATCTTAGTTGGGTTAATTTGCATACTCGCTCTTGATTGGTGGGTGTGGCTTGTGGGCTTGGCTTGTGGGTGTAGCAGAGGTATGGTCAATTTGC
>NW_005370014.1:0-451 GCF_000412655.1 Myotis brandtii
GGCTTTTATTATGTTGAGGTATGATCCCTCTATTCCTTTGCTGAGAGTTTTTAACGAGAAAGTGTGTTGGGTTTTGTCAAATGTTTTTTCTGCATCGATTGATATGATTATGTGATTTTTGTCTCAAAATTTGTGTATGTGATGTATCACATGTATTGATTTGTGGATATTGTACAATCCTTGCATCCCCAGAATAAATCCCACTTGGTCATGGTGCATGATCTTTTTAATGTAATGCTGAATCTTATTTGCTAGAATTTTGTTGATGATTTTAGAATCTATGTTCATCAAGGATATTGGCCTGTAGCTCTCTTTTATTTGTGGTGTCTATCTGGTTTTGGGATTAGGGTAATGCTTGCTTCATAGAAAGATCTTGGAAGTGTGTTTTCCTCTTGAATTTTTTGGAATAGTCTGAGAAGGATAGGTTTTAGTTCTTCTTTGAATGCTTGGT
>NW_005370014.1:665-878 GCF_000412655.1 Myotis brandtii
TCTGTGGGGTCAGTTGTTACTTCACCTCTTTCATTTCTAATTTTGTTTATTTGGGTCCTCTATCTTTGCTTCTTGGTGAGCCTGGCTAGAGGTTCATCAATCTTTTTTATCCTTTCAAAGAACCAGCTCTTGGTTTTGTTGATCGTATTTTTTTTTGTGTGTGTGTGGTCTCTATCTCATTTATTTCCGCTCTAATCTTTATTATTTCCTTCC
>NW_005370015.1:0-595 GCF_000412655.1 Myotis brandtii
CTGGGAATTTCTTGTTGTTCTCTTTCTAATTCTTTTACTTGTAGGGTTAGTTATTTTATTTGAGTTTTTTTCATGTTTCTTGAGGTAGGCCTGTAATGCTATGAACTTCCCTTTCAGGATTGATTTCACTGTGTTCCATATATTTTGAGTTGTTGTGAGATCATTTTCATTTGTTTTCAAGAAGTTTTTTATTTCTTCATTGATCTCATTGGTAATCCAATTTGTTGTTTAATAACATGCTATTTAGCCTCCATTTGTTTATGTTTTTGAGGCTTTTTTCTTCTTTATTATTATTTTTTAATCCTCACCTGAGGAGTGAGGATATTTTTCCCACTGATGTTAGAGAGTGGAAGGAAGGAGGAAGGGGGAGAGAGAGGGACGGTAAAAAGAAACATCCATGGGAGAGAGACACATTGATTGGTTGCCTCCTGCACACACCCTGACCGGGAGCATCGGACCTACAATCCAGGTATGTGCTTGGGAATTGACCATAAAACCCTTTGGTGCACAGGCCGATGCTCTAAACACTGAGCAATGCCAACTAGGGCAAATTTGTTTGTTTTTTAATTGTAGTTGATTTCTAGTTTCATGCCAT
>NW_005370016.1:0-25936 GCF_000412655.1 Myotis brandtii
GGTAGTATCAACAATAGAAAATACTTGCCTTTTTTTTCTCCTCACCTGAGGATATGTTGTTTTGTTTTTTTGTTTTTTAATCCTCACTGGAGGACATGCTTAGAGAGAGGAAGGGGAACAGAAAGAGAGAGATTGAACCTGAAACTCAGGCATGTGCCCTGACCCAGAATCAAACCTGCAACCTTGTAGTGGACAGGAGAACGCTCAACGAATGGAGTAACTCTGGCCTGGGCTGTTCAAGTTTTTATTCTTGTTTATTTGTTTTTAAATTGATTTCAAGAGGGAAAGAGAAAGAGAGACATCAATTTGTTGCCTCTCATACTCACACGTGCCCTGACCAGGAATCTAATCCATAACTTTTTGGTGTACAGGACAGGACAATACTCCAGCCAACCTTCTGGCCTGGGTGAAAACATTTGACATTTTAAACTAAAGGAGAAACTAGTTTTGGCATTTTTAATGAACAACAAAAAATATTGAGTTTTAGTACACTTGAGATACTACGATTTCTCATTTGAACACTGTGAGCAGTTCAGAGCCTATAATTTTACATGAAATGATTAGTAAGTAACATTGTTTCTCTATTGGGGTCATTGCCTAACTTAAGTCTATGAAGATAGACGATAGTTGATAAATAAACTGTGTAGGCATGTGGATACTATCATGAAGAAAGAGAGAGAGAGAGAGAGAGAGAGAGAGAGAGAGAGAGAAAGATTGCTTCCAAGATTCAGAATTAAAATGACAGCAGTAACTTGGACTGTGACCAGAACCTAGTTTCACATATAAGTAGTTCAGAATTTTAGTCCCTTTGGAATAACACTGTCTTTAGATATTCAGAGTATTGGAACAAGGCTTACTACTTTTAAACCAGAGCCTGCTGTTGATCTTCTCTGTCTATAAAAGGGTCCCCCAAAATCTTCAATCAACTTGTCCCTGATTGCCTATTTTAGGGTTAGAGGCAGCCATGTTCACTTGACTTCAGTATCTTTATTATGGTAGCCTTATCATTGCAGTAAGCATCAAGCAGTCTGAAAATGAGCTCATTCTTTTTTTTAATTCTTTTTTATTTATTTATTAAGGTATTACATATGTGTCCTTATCCTCCTATTGCCCCTCACCGCCCCCCCGCGCAGTGTCTGTCTCCATTGGTTGCATATAAGTCCTTTGGTTGATCTCTTCCTTTGGTTGATCTCTCCCCCTCCCTCCTCACCCTCCCCTCTCTTCCTGATCGATGTTTCTCTATCTCTGGATCTGTTTTTGTTCATCAGTTTATGTTATTCATTATATTCCACAAATGAGTGAGATCATTCTTGACTAATGTCATCAGAGGCTAGGGAAAAGCTATAGAGAAAAAACAAGGTAAGACAAAACAAAATAAAACTAACAAAATAATAAATATAGGAGCTGATAGGGTAGAGAAAAAAAGTTCTTGATAAGATTGAAAACAAAAACCAAAAGAACGTGAGGGACATGAGTAAAACTAGTATTAAGAAAATAAATAAATAAATAAATTAGAATATGATTGCATTAAATAAAAATATAGAAAAATTTCTAAATGATTTTTAGGAATAATCAAATAAATGGGCAGATATACAATCTGTATGGATGATCTACCCTCCACCTATAATATTTTTTATGTACAGTGTGAAATATAAATCATTTAATTTTTCCTTTATAGAATCAGGTATTGAAATGGTGTTCCATTTCCCACTATCATGCAGAACCAAACTGGTCATAAATCAAGGGACAATGTGATTGAGTTTGTTTATGGGAGCTCTGTTGTTACTTTTGTTTATTTTCTTATCCTCAAGCAGTATATCTTAGTTGCTATAACATTTTTATAAATTTGGATAACAAATAAGTCTTCCTTACCTTTTTCCTTCTTGAAGAGAGTCTTAGCTATTTATGATCATTTATACTTCCATATAAATGTTGCTATCAGCCTGTTTAGTTTTATTTAATCTTTTTTGAAATTTTAATTGTGATATATTTTACTCATAAATTAATAAAGGGAAAATTTACATCTTTAAAATAATGGTAATCTGTTGTATGAACAAGGCCTATCTCTTCATTTAATTAGTATTCTTTCTCTTGATAGTGTTGTGTAGTTTCCTAGATTATTCCAAGTTTAATAGTATTGGTGATATTACAAAGAATATCTTATTAAAATATGTGCTTTTGTAACTTCAATTTTCAGACAGATCAAAATAATAATTTTAAAATAAGTAGCACATGCAGCAATCATCATTAGTTATATATATTTTATTATTTGTTTAGTTGCAGTTGCTGTATGCTTTTGTAACTTCAATTTTCAGATAGGTCAAAATAATAATTTTAAAATAAGTAGCACATGCACCAATCATCATTAGTTATATATATATTTTATTATTTGTTTAGTTGCAGTTGCTGTCACTAAAATATTAGTTTCCTGTAGGATCGTTGCTTTATCATTCTATCTCAAGTAACTTGAAAATATCTGGCATACAAATTGAACTTAATAAATATTCACTGAATAAGTAATTTATTGAATTTATGAATGTATAAACAATTAAATACCATAATTTTAAAAATCCATTTTGTAAACTTCATGAAAAACTATATTTAATTCTCATGGTTTTTAACTTTAATTGAGCTTCTTGCCCATTTTAATAACCTTACTCAACACATCTACCATCCTACCACCATTTAAAACATGCAATTTGACCCACCTATATTTTGTGAAATATCATTTCTTTTCCCTTCAGTTCTCTATTTTCTACTTCCCCCAGTTATGGCTAGCTGTGTAGAGAGAACATAATAATGCAGCTAGATGGAGGACTAGGGGTGTATAAGGAACGAGAAGAAGTGGGAGAATGCTGAGGAAGAGAAATCTGATTTATAAATAAACAATTATTGCAATTTCTTCTCTCACCATGTTTCCAAAAACCCTCTGATAATGAGTAAATATTTCAAGGACTAAAATATACACTCCTATGCAATACAAAGCCAGGTTTGGATTTGCTTATTATACAGATACTGTTAATACAAAAAATTCTCTCAAAATAAAAATAGACATAAACAAATCAGAAGTATCAATAAAATAGCAAACATTAATTCAGAAGACATGCTTCTTTCTATGATCATCACAGGATAACTCTTTAATATATTTTTTATTTATTTTTTATTATTATTCTAACAGACTAAGAGGCAATTAATTTGGTAGCCAATAGCTAAGAAGAGTTGAGATATGTAGGTCTAAAGGTCTTGGCATAATTTCTAATTTTTTTCTCTCTCAATGTCATGTTTCACCTTTGGTAAACATAACTCCCTGCCAAGGATTTACAGCCCATTTCCAATTCTTCTCCCAGGCTTGTGAGAACATGTATAAGGTACATATTGCTATTCACATCATATTTGTAATTCTGCTGCATAGCACAAACAAAATCTCCTGAAGTCATGGAACTCCAAGTTGTTAGTAGCCACACATGAACTATTCTTTCCAATATAGTTAATAATTTTCTTTTGTTGAATAAAGGAAGCAGCCACACCAGCAGGACAAAAACTATTTTGCAGTTCTGGCTGAGAAGGGAAGAATGCCAGTTTATATACCTATCAAATGATATGCCTCTCTACTGAGACTTCCAACAAAGGTGCTAAATGCATTTCAAAAGACTTGATATAATTCAATTCCTACTGCTGATCTCCTTTTTCATCTTTGAAAATATATTAAATATATGAAAATAATGCAAATCAAAGAGAGTTGTTGGGAAGTTAGACTTTTACATGATTAAACTGCTCACCATTTTTTTAAAAAGAGAAATGTTCAAATTGAAAAATAGTAAATTGGAAAATAAATCCAGTATTGAGAATTTAAATTAGTTTGTGTTATGCATAGTAAGGAAACATTGGAAAGCCTGATTCTTTAATTTATCAGAGGAAGAATAAATGTATGGCTATTTTAGGATACCAAATAAGGAAATTACCCAATTGCAAAACCTTAAACAGAATTACTCTATGTATTTCAACTTAAGAAAGAACCACAAACACATAGAAATCTCACCTTAAGAATATTTTTTCTCCCTCAGTTATGAATATTTTTTTAATTCTCACAAGAGGATATTTTAAATTGAATTTTAGATAGAGAGGAAGAGAGAGAAACATCGATGTGAAAGAGAAACATTGGTTGGCTGCCTTCTGTATGACACCAAATGGAGATCAAACCCACAGCGTAGGTATTTGCCCTGACCAGTAGTCAAACCTGAAATGTTTTGGTGTATGGGCCAACACTACAACCAACTGAGCTACCTCACCAGGGTTGAATAATTTTTCAAGTCATACTGTTAACCTCAGGTGACAAGGTGACACCAGTTCAGAAAATATACAAATAACTAAAATATATTCAATGTTTTCTGTGAATATAAAGAACATATGAGAGAATCCAAGATGACAGCAATACAGTCATAGTAAGGGACTTTAATACCCCACTAACACCACTGGATAAATCCTCTAAACAAAAAATCAGCAATGAAACATCAATCCTAAATGACTCACAGGATCAGACAGAATTGACACCTTCAGAAAATTTCACCTCAAAGCTATAGAATATACATTCTTTCCAAGTGCATATGGGACATTTTCAGAGATAAACTACATATTGATTCACAGAAAAGTCTCTTCAAGTTCAAGAAGATAAAAATCATATCAAGTATCTTCTCAGATCACAATGGCATAAAATTAGAAATGAACTACAATAAAACCAATGGGAAAAAATCAAACACTTGGAGGCTAAAAATCTATTAAACAAAGATTGGGTTACCAAAGAAATCAAAGAAGAAATAAAAAGCATCCTGGCAACAAAAGACAATGAAAACACAACAATCCAAAATCTATGGGACACAGTGAAAGCAGTCTTGAGAGAGAAGTTAATAGCTCTAGAAGACTAACTCAAAAAAATAAGAAAAAATGATAATGAATTATCTTACCATACAACTCAAAGAATTAGAAAGAGAGAAACAAGAAAAGCCCAGAGTGAGCAGAAGGAAGGAAATAATAAATATCAGAGCAGAAATAAATGACATAGAGACAAAAAATACAAAAGATCAATAAAATCAATAGCTGGTTCTTTGAAAGGATAAACAAGATTGATGAATCTCTAGCCAGGCTCACCAAGAAGCAAAAGAGAGAGAACAAAATAAACAAAATCAGAAATGAGAGAGGTGAAGTAACAACTGACCCCACAGAAATACAAAAGATTATGAAAAAATACAATGAATAACTCTATTCCAACAAACTGGACAGCCTAGACAAAATGGACATATTCTTAAAGAAAAAAAATGCAAGTTTCCAAAACTCAATCAAGAAGAATCAAAAAATCTGATTGGCCAATAACTATGAAAGAAATTGAAGCAGTAATAAAAAAACTTTCACAAACAAAAGCCATGGTCCAGACAGCTTTACAGGGAAGTTCTACCAAGCATTCAAAGAAGAACTAAAACCTATCCTCCTCAGACTATTCCAAAAAATTCAAGAGGAAGGCACACTTCCAAGCTCTTTCTATGAATCCAGCATTCCCCTAATCCCAAACCCAAATAAAGACACCACAAAAAAAGAGAACTACAGGCCAATATCCTTAATGAACATAGATGCTAAAATCCTCAACAAAATTATAGCAAATCAGACCCAGCATTACATTAGAAAGATCATACACCATGACCAAGTGGGATTTATTCTGTCAATGCAAGGATGGTACAATATCTGAATATCAATAAATGTGATACACCACATAAACAAATTGAGAGACAAAAAATCATATATTCTTATCAATAGATGCAAGAAAAACATTTGAAAAAAATCCAACACTCTTTCTTGATTAAAACACTCAGCAAAATCGGAAAAGAGGGATCATACTTCAACATATTAAAAGCCTCATATGACAAACCTTCAGCTAATATCATACTCAATGGGAAAACCTAAAACCTTTTCTCTTAAGAATAGGAACAAGACACTCCTGTTTGACATAGTACTAGAAATGCTAGCCTTAGAGATCAGACTAGAAGAAACAAAAGGCATCCAAATTGGAAAAGAAGATATTGTACATAGAAAAACCTAAAGACTCCATGAAAAAACTACTTGTCTTAATAAATGAATTTGGCAATTTAGCAGGATACAAAATTAACACCCAGAAATCTATGGCTTTTTTTTATACACCAATAATGAACTCAGAGAAAGGGAAATTAAAAAAACAATCCCATTTACCATTACACCTTTACCATTGCAAAAAAATTAAGATACCTAGGAATAAACTTAATTAAGGAGGTAAAAGATCTGTACTCAGAAAACTACAGGACATAGAAAAAAGAGATAGAGGAAGACATAAACAAATGCAAGAACATACTGTGTTCATGGATTGGTAGGATCAACAACATTGAAATGTCCATACTACCCAAAGCAATCTATAAATTCAATGCACTGTCCATTAAAATACTAATGATATATTTCAAAAATCTAGAACAAACTCTCCAAAAATTCATCTGGAATAAAAAAAAGACCTCTAATATCCACTGTGATCCTGAGAAAAAAGAACAAAGCTGGAAAGATCACAATACTAGATATCAAGCTATATTTCCAAGCCATAGTTCTCAAAACTGCCTGGTACTGGCACAAGAACAGACATATAGACCAATGCAACAGAACAGAGAACTCAGAAATAGACGCAAGCCATTATGCTCAATTAATATTTGACAAAGGAGACAAGAGCATACAATGGAGTCAAGAGAGTCTCTTTAATAAAAGGTGTGGAGAAAATTGGTCAGATACATGTAAAAAATGAAACTAGATCACCAATTTACACCATACACAAAAAGAAACTCAAAATGGCTAAAGGACTTAAATGTAAGACAGGAAACCATAAAAATCTTAGAAGACTCCATAGGCAACAAAATAGCAGACATATGTCATAGTAATATCTTTACTGACACAGCTCCTAGGGCAATGGAGACTAAGGAGAAAATAAACAAATGGGACTACATCAAAATAAAAAGCTTCTGCACAGCAAAAGAAACCATCAACAAGACAATAAGAAAGCCCACTGCATGAGCGAACATATTTGCCAATGTTATCACTGATAAGGGTTTAATCTCCAAAAGGTACATGGAACTCATACAACTTAACAGAAGGAAGATAAACAATCCAATCAAAAAATGGGAAAAGGACCTAAATAGACACTTTTTGAAAGAGGACATACAGAAGGCAAAGAGATATATGAAAACATGCTGAAAGTCGGCAATCATTGGAGAAATTCAAATCAGAACAACAATGAGGTACCATCTCACACCTGTCAGAATGGCTATCATCAACAAATCAACAAATGACAAGTGCTGGCGAGAATGTGGAAAAAAGGAACCCTCATGCACTGCTGATGACAATGCAGACTGGCACAGCCACTGGGGAGAACAGTTTGGAGTTTCCTCAAAAAGTAAAAATGGAACTCTCATTTCTCCCAGTAATCCCACTTTTAGGAATATATCCCAAGGAACCAGAAACACCAATCAGAAAAGATACTAGTATATGCACCCTTATGCTCATAGCAGCACAATTTACAATAGCTAAGATTGGGAAATCACCTAAGTGCTCTTCAGTAGATGAGTAGATTAAAAACAAAACAAAACTGTTGTATATTTACACCATGGAATACTATCCTATATAATAAAAGCCTAATATTCTAAGTGTCCGATCAGCCGTTCAATCAATCAAAGCCTAATATGCTAATGATATGCTAAGGCTGCTCAACTGCTTGCTATGACATGCACTGACCATGAGGGGCAGATAGTTGACCTGTTGACCAGTCACTTTGATGTGCACTGACCACCAGAGAGCAGACACTCCAACCGGTACGTTAGCTTACTGCTGGGTTCTGGCAGATCGGGTCTGAGCAAGATGGTCTGGACATGCCCTGGAGCCCTCCCACAGTCCTGCCCTGGTTGGCCAACCTCCCATGTCCCTCCCTGGCCCCAATCCTGGACCAGTGGGGTTCCTCGGCCTGGCCTGCGCCCTCTTGCAATCCGGGACCCCTCTGGGGATGTCGGAGAGCAGGTTTCGGCCTGATCCCACAGGCCAGGCCGAGAAACACCACTGGTGCACGATTTTGTGCACCGGGACTCTAATGCAGCTATAAAAAGAAGGATCTCTTACCCTTGAGACAGCATGGAGGGATCTGGAGAGTATTATGCTAAGGGAAATTACCCAGTCAAAGAAAGACAAGTATCACATGATCTTACTCATATGTGGAATCTAATGAACAAAATAAACTGATCAACAAAAATAGATCCAGAGACAAGGTAACACTGAACAGACTGTCCAACCTCAGAGAGAAAGCAGGGGTGTGGTGTTGGGGAGGGGGTTTAGAGATCAACCAAAGGACTTGTATGCATGCATATTAGCATAATCAGTGGAAAGACACACTGGGGCAGTGGGAGCTTGTCCTGGTGGATGGGATTGATGGGGAAGGGGTCATTCGGAGAAAAAGGAGACATATGTAATACTTTACAATAAAAAAAGAACATATGAAACTTGTTTTAACCTCCATGACCCCAATCTTCTTTCTTTAATTTCTTTATTAATTAGGCATAGAAATTTATTTCACTACTGTGAGTATAGCATTTATTATGGTCTTCCTCTATATACAAAAGTGTGAAATGTAAGTCTCTCCTTTGTGGTCTTTACATTTTATTTCGGGAGATAAAATATATAGATTAGTAAACTTTTAAAAATGTTTTTTAACCTTCAGAGAAATGAATGCAAGCCAATGAAAATTATATGACTAAGTATTTACAGCAATATGTTCAAAACTTTTTTACATAGCACAGAAATTCAAATCAGAACAACAATGAGGTACCATCTCACACCTGTCAGAATGGCTATCATCAACAAATCAACAAATGACAAGTGCTGGCGAGAATGTGGAAAAAAGGAACCCTCATGCACTGCTGATGACAATGCAGACTGGCACAGCCACTGGGGAGAACAGTTTGGAGTTTCCTCAAAAAGTAAAAATGGAACTCTCATTTCTCCCAGTAATCCCACTTTTAGGAATATATCCCAAGGAACCAGAAACACCAATCAGAAAAGATACTAGTATATGCACCCTTATGCTCATAGCAGCACAATTTACAATAGCTAAGATTGGGAAATCACCTAAGTGCTCTTCAGTAGATGAGTAGATTAAAAACAAAACAAAACTGTTGTATATTTACACCATGGAATACTATCCTATATAATAAAAGCCTAATATTCTAAGTGTCCGATCAGCCGTTCAATCAATCAAAGCCTAATATGCTAATGATATGCTAAGGCTGCTCAACTGCTTGCTATGACATGCACTGACCATGAGGGGCAGATAGTTGACCTGTTGACCAGTCACTTTGATGTGCACTGACCACCAGAGAGCAGACACTCCAACCGGTACGTTAGCTTACTGCTGGGTTCTGGCAAATCGGGTCTGAGCAAGATGGTCTGGACACGCCCTGGAGCCCTCCCGCAGTCCTGCCCCGGTTGGCCAACCTCCCATGTCCCTCCCTGGCCCCAATCCTGGACCAGTGGGGTTCCTCGGCCTGGCCTGCGCCCTCTTGCAATCCGGGACCTCTCTGGGGATGTTGGAGAGCAGGTTTCCGCCGGATCCCACAGGCCAGGCCGAGAAACACCACTGGTGCACGATTTCGTGCACCGGGACTCTAGTGCAGCTAAAAAAAGAAGGATCTCTTACCCTTGAGACAGCATGGAGGGATCTGGAGAGTATTATGCTAAGGGAAATTAACCAGTCAAAGAAAGACAAGTATCACATGATCTTACTCATATGTGGAATCTAATGAACAAAATAAACTGATGAACAAAAATAGATCCAGAGACAAGGTAACACTGAACAGACTGTCCAACCTCAGAGAGAAAGCAGGGGTGTGGTGTTGGGGAGGGGGTTTAGAGATCAACCAAAGGACTTGTATGCATGCATATTAGCATAATCAGTGGACAGACACACTGGGGAAGTGGGGGCTTGTCCTGGTGGATGGGATTGGTGGGGAAGGGGTCAATCGGGGAAAAAGGAGACATATGTAATACTTTAAACAATAAAAAAAGAACATGTGAAACTTGTATTAACCTCCATGACCCCAATCTTCTTTCTTTAATTTCTTTATTAATTAGGCATAGAAATTTATTTCACTACTATGAGTATAGCATTTATTATGGTCTTCCTCTATATACAAAAGTGTGAAATGTAAGTCTCTCCTTTGTGGTCTTTACATTTTATTTCGGGAGATAAAATATATAGATTAGTAAACTTTTAAAAATGTTTTTTAACCTTCAGAGAAATGAATGCAAGCCAATGAAAATTATATGACTAAGTATTTACAGCAATATGTTCAAAACTTTTTTACATAGCACACACACAAAATGATGATGTTTATGGCACATTAAGGTAGAGAGACAAGAACTTTAGCTGGATCAGCATAGAAACTCTAGCCACGTCAGCTTTCATTTAGATTTTAGATGCCAAGGAGAGTAATTGCTCAGTGCACCTGTAATCAGTTCATGTGTGTGTGGGAGGAGGGGGGGGGCAGGGGGTATTGATAGAGTCTTCTTTGATTTGTTGTTTTCTGAATCTTATTTTAGACATATGTCAATTCATAGATTAAAGATAATAATAATAATAATAATTAATAAATAAATAAATGCATGGAAAGAAGATGTGGAGGAGATAAGAATAATATTATGTATGAAGAAAACAGTCCACTTTGAGGTTTTTAAGGTGCTTGTAAGAATTCAGTGAGAAATATCATCACTAATAATAGGATTTTATGTGACTCACAATAACAAATTGGGGAGAAATCATTGTTAGCATATTTGAAAAAGATCTGACAGTTTTGTGAAATAGTTTCTTCCTTTTGAGCTGTTACAGCAGAGGTTTTTCCTATTATAAAAATCAATAAATTTGCCCATGAGCTGGCTAAAAATTATAATCAATTCTGTACTGAGCATGTTATTAAATGAGCTACACTGTGTCTCATCATAGGCAGAATTCTCAGTCAGAATGGCATGTCCATGGCAGCACTTTCACTATCATTTTGACTATAGCTCATTCACTTTGGAGCACCAGTCACATTAAATTAAATGCTACTTAATTCAGTAAAATTAAACATTACTATCTGTACTAAAATTAAAATAAAGACATATTAAAATAAATAATTAATTTTAAAAAAATTAAGTAAACAGTGATTTCCCAATAAAGCCTTTGTACTTCCTAAAAACAAAAACAAAAAACAAAAAAAAAAAAACAACTTAGTTGGCTGTCTCAAGCATGCCTGTTTTACCTATAATAATAAAAGCATAATATGATAATATGCTAATTAGACTAGCCATCCCCCCGGATGAAGCCAGCTGCAAGGGAAGCCCAGGGTCCCGGGTGCCAGAGGGAAGCTGGTGCCCGAGCTGGGGAAAGGAAGGGCTACTCTTGCATGAATTTTGTGCATCGAGCCTCTAGTTTACTAATAAGAAGAGCATATTCTTGATTTGACCCACTTTCTTTGTTTGTTTGTTTTTATTTTTTCATGATTCACTCACTGTTTTTGAAATCCTTAACATTTTTCTCACATATGTGCTAACAAGCACATACACATTTTAAATAGATAATAATAATAATAAATAGAAAAATGCATGGAAAGAAGATGTGGAGGACATAAGAATAATATTATGTATGAAAAACAGTCCACTTTGAGGTTTTTAAGGTGCTTGTAAGAATGCAGTGAGAAATATCATCACTAATCATAGGATTTTATGTGACTCACAATAACAAATTGGGGAGAAATCATTGTTAGCATATTTGAAAAAGATCTGACAGTTTTGTGAAATAGTTTCTTCCTTTTGAGCTGTTACAGCAGAGGTTTTTCCTATTATAAAAATCAATAAATTTGCCCATGAGCTGGCTAAAAATTATAATCAATTCTGTACTGAGCATGTTATTAAATGAGCTACACTGTGTCTCATCATAGGCAGAATTCTCAGTCAGAATGGCATGTCCATGGCAGCACTTTCACTATCATTTTGACTATAGCTCATTCACTTTGGAGCACCAAACACATTAAATTAAATGCTACTTAATTCAGTAAAATTAAACATTACTATCTGTACTAAAATTAAAATAAAGACATATTAAAATAAATAATTAATTTTAAAAAAATTAAGTAAACAGTGATTTCCCAATAAAGCCTTTGTACTTCCTAAAAACAAAAACAAAAAACAAAAAAAAAAAAACAACTTAGTTGGCTGTCTCAAGCATGCCTGTTTTACCTATAATAATAAAAGCATAATATGATAATATGCTAATTAGACTAGCCATCCCCCCGGATGAAGCCAGCTGCAAGGGAAGCCCAGGGTCCCGGGTGCCAGAGGGAAGCTGGTGCCCGAGCTGGGGAAAGGAAGGGCTACTCTTGCATGAATTTTGTGCATCGAGCCTCTAGTTTACTAATAAGAAGAGCATATTCTTGATTTGACCCACTTTCTTTGTTTGTTTGTTTTTATTTTTTCATGATTCACTCACTGTTTTTGAAATCCTTAACATTTTTCTCACATATGTGCTAACAAGCACATACACATTTTAAATAGAACAGTGAAAGTGTTCCTTGGAATTTCTTACTCTATTTTGCAAGACCAACCACATGGTTATCTGGTTAAAAGAAGGCTCACGTGCTAACACTTCCACATTTACTCTTCTTTTTCAAACTAGCCATTAAATCTTAAACTTTTAAAGTAAACTGTTGGGAAATGTTTACAAATTCTGTTGATTTTTGACTTCACTTATCTCATGAGAAGAAATGGGAATTTCTGTTAAGCTTTGTTATTATGTCACCTGGGATATTAAGTGAAAATGGATACTTATAAAACATTACTAAGATTGATGATATGTTATATTATTATGCATTACTATAAAAAAGTAAAAACATTTGTGAAAACTAATTAATTTATGTCCTACATAAATAGAAAATATGTAAAGTTTTTAAGAAGCAGTGATTCAAATTCTGGAATGTAAAGAGTTTTAAATTTTAAAACAGTAGAGACATACATCTAATTGACAAACATAATTTTGGATTATTATTAGCATCATTGAGCAGTATATTTTAGATATAGAAGTAGATATTAATTAATTTTATGTTGCATGAAGGCTATTACAAATAAAAAGTTCAATGTGAAAAATAGTTTTCCCTTGATCATTTACTCAAAGTATGACCTATACTTTAAAAATCTTGAAAATTACAACCTTCAATAATGTCTATGGCATGCAGATTTTATGTGCCCTCATTTTCTTTTTTACTGTATCCGACTTTATAGTCACAAAAATGATCTGTCATGTAAGCTATAATAAGTTCTACTTTTGACAAGATCATGGTTAGGTGATGTTTATTTTATTTTCCCAATTAACTTTATATTCAGAGATCAGGTCACAAGCTTCAATACTATTTTCCATTCACAAATAAGATTTGTAAATAAAAAATGATAAAATAAAATGATAGCAGCATACAAATATAGTTTATATTGTTAGAAACCAATTGGGGTGATTTGTATGTCAAAACATCTGGGTAAAACAGCCCAATGTTAAAGTACTAATAGCATGAGGGGCAAGGAGATTATGGCCTGTATTCCTTTATAGAATTAATCGTTGTTCCACACTGAATCTTTGCAATGCAGTGTGAAAAATGCTGACGCAATCAATAATTTCCTCTTGGAAAAAAAAGAGAAAGTTGCAAAGATTCAATGTGAATAACATTATCCTATTTTCTCAAAAGCCCTTTCCTGCATGGAGTAATATGACTTCAGACAAGGATTCCAACTGAGTTGTGGCATAAAAAAAGATTACAAGGATTCAGCAGATCAGCAGGAAGCACAGAAAGAAAGCATCCTTTCTTGCAACCAGCTTGATTAAACCTAATGATCTAAGATAAAATTAAGATAACTAATGTATTATCAATATCTCCTGAGACTTTGCTTATCTATTTGCTCAGAGTGAACAAATATGTTACATTTTCTGAAAAGGTTCTGTCTCAATTTTTCTTAGATTTAAGAATCTTTATTCTTGATTGGTCCCTAGCATCAATCACATAAACAGGAATGGTACCCTCCTATGCTTTTGGTAGAAATCCTTTGTAACTCTGCAATTCCTCCAGGCTTGATAAAACCTAAGAGAGCTAAACTTTTTCTCATTTTCCTAAAAATGTCTAACAAATAAAAAATCCGTGAATATGCTAACTTTTGAGGAGTTTTTTAAATGAGAAAATATTTCTCTCTGCTTAATGTTTTAATAAAATTAAGTAAATGTTATTTTTTAAAATATTTTTTAATCTTTATTGTCCCCTTTTTTCTCCCATTGACCTCTTCCAGCCTGCACTCACTCCCCTCACTCCAGACCTCCACCACCCTGTTGTCTGTGTCCATGGGTTATGCATATATGCATACAAGATCTTTGGTTGATTATCCCACACCCACCCAACCTCCCCAGCCTTCCCTCTGAGATTCCACACTGTCCCATGCTTCCATGTCTCTGGATCCTTCTGTACATCACTTTATTTTGTTCATTAGATTCCACATGTGAGATCATATGATACTTGTCTTTCACTGACTGACTTATTTCACTTGGCATGGTACTCTCCAGGTTTCTCCATGCTGTCACAAAGGGTAAAATATTCTTATTTTATACTGCTGCATAGTATTCCATGGTATAAATGTACCACAGCTTTTTAAAAAATATATTTTTTATTAATTTCAGAGAGGAAGGGATAGGGGATAGATATAAATATCAATGATGGGAAATAATCATTGATTGGCTGCCTCCTGCATGCCCCTTGCTGGGGATAGAGCTCGCAACATGGGCATGTGCCCTTGACCGGAATCAAACCTGGGACCCTTCAGTCCTCAGGCCAGTGCTCTATCCACTGAGCCAAGCCAGCTAGGCCTACCATGGCTTTTTTATCCACTTATCTACTGATGGGCCCTTGGGCTGTTTCCAGATATTAGTATTGTAAATTGTGCTGCTATGAACATGGGGATGCATGCATTCTTTCTGATTGGTGTTTTGGTTTTTTTAGGATATATTCTTAGAAGTGGAATCACCAGGTCAAATGGCAGTTCCATATTTAATTTTTTGAGGATACTCCATACTGTTTTCCATAATGGCTGCAGCAGTCTGCATTCCCACCAGCAGTGTACTAGGGTTCCCTTTTCTCCACATCCTCACCAGAACTTGTCATTTGTTGATGGTAGCCATTCTGACAGTTGTGAGGTGAAACCTCATTGTGGTTTTAATTTGCATCTCTCTGATGATCAGTGACCTTGATCATTTATTCATATGTTTCTTGGCTATCTGTATGTCCACTTTGGAGAAGTGCCTATTTAGGCCCTTTGCCCATTTTTTTCATTGGATGATTGTTTCTCCTTTTGTTAGGTTGTATGAGTTCTTTATATATTTTGGATGTTAACCCTTTATCAGATGTATAATTGCCAAATATGTTCTCCCATACAGTGTGCTCCCTTTTTATTTTGTTGATGGTTTCTTTTCCTGTGCAGAGCTTTTAGTTTTGATGTAACCCTATTTGTTTATTTTCTCCTTAGTTTGCTTTGCCCTAGGAGATGTATCGGTAAACATATTGCTATGAGAAATGTCTGCAATTTTGCTGCCTATGGTTTCTTCTAGGATTTTTATGGTTTCTCGACTTGCACTCAAGTCTTTTACCCAGCTTGAGTTTATTCTTGAGCATGGTGTAAATTGGTGGTCTAGTTTCATTTTTTTTTGCATGTATCTGTCCAATATTCCCAACACCATTTATTGAAGAGACTGTTCTTTGTTTGTTTGTTTGTTTTTGTTTTGTTTTCAAACTCCCCACTTTGCACTGTCCCCAGGGAGGGTCATCCCAACTGGCACAGCCAGGTGCTTGGCTCCAGAATAGAGAGCCCCTGGGCTATTGAAGAGACTGTCTTGACTCCATTGTATGCTCTTGCCTCCTTTATCAAATATTAATTGAGTATAATTGCTTGGGTCTATTTCTGGGGTCTCTGTTCTGTACCACTGATCTATATACCTGTTCTTGTGCCAGAACCAGGCTGTTTTGGCTATGGTGGCTTTGTAGTATAAATTGATATCTGATATTGCAATTCCTCCAACTTTGTTCTTTTTTAAGATTGCTGCAGCTATTCAGTGTCTTTTTTGATTCCATGTAAATTTTTGGAATATTTGTTTTAGAACTGTGAGATATACTGTTGGTATTTTAATATTGATTGCATTGAATCTGTAGAATGCCTTGAGTAGTATGGACATTTTAACAATGTTAATTTACCAACCCATGAATATAGTATATTAAATATGTTTTTATTTATTTCAGAGAGAGGATGGAGAGGGAGAGAGAAATAGAAACATCAATGATGAGAGAAACACCTGGCTATGCCATCATTGATTAGCTTCCTCCTGCATGCTCTCAACTGAGAATAGAA
The DNA here is from genome assembly GCF_000412655.1 of Myotis brandtii. NCBI lineage: Eukaryota > Metazoa > Chordata > Mammalia > Chiroptera > Vespertilionidae > Myotis > Myotis brandtii. The sequence continues at coordinate 16,504 of NW_005370016.1, forward strand.
CCTGCAACCTTGCAAGTGCCCTGACTGGGAATCAAAGTGTGACCTCTTGGTTCATGGGTCAACGCTCAATCACTGGGTCTCACTGGCTGGGCAGTAAATGCTATTTTATCTGATAATATTTAAGAGCAAATATGTCCACATAGTTTTCTTTAATCCTTGAATAATTTGAAAAGACATAGGTGGCTATGTGTAAATTGAAAAATAATATACTTATTAGGTAACAATTATACATTAATGGTTTGAATGTACCAGTATAACTATACTATGTAGTTCTTATAATTCTACATTGTGATGGAGTTGTTCTCTTCCTTTATATTACATATTTGAAAATAAATTGGACATGGTTTGTAGCAGTTGATTTTGAGCCAAAATATTTTGGCAGCATGTGCAATCATACTGATAACCCCATTAACTGAACCATTGGTTTTAATCATTATGAAGATATCACCATGCAAATCCAGCCAACACTTGGAATAAGAGATGATCCATAGCATCCAGGATGATAAGGAAACTAAATTTTCATCATTGGAAGTGACCCAATTATATTTCACTACAAATAACATCTTTTAGAGCAACACCTGTTAGAAATACAGATATTATACAGATTTTTTTCCAAGATAGTCTTTTCCATTATTTAAAAAAAAAAAGATTTTTCCCACTTGGTTGTCAGACAAAATGCTGCTTAGTTGGTATTTAGTGAAACTAGTAAATAAATTAAATTTGAAAGACTAGACTCCAGAATGCTAACATGAGTTAATGCCATCTTAGCCTAATGCACATGAACTAGCAAACATGGAGTTTTAGTTTAGCTGTTCCATCATCAAAGTTAAATACCTACACCCTCTACTTAAGAACATATCCAAATCCCATTTGAGAATTATAGTCAGAGGCTCTGTAGCATGTATTGATTTCCAAAGCAGTCAATTTCTATTTACACATGATTGACTTCCCTTAAAAACATAGGTTAATTCATTGAATTAAACAAAGCATACAACAGATAATGCTGCCCAAGAGATCTTGAAATACGTCAAATTTTAGGTAATTCTGGCATTGATGAATTATTCTTATGTTATCTTTCTGGAACCTAGAATGACTAATATGATATTATTTTTTTTTAAAAAAAACCAGATGATTAATATCTGTTTATGTTTCTTCAAATAATGTCAAGCATAATGATACACACATAAACTATTAATAATGTTTGTATATTCAAAGTGATCATTACATATTTAGAAAATAAATTCACATTTCAAAATGAATATAAATAACATAACTATGAATAAATATATGTGTATACACAGCTACTATAAAACGAGAGTTTAATTGACAGTAGAAGTAATCATAAAGGGTATACTTGATTGTATTTGTTTGCTAGAGTCAAATTCAACATTTTTTATTCCAAGAAAACAACTTACCTCTATTCTGAATTTTTTAAACAAAAAGGGCAAATTTTCAATTTATCTCAGGGAGGGTTTGAAACCCTATCCTCCTTTCTGTTTTTAGATTTCTATGAAACGTAATATAAATATGCTTAAATCAATATCATATGTCTACATATTAAATCTTTTTAATCAAATTTGCACCTTGAGCTTAATCTGCAAGTTGGAATTGAAATAAATTTGTATTATCAGAGGTTCTTCATCAATTTTGTGCAGGGGAAAGTCTTTTTTGGGGTGGGTGCAAAGGACATTCAAATATCTTAGAAGGGTCCCTAAAAAGGACAGTTGAAATGAAACAAATCTTAATCTGATAATTTAACCAACATGTGTATTTAGTGTGCCAAATTTTTATTTGGCCTGATAATACAAAGATAATAATGTATACATCATACCTCCAGAAATTTATAATCTATAGAAGAGCTCACAATCCTCCCAGGAACATAAATCTGTCTCTCATTTTGACCAGCCTGCAGACATTTCTTCAGAACCTAGAAGTAAATGTATGTACAGAAACTTGCTTTCCTTAACAGATGCAGTGTTTCATGACTAGGTCCATAGCATTGTAAGAAAGAAAGAAATTTCCCCTGCATTAGGTAATTTTATAAGTTGTTCTAGCAAAACAAACAAACAAGCAAACAACAGCAACAGAAAAACAGCAGATATATTTGAAAACAAAGAACATTGGAATATCCAAAATATGGTATGTTTTTAGGAACTATGCTGGATATAAACTGATTTTAAAACAACAACAACTCTAAGAAATAACTTTATCTCTATTAAGTATAGCTATAGCTTTTCTTCAAGAGGTAACCAGAAGTGACTTTGTCATAATAATTTCATGTAAGTGCAAACAAAGGAAACAACTAAGATTTAGAGAGCATTTTCAATTAATAGCTATATTAATATCACTGGATTAACATATTCAGAATATTCAACAATGTTTCTGAATTGGCAGAGATATGGAAATCTAATATGTTTCTAGAATAGCTTTATAATAGTATAAATATATAGATGTACATTTAAATATCTACATACATATGTATATATTTCTAGGATGTAAAGTACAGCATAGGGCAGTGATGGCGAACCTATGACACTCGTGTCAGAAGTGACACGCGAACTCATTTTTTTGGTTGATTTTTCTTTGTTAAATGGCATTTAAATATAGAAAATAAATATCAAAAATATAAATCTTTGTTTTACTATGGTTGCAAATATCAAAGAGCTCAAAAGGTTCGCCATCACTGGCATAGGGAATATAGTCAACAATATTATATTAACTATATATGGTGTCAGATGGGTACTAGAATTATCAGGGTGATCACTTTGTAAGTTATATAAATGTCTAATCACTATGTTCCATACCTGACACTAATATTATATGTAAACTATAACTGAAAAACTAAAAAGATCATATATGTATGTATTTATATGCATGTAATCTACTATTATAACTACATTTATAACATTTGTGTTGAAAAATATAACTATAGTCATATTCCTAATCTTTCACATTTTGTATATTAATGGTCACATTACTGTATGTGAAAAAACTGTTGGATGATCTTGAAATTTTGGTAGGCTTTTTTGTTTTAGTTTTTCTTAGAAAAGTTGACATAAATCATGACTTCCACCCTGAATTGCTGTACAATTTAATACTTAAAAATAATTTTGTAATAATTTTTTGAGAATGTTCCAAGGAGTGACTGAATTCTTGCTATATCAAGATTGTCAAGGGCGGGGGAAAAAAAAGGAGACATATGTAATACTCTTTGTAATACTTTAAGCAATAAAACAACAACAACAAAATATCACCAACAGCAATAAGAACAAACATTACATTTTCATGAGATACCTAACAAGGTGAACCAAGAAACAGCTCTGAAAATTTTCACAGATTCATAACAGTAAATAACATTTAAATAACTTCATGTCCTCAAAAATGGGGGGAAAGGAAACTTATGTAATAATTTAAACAATAAAGAATTTTTTAAAAGCTATGATAACATTGAAAACTTTGTAAATTTAAATTAAAAAATTAAATGGAAATATTTTATAGATTCTATTTGCTGCTCTAATCAGGCATTTATTTCTATCTTGTCTTCCAAATCGCTGATTCAGTCCTCTGCTTCATTCAATCTATTTTTAATCCCTTTGAGTGTGTTCTTCATGTCAGATATATCATTCTTCATTTATGTCTGGTTCATGTTAATGGCCTCTATTTCCCTGTTTCTAGTGTGCACTAATTTCCTTAAACATCTTTATAACCATTGCTTTTAACTCTGTCTGATAAGTTGCTTGTCTCCAACTCATTTAGTTCTTTTTCTGGATATTCCTTCTTTTCTCTCATTTGGGGTTTGTTTCTTTGTCTCCCCATTTTAGCTGTCTCCTTTTATTTGCTTCTATATATTAGATAGAACTGCTATGCCTCCCAGTCTTTGTGGGATGGCCTTATGTAGAAAATGTCTTGATGGATCAAGTGGTGTAGTCTCTTTGTTCACCTCAGCTGGATGTTCTAGGAATGCATCTTGTGTGCATTATTTGGGCTCTCCTGTTGTAATTGGGACTTGATTGTTGATGTCCTGTGTGGGGGAAGGATCTCCCCTCCAACTTCCTGCCAGTGAGGTTCAACCACAATGTCATCGTGCCAGCTGTCTAGTGGTCGGGGACTCCTTAGCCTAGAAGCTGGGTCTGCCTTGAGTCTCACATCTTGATTGACCCTGCTATGAGCTGTACTTTCTTCCCTCATGGAGCTGGTCTCTCAGGTTTCAGCTTTATATCTTGATTTTAAAAGGTTCAAGTTGCTGTGTGAAGTACGAGTGAGCAGGGGGGTGACTAGATCTGACTTCCGAGACTTGTTGATTTAGTTCAAAGTCAAGGTGGAGATCCAGTGACATGACATTGATATGCTTCCTGCATATGTCCAAAGGTCGGATGAATAATTTGGGTATCAGTTTGCCAGTGTTCACCCCTTATATACTTTCTGTACAGGATGGCTGGTACAATTATTTTTGAAGACTTGAATGTCAGGAAGATAATGGCAGTGCAATAGTTTACTCACAGCCAATCCCCTTGTAAAGAATCACTTCCCTGTGGGCCATTTCTCATGAAATAAAGGATTACTGGTTTATATAATAACTCAGGAACAGCCAATCGAAAGACTTGCAGAAAGCAAGGTATATGAGATGGGGCATAGGACTTCCGTGCCCTCTGCATGGGCACCAGTCCCAGCAACTCCACCTATTCACCAACTGGAAGCTCTCTCTGCCAACACTTTGGGTTTAATGTTGTGAGATTTGTATCAGACACTTGAAGAAGAAGAAGAAAAGGAGAGAGGATGACAGGCATAAAGAAAATATAATGTCAATAAATAAATACCTGACAATAATAACCTTAAATGTAAATGGATTAACCAGTTAACTGCCACATGTCCAAAACGGAAACCATCCCTATACACCATGATATTTTGAATTGAATTTAAAAAATAAATTTGCAATGAAGATCACAAAAAAAATGTCATTCATATAATCGGGATGGCAAGTCAGTGGCATAACATTTTCTTTTCTCAGGCCGTGCTAATTTATGTGTTTTTTTTTTATTTCATTGCCTGATTACCTGTAACTAGAAACCACCAAGTATAATATTGCTATTTTTTTTCAGGTATAGATGCACATGACATGTGGGGAAGGTCCGCCACTTGCGTCTATAGACACTATGGTATACATAGGGTTAAATGCTACAGTCAAGTGGCATAGGGTGAATGGATAAAAAACAAAACAAAATACATGCCCCATATATATGCTGTTTACAAGAAACCCACTTCAGAACAAAAGATATATACACAGACTGAGAGTGAAGGGATGGAAAAATATATTCCATGCAAATGGAAAGAAACAAAAAGCTGGAGTAGCAATACTCAGAATGGACAAAATAGATTTCAAAACAAAGGCCATAACAATAGACAAAGAAGACCACTTCATAATACTAAAGGGTATGATTCAACAAAAAAATATAACCCTTGTAAACATATATGCACTCAATATAGAAGTACCCAAGTACATTAAAAAATCTTGATGGACTTTAAGGGAGAGATTAACAGAAATGCAGTCACAGTAGCAAACTTTAACACCCCACTGACATCACTGAATAGATCTTCCAGGCAAAACATTAACAAAGAAACAGAGGACTTAAATGACAAGCTAGATCAGATGGATCCAACTGATATTTACAGAACATTTCACCTCAAAGCAAGAGAATATACATTCTTCTTAAGTGCACATGGAACATTCTCAAAGATAGACCACATGTTAGGACACAAAAAAAGTCTCTACAAGTTCAAGAATATTGAAGTCATATCAAGCATCTTCTTAGATCACAATGGGATGAAACAATAAATCAACTACAGTAAAAACACTCCAAACATCAAACTCATGGAGGCTAAATACTATTTTATCAAACAATGACTTGGTTACCAATAAGATCAAGAAATAAATTATAAAATTCCTGGAAACAAATGAAAATGAATATACAAGCACTCAGAGCCTATGGGATACAGTGAAAGCAGTCCTGAGAGGTAATTTCATAGCACTACGGGCCTACCTCAAGAAATAAGAAAAAGGACTAATAATCTATTCAACCCTACAGCTAAATAAATCAGAAATAGAACAGCAAGAAAAGCCCAGAGGAAGTAGAAGGAAGGAAATAATAAAGATCAGAGTGGAAATAAATGATATAGAGACAAAAAACAACAACAACAATACAAAAGATCAATAATTCCAGGAGTTGGTTCTTTTAAAAGATAAACAAGATTGATGAACCCCTAGCCAGACTCATCAAGAAACAAAGAGAGAGGACTCAAATAAATAAAATTAGAAATGAAAGAGGTGATATAACAATGGACACCACTGAAATACAAAGGATTATAAGCAAATACTATGAACAACTACATGCCAACAAACTGAACAATCTGAGTGAAATGGACACATTCCTAGAAACACACAATCTTCCAAAACTCAATCAGGAAGAATCAGAAAATCCAAGTAGGCCAATAACAACTGATGGAATTGAAGCAGTAATTTAAAAATTTCCAGCAAACAAAAGTCCTGCACCGGATGGAATTACAGGTGAATTTTACCAAACATTCAAAGAAGAACTAACACCCATCCTCCTCAAACTACTCCAAAATATCCAAGAGGATGCAACACTTCCAAACTTTTTTCACAAAACCAGGATTATCTTAATTCCAAAACCAGATAAAGACACTACAAAGAAAGAGAATTACAGGCCCATATCCCTGATGAACACAGATGCTAAAATTCTCAACAAAATATTAGCAGATGATATCCAGCAATATATTGAAAGATCATATACCATAATCAAGTGGGATTTATTCCTCGGATGCATGGCTGGTACCATATTCACAAATCAATAAATGTGATACATCACATAAACAAATGTACTACTCATTGTAATATTTTAAGCAATTAAAAAAAAGTTAAAAAAAACAAATTGAAAGATAAAAACCACATGATCATAGCAATTGATTCAGAAAAAGCATTTGACAACATACAACACCGTTTTTTGATAAAAACTCTCAGCAAAGTGGGAATAGAGGGAACATACCTCAACATAATAAAGGTTATATATGGCAAACTTACAGCCAACATAATACTCAATAGTCAAAACCTAAAAGCATTTCCCTTAAGAACAGGAACAAGACAAGGATGTTTGCTTTCACCACTCTTATTCAACATAGTACTGGAAGTCCTAGCCACAGCAATCAGACAAGAAATAAAGGCATTCAAATTGGAAAGGAGGAAGTAAAAGTGTCATTATTTGCAGATGACATGATATTTTATATATAAAACATTAAAGATTCCACCAGGAAACTACTAGATTCAATAAATGAATTCAGCAAGGTAGTAGGATACAAAATCAACATCCACAAATTGATGGCATTTTCATACACCAATAATAAACTCTCAGAAAAAGAAACTAAAAAAGGAATTCCATTTACCATTGCAACAACAGTAACAAAAATAAAATACATAGAAATAAACTTAACCAAGGAGATAAAAGATCTGTACTTGGAAAACTATAGACATTGAAAAAAGAAATAGAGAAAGACACAAACAAATGGAAGCATATACCATGTTCATGGATTAGAAGGATTAACATCATTAAAATGTTTATACTATCCAAAGCAATCTACAGATTCAATGCAATCCTTAATAAAATACCAATGGGATACTTCACAGAGCTAGAACAAATACTCCAAAAATTTATGTGGAATCATAAAAGACCCTAATAGTTGCTGCCATCTTGAGAATGAAGTAGGAGGAATCACAATACCTGATATAAAACTATACTATAAAGCCATTAGAACCAAACAGCCTAATACTTGCACAGCGACAGGCATATAGACCAACTGATCAGAATAAAGACCCCAGAAATTGACCCACACCATTATGGCCAATTAGTTATTGAGAAGGCAAGAACATACAATGGAGTCAAGATAGTCTCTTCGTAAATCGTGCTAGGAAAATTGGACAGACACATGCAAAAAGATGAAACAAGACCACCAACTTACACCACATACAAGAGTGAAATCAAAGTGGATAAAATACTGAAATGTAGGGTATGAAACTATAAAAATCTTACAGGAGAACATAGTAAAATCTCAGACATCTCATGTAGCAATATATTTATGGATACATCTCACAGGGCAAAGGAAACTAAGGAGAAAAAAAAACAAATAGGACTACATCAAAATAAAAAGCCTCTGCACAGCAAAAGAAACCATCAACATATTGAAAAGGGAACATACTAATAGAACATATTTGCAAATGATACATCTGATAAAGGGTTAATATCCAAAATATATAAAGTGTTCATACAAATCAACAAAAGGAAGATAAAAAAACTCCAATTAAAAAATGGGCAGAAGACCTGAAGAGAAATGTCTTCAAAGAGGACATACAAATGGCTAAGAGACATATAAAAAATGCTCAAAGTCATTCATCTTCAGAGTAATGCAAACTAACACCACAATGAGATATTTCCTCACACCTGTCAGAATGGCTGTCATCAAAAAATTAACCAACAACAAATGCTAAAAAAAAACTCCAATTAAAAAATGGGCAGAAGACCTGAAGAGAAATGTCTTCAAAGAGGACATACAAATGGCTAAGAGACATATAAAAAATGCTCAAAGTCATTCATCTTCAGAGTAATGCAAACTAACACCACAATGAGATATTTCCTCACACCTGTCAGAATGGCTGTCATCAAAAAATTAACCAACAACAAATGCTGGCAAGGATGTTGAGAAAAGGAAACCCTAGTTCACTGCTGGTGGGAATGCAGACTGGTGCAGCCACTATGAAAAACAGTATGAATTTTCCTCAAAAAATTATAAATGCAACTTCTCTTTACCCAGCAATCCCACTTCTGGGAATATATACCAGCCACCCCCCCAAAAAAAATCATAAAGAATATATGCACCCCTATGTTCATAGCAGCATTATTTATAATAAAAAAGATTTGGAAACAGCCCAAGTTCTCATCAATAAATGAATGGATAGAAAAGCTATGGGACATTTACATTATGAAATATTATGAAGATATCAAAAAAGAGGGATCTTTTACCCTTTGGAACACCATGGATGGGCCTGAAAATTATTATGCTAAGTGAAATAAGCCAAACTGAGAAAGACAAATATCACATGATCTCACTTATTTGTGGAATCTAAAGAACAAAATAAATTGACCAACAAAATAAAACTCAAAGCAGGGTGGCATGGAACAGACTGACATACCTGGATATACGGTTTGGGTGGGGAGACAAGAAGAGATAAACCAAAGAACTTATGTACTTATTAGAAGCCCAGTGCATGAATTCGTGCATAGCTGGGGAGAGGATGTGGGAGGTTGGCTGGCAGGCCTGCCTCAGATGGGGGGGGGGCCGGTCAGGGGCGGGGCTGGCCAGGGGGGGG
>NW_005370016.1:26268-29276 GCF_000412655.1 Myotis brandtii
TTTTTATTCTGGGATTTATTTACCTTCTATAATTGAAACTTTGTTTCCTTTAGTGGAGGCCTGCAGAAAGCTTGGCTTCCTCCATCGCCAGGGGCAACCCACTTCTGCTCGCTCCAGCTCTGTGGCCACGACTGGCTGAAAGCAGGTATCTGGGGTTTATTTACCTTCTATAATTGCAACATTGTTGCTTAGAGTGCAGCTCAGAGCCCAGCCCTGGCAGGCGGGGAACCTTGGCTTCCTCCATCACTGGAGCAAGCAATCCTCCTGCTCACTCCAGCTCTGTGTCTGCTGGCCGCCATCTTGGTTGGGTTAATTTGCATATAGTCGCTCTGATTGGCTAAAGGCATAGCGAAAGTATGGTCAATTTGCATGTTTGTCTTTTATTAGTATAGGGTATTCATAGGCCATGGACACAGGCAATAGGGTAGTGAAGACCTGGGGGGATGGATAAGGGTTGGAGGAGGAGGTGAAAGAGGTGGGAGAATGGGAGATGGGTGTAATACTATCAACAATAAAACATATTTAAAAATGAAAACAAAAAGTGTTGGCAGAATACATTTTTTTCTGGAGATTCTGAAGGAGGTTGTATTCCCTATTCATTTTGTTTGCTGGAAATTGTCAGAAATGTTTTTCCAGTTTTTTTAATGGCTATGTGTTACAGGTTGTTCTCAACCTCTAGAGTCTAGAGATTTCCACATCCCTTGATTTGTGGACCCATTCCTCCATATTCAACACCAGCTATGGTGTGTTAAGAACTTATCACACTGAATCTCTATGATTTACCCTTATTTGCTTCTCTTCAATTTTTAAGGATTCTTGTAATTAAAATGTGTCTACCTGAATAATCCAGTATAATCACCCCATCACAAGCTCCTTAACCTTGATCACATTTGCATAGTCCCTTTATCCATGAAAATTAACATATTGACAGAATGTATAGATTAGTGGATGGACATGTTTAAGGGCCATTATTATGCCTACCACAGTCTGCCCACTGGTGCTTAAAGATTATTGTCTGCCTCACATGCAAAATATACTCATGCCACCCCAATATACCCAAAGTCTCAACCCATTCTGGCATCAACTCAATGTCTACATATATATTTAAATTTCATCAGGTTGGAAATCGCAAATCTCATTACCTAAATCATCTAAATTCAATTGGGTAAAGCTCTGAATATAATCCATTCTGTAACAAAATATTTCTTCATCTGTGGACATATCATCTCAAAATGCAATCATGGGACAGACAGAGGATAGCAGTTGTAAATAATCTTGTTCAAAAAGGGAGAAATAGAAGGTAAAATAGTCATGTGTTCCAAGCAATCTTGAAATCCAGCTGAGCCAACTCTATTTGGTTTCTAGGTCTGAGAATAATCTTCTGTGGCTTGATCGATGCTTGAACCTGAGGATTCAGAGCTCTTCCCACTGAGTCATTTTTACTTTTTCATGAAAGGTAACACTTACTTGCCATGAGTGTTATCAATTGTTTCCTGCAAGAATTTTTGGGTGAGGAACTCACCAGTCTTCATTCATTTCTTACTCTCTCTGTCCCTTTCATTCCAAGCTGGCAGTGTTTCTGCTGGTATAAATTTCTCAAAAGTTTTATGGGCCCCCTATGATTGTTTGTCACAAAGATTCACTCTACATCAGAAAAGAGGCTAGCATACAGAGATTTTCTAGATAATTTCACTTTTGTTTTTGGCATTGTGTGCAATGACTGAGATAATACATAATTATAATACTTCTGTACTCATTTTAACAATCGCATGATGAATATAAAAAAACCATGTCTCAAAATTTATAAATAAATAAAAATTGTAAAACAAAAAGCAAATTAGATTCAAGAGTGAATATCCAGGAATATTTTCATAGAAAAAAAGCCTGTATAGCTCTAAGAAAATCCCCTTTGTATATAAAAACAGTAATCATTACAGTGACATGGCTTTTAAAAATATAAATAAAACAACTTAAATAGGAATCTTTATTTACTATAAACTCATTATTTTGAGGGGTTGGAAATCAAAAGAATAATGATCACAAACGAAAACTCCTTTAGTTGATATCTAATATGTAGAGTAATAAACAGCGACAATTCTACTCATCTACAATGTTACCAGTACTTAAAGGTAACAATGATTTGCTCTAAGCACACCCACAACCACATAGAAACAAGGTTCCCATTAAGAATTAAAATGTAAGTATAAGTAGCTAATATGTGATATAACTGAAGGAGATAGAAGGCTCTAAGTCCTAATTAAAACTTAATATATCTAAGGAAATAATGGTTTAAACATAAATGTAGTTATATAGTTTATAACCAGAACAAACCAAAAACCAACAACTAAAATAAAATCACATAAAGAGTTACTGAGGCCTGGCCATACGCATGTATGAGATGGAGTTCCCAGTTAGATTGGAAACTCGGAGAGTACTACTTGGAATAAACCTAACATTAATACTTTAGCTGTGTGGCAGGTTTACTTTTATGACAAATGAACAAAATTCAGTTTGGTGCCTTCTTCATTCTAGGGACTAGACTCAGTCAATACTGGAAACTGAAAAAACAAGTTTTGAGGCCTTGGACACAAAGTCATACCCTATCAGTAATGCCCTAATTCTAGGAACTAGAAACTGTGTCATGGGGAAAAATATCTTGATGAACAGTTCTTTGAACAATCAAAAGATGACTAAGTCCACCATAAAAAAGTAACATCTTTTCAACTATTTAAAGGATTTCATACAGACAATGATTAGATTCACTCTGTTTGGCAATGCTTAAAGTTGTCTAAAATGTTTTAAGTAAGAGATTAGAAAATTAAAGGACATAGCTTTTTAGTTAAATGACTTAGATTATGTGATTTTCAAGAAAGCCCCTCATCTATGAAAGTATCCTATCTAATAAAAGAGAAACATGGTAATTAGCTGTAACTTCGCTACCCTTCCCATCGGCTAATCAGGGTGATATGCAAATTAACTGCCAACCAAGATGGCGGCCGGCAGCCAGG
>NW_005370016.1:30696-32132 GCF_000412655.1 Myotis brandtii
ACCGGGCCTCTAGTCTATAATAATAAAAGGGTAATATGCTAATTAGACTGGATGTCCTTCCGGACATCATTCTGGATGTCATTCCTGAAAAAGCTGGGGCTGGAGGGAAGCCAGCCTGGGTCCCTGGTGCCTGCTGGAGGCCCGACGGAAGCCAGCCCAGGTCCAGGGTGCCTGAGGGAAGCTGGTGTCAGCAGCCAGGAAAGAAGGCCTACTCTTGCATGAATTTTCATGCATTGGGCCTCTAGTTTAGACATATTTGGCTATTGGAGAGCAAGGCCAAGCAATAGAAGGGAAATCGAGGGCAATAATTTTCGTGTGCTTCAAAACAATGTATAGATTAGTTGTGATTTCAAATGTCTATGTATTTTCATGTTTATCTGCCTGCATCTTATTGTAAAAAACAATAAGCAAAGTGGGAATAGAGGAATCATACCTAATAATGAAAGCCTTATATGACAAACCTACAGGCAACAACACACTCAATGGGCAAAAACTAAAACCATTTTCCCTAAGAACAGGAATAAGACAGGAATGACTGCTTTCAACATTCCTGTTTGACATAGTACTGGACATAGCAATCAGACAAGAAGAAGAAATAAAAGGCATTCATATTGGAAAAGAAGAAGTAAAACTGTCATTATTTGCAGATGACATGATATTGTACATAGAAAATCCTAAAGACACCATCAAAAAACTATTAGATTTAATAAATGAATTTGGCAAAGTAGCAGGATATAAAATTAGCACCCAGAAATCTATGGCTTTTCTATACACCAACAATGAACTCACAAAAAAAGGAGAAACTGAAAAAAAATTAATTTACCATTGCAACAAAAAAAGTAAGATACCTCAGAATAAACGTAACTAAGGAGGTAAAAGACAGGTACTCAGAAAATTACAGGATGTTGAAAAAAGAGATAGAGGAAGACATAAACAAATGGAAGAATATACAATGCTCATGGATTGGTAGAATCAGCATCATTACAATGTTCATACTACCCAAAGCAATCTATATATTCAATGCAATCTCCATTAAAATACCAACGGCATATTTCACAGACGTCTAACAAACTCTACAAAAGTCATCTGGACTAAAAACAAACCATGTTTGAGAAAGAAGAACAATGTTGGAGGGATCACAATACCAGATACCAAGCTATGTTACAAAGCTACTGCTCTCAAAACTGCCTGGGACTGGCACAAGAACAGACATAAAGACCACTGGAACAGAACAGAGAACCCAGAAATAGACCCAAGCCATTACTTTCAATTAATATTTGACAAAGGAGGCAAGAGTATACAATGGAGTCAAGAGAGTCTTCAATAAATGGTGTTGAGAAAACTGGACAGATACTTGCAAAAAAATGAAACTAAATCACCAACTTACACCATTCACAAAAATAAACTCAAAATGGATAAAGGACTTAAATGTAAGA
>NW_005370016.1:32329-42654 GCF_000412655.1 Myotis brandtii
GGGAGAACATATTTGCCAATATTATCTCCAATAAAGGCTTAATCTCCAAAATTTACAGGGAACTCATACAACCTAACAAAAGGAAGATAAATAATCCAATTAAAAATTGGGCAAAGGACCAAAATAGACACCTTTAAAAAGAGGACATACAGAAGGCCAAGAGACATATAAAAACATATTCAAAGTCAGTAATCATCTGAGAGATGCAAATCAAAATGACAATGATGTACCATCTCACACCTGTGAGAATGGCTATCATCAACAAAGGATAAGTGCTGGCAAAAATTTGGAGAAAAAGATACCCTTGTGCACCGCTGGTGGGAATGCAGACTGGTGTAGCCACTGTAGAGAACAGTATGGAGTTATCTCAAAAAATTAAAATGGAACTCCCATTTCACCCAGTAATCCCACTTCTAGGACTATATCCCAAGAAACCAGAAACACTAATCAGAAAGGGTATATGCACTCCTATGTTCATAGGAACACAATTTACAATAGCTAAGATTTAGAAACAGCTAAGTGCCCATCTGCAGATGAGTGGAGTAACAACTGTGGTACATCTACACCATGGAATACTATGCTGCTGTAAAAAAAGAAGGAACTCTTACCATTTTCAACAGCATGGAGGGACCTGGAGAGCTATATGCTAAGCAAAATAAGCCAGTCAAAGAAAGATAAATATCACATGATCTCACTCATATGTGGGGTATCATGAACAACATAAACTGATGAACAAAAATAGTTTGAGACAAGGTAACACTGAACAGACCATCTAACCTCAGAGAGAAGGCAGAGGGTAGGAGGGTGAGAGATCAACCAAAGGACTTGTATGCACGATATAAGAATAACCAATGGACACAGATACTAGGGAGGTGAGGGCATGTGCTAGGGGAGTGGGAATGACTGGGGAGAGGTCAATGGGGAAAAAGAAGACAAATGTAATACTTTAAACAATAAATAATTTTTTAAAAAAGAACAAGAAAAACAATATTCTACACATTTGTTAAATTAAACATTCTAATATTTTAATATTAAAAGAGAAATATATTCTATCTCTCCTTTAATTAAATTGACTGAAATGCAATTGAAGTTACATAAAAAATTGAATTGGACAGATCTGATTTCAACATTTCCTATACAAGTAACCTTAGGCAAATTGACAGTCAAACCCATAAAACTCTCCAGGAAGACTTTTTAAGAAAAGAAAGAAAAGTATTTTGGAAAATAATGGAGGTAGCATCAAAATTTAAAGAGGGTATGGAAGATAAGCTTTAGAAAAAAAATAAGATGTAAACATAGAGGCACTTATCTTAATTAATTTGTACAATGAGATAATGCTAGTCACGTTGGTAATAGTTTTGTCAGTGAAGCTGTAAACAGAAATCAAATTGCAGATAGTCCAGAGAAGAAAATTGAAGACAGAAGAAGGAAAAGGTAAGAGCACTGAATAAATAACACTCTTTTAAGAAAATTCTGAATTACGATAAAAGTAAACATAATTATATCAAGGGAAGTTAAGTTATAAGGAGGAATGCTCTTCAGATTTTTGTTGCAGGTTTGTTCTGAAGGGGAAGAAGAAATTAAAGAAAAAAGGAAGGTAGGCATTTCATGATGTGTTGTCCTTTGCTTAATGGAAGAGGACAGAATTAATTGTACAGATGGCAGGATTAGCTGTGGAGAGGGTAAATAATACTTCTTCCACTGGAATATGAAGAACTATGTTAGAATTTCTTCACTTCATTTCACATGGTCAGGTTACTGAGAAATGTTGCTAAGAGGTACAATTTTCTACAATGTCAAAAGTTTATAATATATGAAAATAGAGCCTTGAAATTTTAAGTTTTTATGTTTTAAGAATAAAGTACAATGGAGAGGCACTTTTATACAGTTTATTAGAAAACTCATTGATAGATACATAGCCACAATGTTCTATTCTTCTCAAAGATAAGAAACAGTAGGAGATATCTATCTATACTAATAAGAAGGCAATATGCTAATTACAGCAGACATCTTCCAGATGACCTTCCGGACATACTTCTGGGCAAAGCCATTGTAGTGGGGGCTGAGGCAGAGCCTGTTGGCAGGCAATCATGTTGGCAGGGGAACAAGTTAGGGGCTATCCAGCCAGTGGGGGAGCAAGTTAGGGTCGATCAGACTGGCAGAGGGGCAAGGTAGGGGCGATCAGATTGGCAGGCAAGTGGTTAGGAGCCAGCGGTCCTGGATTGCAAGAGGGATCTCTGACTGTCGGTTTAGGCCCGATCCCAACAGTCGGACATCCCCCGAGTGGTCCCAGATTGGAGAGATTGCAGGTTGGGCTGAGGAAACCCCCCCCTCCGTGCACAATTTTTGTGCACCTGGCCTCTAGTTTATAATAATTACACTCATGCAACTAATACAATGTCATAAGATTAGTTTCACATGTCATATTTCAAAAGTAGAGCTATAGTAAACTAGAAACACCAATCAGAAAGGATATATACTCCCCTATGTTCATAGCAGCACAATTTACAATAGCTAAAATTTGGAAACAACCTAAGTGCCCACCAGCAGATGAATGGATTAAAAAACCATGGTACATATACACAATGGAATACTATGCCACTATAAAAAAGAAGGAACTTTTACCATTTACAATAGCATGGATGGAACTGGAGAGCATTATGCAAGCAAAATAAGCCAGTCAGAGAAAGATAAATATCACATGATCCCACTCATAATTGGGATTTAATGATCAACATAATTTGATGAACAAGAATAGATCCACAGAAAAATGGCAGGGGGTAAGGGTTAGAGAGCAATCAAAGGATTTGTATGCATGTATATTAGTGTAACCAATGGACACAGACACTGGGAGGTGGGGGCTTGCCTGGGGTAGGAATAGCTTGAGGGGGGTGGGGGGTGTCAAATGGGGAAAAAGGAGACATATGTAAAACTTTAGATAATAAATAAATTTTAAAAAAGAAGTATAGCTCAGACTTAATTTGTTAATGTAGATTTCCAGTAATAATAGAAGAGAGTGAGTTTAGGAAAAGATGGCAGGTAGCAGGTAATGTCTTCCCTAAACCCCGCCCCCCTGCCTTTAAATTGAAAAATATATATATTACCTAAAGTTTTATCTTTCATTTCTATATACTGTCTTTGAAGTGATTTTTTTTGGAGTCTAGAAAGTGGCTATTTTAAAAATTCTGTCCATTTATTCCTCATATGTCAATGCTATAATTTAAAACCTGTCTTAATATAAGTCAATGTGCCTAGGAACAACACAAAAGCCAGTTTTTATTCAATTTCATTTTAAATCTTAAATATTTTTATCTTCTAAATAACTTTCATTTTTTGTTTCTAGGAGAATGATAGTTTTTATACTTATGAAATACTATTTTTATGAGCTTATTAAACACAAAGTCAACAAATCCAAAATAAAATATGTACGTATTCAACAAACATTTTAGTATCTACAAATTTAATGATTTATAATATCATATGATGCATGATGATTTAGGAGAGGAGTAATAAAAGTTTTTTCTGGAGACAAGTGATTCCTGTGCCATAATTACAATAAAGATAAAATGTTAGTGTTTTAAACTGTTCAGGCTGCTGTAACACATTACCATAGACCGTGTGGCTTATAAACAATAGAAATTTATTTCTCAAAGTTCTGGAAGCTATGATGTCCAAGATCAAGGGGCCAGGAAATTTGGTGTCTGGTGAGGACCTGTTCTGCATATGTCCCCAAATATCAGAAGGAACTACAAAGCTCTCTGGGATCTCTTCCATAAGAGTACTAATCCCATTCATGAGGGTTCCACCCATATGAACTAATCACCTCCTGAAGGCCTCACCTCCTAATACAATCTCATTGAGGGTTAGGATTTTGACAAATAAATTTTGTTGGGATACAAAGATTCAGTATGTAACCATTAGCATACACAAGAAACATTGCACTTATGTGACTTCAATCAATTCAAATCTATATATATATAAGCCTAAGCAACCGTTACGACCGAACAACTGGAATGACCAGTTGACCAATCGCTATGACATGCACTGATCACCAGGGGGAAGATGCTCAATGCAGGAGCTGCCCCCTGGTGGTCAGTGCACTACCACAGCCAACCTCCTGCAACCTCTTCCTCCCCCCAGCCCGGCTGGCCCCCCATTGGCCCCAATCAGAGGGCCAGCTGGCCAACCTCCCGTGGTCCTTCCTCCTGGCCAGCCAACCTCCCAGGGTCCCTCTCCCCTGCCAGCCGGACCCCTGATAGGCCTTGATCACCAGCCAGGCTGAGGGACCCCACCCATGCATGAATTCGTGCACCAGGCCTCTAGTCTTTAATAATATATTTTAGAATCAATCAAAATGCCCACACTTTTTACCTAGGATTTTATATTTCAAGGGATAATGTGTGTACAGATAAAAAAATTAAAATAACAAAATTATATATTTTCTTGTATCCATATTGAGGAAAGTAAGAAAAGTTCACATTTTCATATGCTCTGTCTGGAAATCAAAGAGCACTACCTGGCAGAGAGCCTACCTAGAGGAACATGGAAAATGCATATTTTACTTTCTTCATTCTGCACCTAGTACCTGTCGGTACCTGTGAATGCTAAATAAATAATTGTGACAAAGATAATGACGGCTGCATACTGGCACTGAGAAGAAAGTTCTAAAATTTGAAGTGTGTTTTGTAGTAACAAGAATTGCAGTCCACTATTTCATAATGATTCAACTGCCAGTATTTCTCGCTAATCCTGGCACTTCTAGCTCTGGCTTCCTGCCCTTTTTCTACCTTTGCTTTTCTGTGCTATGAGGTGATTCCATGAGCAGGACAAATGAAAATAAGTTCGTTTGATTGCCTTACTGCCTTTTAGCATGAAGCCATAGTTGAATAACTTTTACTGAATCCATTATAAAGTAAATCGCATTGCAGTTGGATACCATTGCACATTACTGTTCAATGTAGAAATGAAAACCTATCAATTGCATAGAAGGTTTGATTCCCAGTCAAGGGCATGTACCTGGTTAGCAGGTTTGCTCCCTAGCCCTGGTTGGGGTAAGTGCTTGACACAACCAATCAATGGGTCTCTCGAATATCAATCTCTCTCTCTCTCTCTCTCTCTCTCTCTTTCTCTCTCCCCCTACCCTCCCTCCCTTCTACTTTCTCCAAAAAAAAAAAGGAAAAAATATCCTCACATGAGGATTAACAAAAAAAATAACTTACATATGTGCTTTAATTAATTTATAATAAACAGATATATGAAAAACTATTCCTAGTCAAACTTGTAGCAATCACATTAGAAAAAGATATGCTTAAGAAATTGCTCGCTCTAAGAAATTTTAACCCTCATTTACCTCTTGAAGTCAAGAGAGAACTCCACTAAGAACAGATCTAAGCTCCCAAAACTTGAACTAGTATACAGTTCTATAAAAACTCTGGCTACAAGACTAAAGGTCAGTTCACTTAAGAAATCAGGATCTCAAGTGGATTCGGTTAAGAATAAAGTTCAGAAGCAACTGCTTTTACAAAAGCAAAGAATTAATGACTACCAATTTTGTATTTGCTAAGCTTGATCTTCTCCTGGGAGAAGAACAGGACCCTGAACGAGTGCTAATGGGTCTGTGCCCTCAAGGTAAGGTTGGCCTTTCAGTGGTTTGGAGCTTCACAAACTAACTTTCCCTTATCATTTTAAAAATGAATCTACTCTCTGAATCTATGCATTTTCTAAAAAAAAAAAAATGTAGAAGTTCTTTACCTAACTATACAAAACTTGGTATCAAGGGACAATACTACACATTTTTAGATTTTCCCTGTTACACTGAGGGAAAAAAATGCTCTGTTATTATTTCTATCCTAATGTGATAGGCTTATCTGGCAGGAAAATACCTGATTTGTTTCTAGAGATCTGGCTTGGAAATCTCTAAAAGAAACCTATCCAATTCACTCTTCTTAAAAAATGTAAGCAATTTGGAGATGAATATCACTAAAGAACTGAAGACCTGAACTCCCTAACACTGCATGATATTACTAATTGAAATAGTAATTTTAAATCTCCAAAATAATCTGATGTTTCATGTTTCAATTTACTTCTAGCAATGTTGCTCTCTATCTGGGTTTGGTCTATCCCCAAAATGTTAATTCATTGTTTCAAGGTGATTAAGTTATAACTCAACTATTTAGTGTTTACCTTTCCTAGACTTCATTGATATCATTAGCATCATCACCATCATTATCATTATCATCACCATCCAATGAAAGACTACGAATATTGTTTTAATTATTGGCAGCAGCAATATTACCACCATTTATGGAAGATCTTCTATGAAGCCTGTTCTGTGCTAAATAATTTGCATACAGCTTGACTGGTGTTGCTCAATGGTTGAGCATCGACCTTTGGACCAGTAGGTCATGGTTCAGTCCTTGGTCAGGTCACATGCCTGGGTTGTGGGGCTCAGACCCCAGTAGGGGGCTGCAGGAGGCAGTGGGGGAATGACTCTCTCTCATCATTGATGTTTCTGTCTCTCCTTCTCCTTTCCTCTCTAAAATCAATAAAACCATATATTAAAAAATAATTTGTATACATATTTTACATTTGTAACAATTTATCCTGGTAAGGTAAATATTACCTAAAAGGGAAAGAAAACAACCAAAAGTCATTAACACAAACTTAATTCTTAAATGCTACAATATCAAGAGAAGCTTAAAATTAGTGTTCTCTAGCAAACGAGTAGCTAAAGGACTTTACAAGGCTGATTTGGGGCAGGTGAGAATTGTTCACTGTTCAGATTCTTGGAAGGTATATGAAAAATGAATTATGTTAATCATGGGACAGGATGTAGATTCAGGAAGATGGAACCTCAGTTTAACATTTATTGGCGACTTAATTTGCATTTAGGAATAAGGAGTGATGAGAAACATTTGGAAGCTATGATTCTTGGGGGGATGGCTAAAGTACAATATTTTTATTTTCTATGATGGCGGCAATCATCTCTTGAGTTAGCATTCTATACAGAAGCATTTAAGATTCTGGGCAGCGTAAAATATGGGATTACTCTGCTAAAGAACACAGGAAGCAATATCATTAATAGACCATGAAATGACTCCTTAATGTCCCACTTATCTCCCTAGTCCTAACCAAGAAAGCAAATCCACTGGATGAAGGCAATTGTTTAAAATGCATTTGCAAATATTCAAATGATCTTTATGTATCCATTATTGTTTATGTCCCACCTTTACATGCTGTCTGGGTTATACATTTGGCTGATGAAATATTTACTAGAGATATTCCCAAAATTTTTAAGTAAAATTAGTCTACCAATATTGATCTAAGGTTTTAGTCAGTATAAGTCTATTATTTTGTTATCCAGCAATAGAAGCATGGAAAAATTGTGTGTTGAGGGACAACACACAATTAATTCATATACATTTAGTCAATGATTACTCTGAACGAAATCTCATATTGTAAGCAAGGAGGACAGGACACTGACCAATCTCCAGAATCTTTGATGTAATCATATAACATCATGAACAATTGCCACTAATTGTCTCCATCTGAGATAATACTAATATTTAGAAACAAAAACAAATATAGACAGATTTTGCACCAGTTTGTGTTTAGTAAAAAACTTGAGTATTTTTTTAAATTAATTATGTCACGGTGACTTTCGCTAATAAGATTACATAGGTTTCAAGTGTACATTTCTATGATACATCATCTTATATTGCGTTGTGTGCCAACCACCCAAAGTCAAATCATATATTTATGTCCTCCCATAGCCTTAACTACCCGCAACCTCCCCTTCCCTCTGGTAACCACCATACTGTGTCTATGAGTTTTTTATATTCCACACATAAGTGAAATCATATGATTCTTAGCTTTTTCTTTCTGAGTTACTTCACTTAGTATGCTCAGTGTCCATCCATGTTGTTGCAAATGGCAGTATTTCATCCTTTCTTATGGCTGAGTAGTATTCCTTTGTGTATATGTACCACATCTTTAGCCAATCATTTAGCGAAGGGCACTTCAGTTGTTTCCATGTCTTAGCCACTGTGAATAATGCTGCAATGAACATAGGGGTGCATATATTTTTGTGAATAAATGTTTTCAAATTTTTCTAGTAGATACCCATAAGAGGGATTTCTGGGTTGTATGGTAACCCAATTTTAAGGAATAACCATACTGTTTTCTATAGTGACTGTACCAGTTTACATTCCTACCAGCAGTGAATGAGAGTTCCTTTTTCTCCACAATTTATCCAACACTTGTTATTACTTGTCTTGTTAATAATAGCCATTCTAATAGGTGTGAGGACATAATTGACAATATAAAAGCCTTTCATCACAGAACATCAGATTACACACTCTTCTCCAGTGCACATGGAACATTCTCAAGGACAGACCATTTGCTGGGTCACAAAACTAACCTCCATAAATTGAAGAAGATTTAAATCATACCGACCTTATTCTGTAATCACAATGCTTTGAAATTAGAAATCAACTATAAAAATGAAGTAAAAAAAACCCACAAATATGTGGAGATTAAATAACATAGATAAATGGTATCTTAACAATTACATTTGTAAAGAAGAAAAAATAATTT
Organism: Myotis brandtii; assembly: GCF_000412655.1. Classification (NCBI taxonomy): domain Eukaryota; kingdom Metazoa; phylum Chordata; class Mammalia; order Chiroptera; family Vespertilionidae; genus Myotis; species Myotis brandtii. The sequence goes on from NW_005370016.1 coordinate 40,925, forward strand.
CCCCTCTATCACCTGAGTTCTTAGGTTAGACACATACACATACACACACACACACACACTAACAAGAGGACCACACAAAAATAACATGTATATAACATGTGTATTTGGAGATACCCAGGGAAAAATTAGTAACTCAAAGAGGTCTCTTTAGAATCCAAAATGAAATCTTAATTGGGAAAATGGAGGAGGAAGGTGGGGCTCTTGAGCAGAGGAAAGAATTTTTAGGAAAGATGAATTGAACCTTAGAGAAATACAGGGTGGGACAAAAGTAGGTTTACAGTTGTTCATAAGGAAAATAATACGATAATTAATAAATAACAATGCAAGAATAAGCTCTGTGTTTCACATACTTACAACTGTAAGCTGACTTTTGTCCCATCTTGTAGATGACAGATACGATAGTCTGTAACAAGGTTTTAGTAGGTTTAGTATTCACTTCTAGTCTCCTCTCCTGTCTAACAGTCATCTTCCCTGGTTGATGAAACTGCAGGAGAGAAGATATATGACAACTGAGTTCTGTTTGGAGGATCTGTCTTTAGGCAGATAAGGGGGTTCTGAGAGAGCCTCTTCCTGCATTCACTGTACCTTCAGCTGAGAACAATATATCTAAGCAGTACACTTTGGGGTAGCATGTACTGAACTTATATAGTCTTATCCTACTACTCTTCATAGTCCTGAATTTGGGTTGGAAGAAATAGTTTTTGAAAAATCATAGCATTAAAGACAATGGTTAGAAGGAATTTAACATTTTTTTAAATAAAAAAAGTGTGTTTGGGTTTTTTTCCAGAGAAACTAGTTTACTTTTTTATAATAGCCAGTAATATTTTACAGTGAATAAGTTATAAACATTTTCCTCACAAAAATTTAGATTAATATTAAGTGTGTCAAATATTAACATATTCATGGTTTATATTAAAGTATAGTAATCATACCTTCATAAACCATATTTTTAGCTTTAACATATAAATAACTTATCAATATATTAACCAATGCATATTTATATTAAACTTTTCATATCATTGTATTATAATTATTTCTTTTTTTACTTATTTTTATTTTTATTGATTTCAGAGAGGAATGGAGAGAGAGAGATAGAAACATCAATGATGAGAGAGAATCATTGATTGGCTGCCTCCTCCATGCCCCACACTGGGGATCGTGCCCACAACACGGGCATATACCCTGACCAGGAATTGAACCGTGATCTCCTGGTTCATAGGTAGATGCTCAACAACTGAGCTATGCTGGCCAGGCTATTTATTTAAGAAATATGCAAACAATATGCATTATCTTGTATATTCATGCTTCTCTATAATTATTATACTGAGCATAGTCTCAAGTACTTTTTATTAATTTAAGTATTTAATCCAACTAATGAATTCTAGTTTCTTCCAGTGAGAACCGGAGAAAACTGGAAGATAGAACAATCGCAGACTCCATAATCCTTTATCTTCATGAACATATACTTTTTATTAACTTACAAATTTTAAGATGGCAAGAAAGATAAACATGAATATACAGCATTATCAAAAGGCATTTGCATATTTTATAATGTTCATTAGAAAATGTTTTACAATGATTAGGTTAAATAAAAACAAAGTTTAGTCGAATAAACAGGGTTCCTAACCTTAAAGCTGACTTTCTTGCTGCAAGAACTATATCTTTCCTTGAGAGGGCTCCAGAGGGCGCATGAGGACATTTGGCTGCGCCTCGGCGCCACCCAGGAGACC
>NW_005370016.1:45452-48372 GCF_000412655.1 Myotis brandtii
AAAAATAGAATTTTCATTGTTAGAAGCTAATTATCTTCCCTCTGCAAAAGAAAATGGTCATGTGCAGAAAGCCTGTTTTGAAACCTGCACGTGTGCGCGCGCACACACACACACACTGATTCTCATAGAAAATATTTTTTACAGCTTATTTTTAAATAGTCTCTCTTTAAGTTACGTCTTTTTTAGATAGATCTGGCTATAAAAATTTCTCACTAGGGTTTTTACCATTCTTGTTCTAAGGAACCTTTCAAATGAACAAATATGTTTACATAAAAAGTTCCTGAAACTTTTCATTTTAATTATAAATTTTCCTGGTGAAATGCCTTAAAATATTCAAACAATTAGTGTTATGGACATCTATACACATAGGACACTAGCTTGGTGTGAGGTTTCCAACTGATAACTGTCTATTGCCTTCAAGTGGTGAGAAATGAAATATACAAGTAAACATCCCCCAATCAAATCCTTGCACTCTTCCCTCCCCTTACAGGGTCCTATCAGTGACAAAAACAAGGAGAGGATTCTTATACAAAGATGATGAAGACCATGATGATGATAAAAGTTCAGCAGTACTTTAACTCAAAAGGGCAGAGGACCAAGTCGGGGATGAAATCAGCCAGCTTTCTAGCCCCAGAGGCCCATAAGAGGGATAACAAAGGGCCTTTCTCATGTCCTAACCTTATTAATATTTTCCAGGAACTAAATAAATCTGCGGGAGATGAAAAACCAAATCAAAATCAATTAGTTTAAGCCTTTATTAAAATCTTTTCAACATGATAAATGTGCAAAATGGATATTGTGAAGGAATAAGTAGCATACAGATTTTATAGGGTTCATTGGGAAAGTCAGTCAAGGTTTAGTTTTGTTCTAAGAATTACTCTTCAAAATCTCAGAAGATATGTTGGAATTGAGGTTTTGTTAATCATGAAACAGGATGCATAGACACCAAGGCTCAGGTGTCACTTTCCAGGGTTACACGTAACTTCCCTTAGTGTCAGGACTTCTCTCTATAACACAGGAAGACCAGCTTCACTGTTCAGAAAATAAGTGCCTTCTAAAATAACTAATGTGCAAGCTTTTGTTCGCTTGTGTGTTTTTTAATGTGTATATTTGCTTCTAATGATGCTTATTGTTTTTTTTTTGTTGTTGTTGTTGTTAATTTACTTTGTTTTGTTTTTTACCAGAAAACAAAATCCACCTGGGATTTTAAAGTTTTTTGTTGTTGTTGTTGTTAATTTACTTTGTTGTTTTTTTACCAGAAAACAAAATCCACCTGGGATTTTAAAACAGCATTAAGATAATGAAAATACATCTAGTGAGCTACATTAATTGTGTGAATGACCTAAACATTTACCTTCTAACAATCTGTTCATTGAATTTCCTTCTCTTTGCCCACCAGTTTAAAGCTAATACACCACAACTGTACTCATACTCTACCCAGATTTTTTCCATCTAAGAGTCACCTTAAAATACCACATCCCACAACCTAAAAAAAAAAAAAAAACATAAAAATTTTTTTTCTTCCCTTAATTTGAGGCTACAGTGATTCTTTCTTAAGTACTGATGAAGTGGATTCCCTTATTATAGGAAGTCTAATAAAGTGAACTCTCCTTGATCTGCAATTTTTATTTGTTTATTTTTGACAAGCCCAGTCAACTATAATCAAACTAAAACTGAATTCAATTGCTTTTATTTACCCTCTTCAAAACCATCATTTTACTCATGTGAATTTAAAAAAATGTATATATCCCCTTTTCTGCTTCTTCTGTGTCCTAAATAATTTATTGATCATTTTTTCTGTCCTTCTAATTTCATATCACTAATAATAATCATAATTATTGCATCTATGCATTAACTAAATAGAACTAATCCTGATCCCACTGCAATAGGTCTGAATTTATCTCAGTTTCACAAATGTATTCCCCCTGCTCATTTTCACAATAATGTAAATATTCATAAAATCTTACATTATGTTAGATATTATTTTATGTTAATAAATGTTATTAAATATTTGTTAAATATTATATTATGTTAAATATATTACATAAATGTTTTACTACTACTTAAAAGAAATCAAATTTGGGTAGTTTCAAGATGGCTGCAGAGTAGGTGGAAGCTATGCTCACCTCTTCTCTGCACCAAACCAGATTTGCAGCTAAATTATAGAGCAATCTATTTGAATGACAAACTGAAGGGCAGCTGAACAGGAGTATCACATCCAATAATTTATAGAAGAAGCTACATAGAAACTGGGAAGAAGGAGGTGACGCAGAGGGCTGGCCCCTACACCCAGGTGTGGTGGCTGAAAAGCTGGAAGAATATTTTGGCTACAAAAGACCTGCTGAGGAGTGTGGTGTCTCAGCCCCAGGTTGGTACCCCCAACTCAGAGTACCAAGGCCATGAAGTGGAGCCTGTGTAACATCTGGAAGTTAAAATCAATGGGGACTAGCCCTGACTGGTTTGGCTTAGTGGATAGAGCGTTGGCCTGCAGACTGAAGGGTCCCAACAGGGTCCTCACTGGAGAAACTAGAGGCAGACACTCAGATAGACATTTTACTGTGAGGCTTTGGAAAAGGGCCAGATTTATCCTGCACCTGCAGACTCAGCCAACACCACCCAGGGAAACTGTTTTGTTCTACCTTCCCAAGTCTAGGGCCTTGCCCTGCTGACCTCAGATCTGCAGAGTAAAGGAACTCTGCTCAGAGCTGGGACTTTCAAACTGCATCACCCTCAGAGAGCCTGGTATGGCTCAATCAGGTGCAGCTACATCCAAATATATGAAAATCCTGGGTCCATCACTACCGGAGGCTTGACCAACCAGATGTCAGTCCTGCAGTCCTGCAGTCAGACTGCTGTGGCTGCAGGCTCAGTGACCCAGCACTGACTGCTGAGGGGGCTATGAATCAGGCCTGGAGAGAGG
>NW_005370016.1:49293-51484 GCF_000412655.1 Myotis brandtii
AAAATTAAATCTTTATTATTGAAAGTATTACATATGCCGGCCTTCTTCCCCCACTGACCCCTTCTAGCCCACCACTGCCCCCTCCAAGGCCTTTTATGCATATATGCATAACATATGGACACAGACACCCTATTGTGTGTGTCCATATATTATGCATGTATGCATACAAGTTATTTGGTTGATGACTTCCTAGCCACACTCCCTCCCCTGTCTAACCTCTGAGATTCCGCTGTGTGTTCTATGCTTCTATGTCTCTGGATCTATTTTATTCATTAGATTATTTTGTTCATTAGATTCTATATGTGAGTGAGACCCTGTGATACTTGTCTTTCTCTGACTGACTTATTTAGCTTAGCATAATAATTTCCAGGTCCTTCCATGCTGTATCAAAGGGTAAGAAGTCCTTCGTTTTTATAGCTGCATAGTATTCCATGATGTAAATGTACCACTGCTTTTTTATCCACTTATCTACTAATGGGCTCTTGGGTTGTTTCCAGATCTGAGCTATTGTAAATTGTGGTGCTATGAGCATAGGGGTACATATATATTTCTGATTGGTGCTTCAGGTTTCTTAGTATATATTCCTAGAAATGGGATCAATGGGTCAGTTCCACATTTAATTTTTTGAGGAAACTCCATACTGTTTTCCATAGTGGCTGCACCAATATGCATTGCCACCAGCATAGTACTACGGTTCTCTTTTCTCCACATCCTTGAGAGCAATTATTTGTTGATTTGTTGATGATAGCCATTCTGACAGGTGTGAGGTGATACCTCATGGTTGTTTTAAGTTGCATCTCTCTGATGATTAGTGACTGAGCATTTTTTCATGTCTCTTGGCCATCTGTATGTCCACTTTGGAGAAGTGTCTATTTAGGCCCATTTTTTAACTGGATTGTTTGTCTTCCTTTTGTTAAGTTGTATGAGTTCCTTATATATTTTGGATATTAACCCTTTATCAGATTTATAATTGCCAAATATGTTCTCCCATACATTGGGCTGCCTTTTAATTTGGTGATGGTTTCTTTTGTGTGCAGAGGCTTTTATTTTGATGTAGTTCCATTTTTTATTATCTCTTTATTTTATCCAAGGAGATGTATCTGTAAATATATTGCTATGAGAGATGTCTGAGATTTTGCTGCCTATGGTCTCTTCTAAGATTTTTATGGTTTCCCAACTAATATTTAAGTCTTTTCTCCACTTTGAGTTTATTCTTGTGTATGGTGTAAATTAATGGCCTAGTTTCATTTTTTTTTGCATGCGTCTGTCCAATTTTATTTCCAGCACCATGTATTGAAGAGACTGTCTTTATTACATTGTATTTTATTTCCTCTTTTGTCAAATATTAATTTTGGGTAATGGCTTGGGTCGATTTCTGGTGTTTCTGTTCAGTTCCATTGACCTATATGCCTATTCTTGTGCCAGTACCAGGCTTTTTGATTACAGTGGCTTTATGGTATAATTGATATATGTGATCCCTCAAACATTGTTCTTTCTCAAGATTGTTGTGGCTATTCAGGGTCTTTTATTGGTTCTCTATGAATTTTCAGAGGATTTGTTCTAGATCTGGAAATATGCCATTGGTATTTTAATTTGGATTGCATTGTATCTGTAGATTACTTTGGGTAGTATGGATATTTTAATGATGTTAATTCTACCAATCCATGAACATGGTATATTCTTCCTCTTGTTTATATATTCCTCTATAATTTTTCAACATCCTGTAGTTTTCTGAGTACAAGTCTTTTACCTCCTTGGTAAAGTTTATTCCTAGTTATCTTAATTTTTGTTGTAATAGTAAATGGGATTTTTTGTTTAGTTTCTCTTTCTGTGAATTCACTATTAGTGTTAAAAATATCATGAAGCGCAGTATTTCATTGTGTAGATATGGTACATCTACACAATGGAATACTATGCTGTTATAAAAAAGAAGGAATTCTTACCATTTGCAGCAGCATGGGTGGAACTGCAGAGCATTATGCTAAGTGAAATAAGCCAGTCAGTGAAAGAAAAATACCGCATGATCTCACTCATTTATGGATAATAAAGAACATTATAACCTGAAAAATAAAAAGATAGATACAGAGGCAGAGAAGCATCGAACAGACTGTCAAATTACAGCGGGAAGGCTGGGGAGTGTAGGGGAGGAGGTAAGAGATCAACCAAAGGACTTATATGCATGCATATAAGC
>NW_005370016.1:53330-60127 GCF_000412655.1 Myotis brandtii
CCTGATCACCCCTAACCACTCTGCCTGCCTGCCTGATCACCCCTAACCGCTTGCTTGGGAGCAGATCCAGCCCAGCGAGGGGCCATGGTGGTTCTGGTCTCTGGTCATTCCGGTCGTTACACTTACGGTGGCTGGCCTTTTATCATATAGGATTCCTTCTCATTACAGCTGTCCCTTTAGCATTTCTTGCAGTGCTGGTTTGGTGGTGATAAACTTCTTTAGCCGTTTTTTGTCTGGTAATCTCTTTATTTCATTATTTATTTTGAATGAGATATTTGCTGGATATAGTGATGTTGGTTTCAGTTCCTTGCTTTGCATTACTTTGAGTACTGCATGCCATTCCCTTCTGGCCTGTAGAGTTTCTAATGAGAAATCAGGTGTCATCTTTATGGAAGTTCCTTTATAGGTAACAAATTGCTTTTCTCTTACTGCCTTTAAGATTCCCTCTTTGTCTTTAAATTTTGGCATTTTAATTATGAAGCGTCTGGGCATGGGCCTGTTTGGGTTCTTGCTCTGGACTCTCTGTGCCTCCTGGACTTATGTGACATTTTCCTTCACCAGGTTAGGGACATTTTCTGCCATTCTTTCTTCAGACACCTTCTCTATCTCTTGCTTACTTTCTACTCCTTCTGACACACCTATTATGTGAATATTGTTATGTTTCATAACAGTTCTCTTAGGTTGTCCTTCTGTTTTTTTAATTTTTTTTTTTATTTTTGGTTCCCTGATTGAGTGATTTTTTTCTACCCTATCTTCTAATTCACTGATACAATCCTCGGTTTTGCCTAATCTGTTGTGTATTCATTAAACTGTGTTATTTATTAGTGCTATGTCATTTTTATGGTTACTACATAATTTCTCATGCTGTTGAACATCTTTGTCATCATTAATTTGAACTCTATGTTTAATAAATTTCTTATCTGCATTTAATTTAGCACTTCTGGAGAATTCTCTTGTTCTTTCATTTGATTTGTATGTTTGTCTCCTTACTTTGGCTGCCTGTTTGGTATTGTGACCATGTATTAGGTAGATCTGCTATGTCTCTCAATCTCTAATGCAAGACAATGTCAAATGCTGTTGCTGACTAATTAGATCAGGCAAAGACTCAAAGCCTCCAGAGACCTGCCTCTGCCAGCAGACTGATTGTATTCAGTTTTGGGTAGCCTTAGATAATCATCCACAGGTGGGGCTAGAGGTTTTATTACAGGGTGTAGCAGTTGCTTTTGTCAGGAGAATAATTGTTATTTTTACTCACTTAATGGGGCTCAGAAACTCCATATGGTGGGGTGAGGGGCAAGGAGTTTTCCAATAGGGTTGGGCAACTGCCTCCCCTGAAAGCAAAAACTGCCTGGATAGCAAAGTTGTTCCTGAGAAAGATGTCCTCCCCAGAGTGAAGCAATGACTCAGCACAAGAAACGAGGGTGACTGCCTACTGAGTTTCAGCCCCAGAGCTCTCAACCCTGGTTTATGCTTACATAGCTCCAGTCAATCTGCCCTCCCTCTGCCAGAGTCCAAGGTAAGTGGCTGCACACAAAATTTTGTTGATTGGCTCTTTAAGAGGGTGCCTGCATTTCCATCTGTTCCCCTGGCAGACAGAAACCCTGATGTTTTTTACAGGCTGATGTTATATGGGCACATTTCTCACTTTTGGTTCTCTGGGTTGATTGGCCAAACTTTGGGTTTAGACCCCAGATTTCCCAGTGGAAACCCCTCACAGCTGAGATATCTCTCCAAAACTTAAACTGCTATCTGTGAGAGCCCAACCAGTCCTCTTGCACCTCTGCCCTTCTGACCAGTCTCTATGTTGTCTTCACTTTCAATCCTTGGTTGTCAGGGTTCTCTCCAGCTACTCTTCAGTTGATTATTCAGGGTGTTTTTTGTTTGCTTTTATATTTCAGTTGTAATTCCTGGGAGCATGTCTGTGTGGTATCTACTTACTCTGCCACCATTTTTAATCCCTCAACATTGATAATTCTATCTCCCTTTCCCTCTCCCATCTTCTCTAATATCAATATAAATATAGTTTTTTTAAAAAAAGCTTTACTAGAGATATTGAGGGACATTTCATATTAATGAATCAATCTACAGGACTATACAGTAATTCTAAACATATATGCAATCATATAAAATACAAATTGATATAGCTAAAGATAATGATAAATAGGAAAATCCATGATCATAATAAGATTATAAAAAACATTAGCATCTCAGAAGTAAAGGGAGTTTCTTTCTGCAATTACAAGGTGAATTTGCTTAAAGGTAGAGAAAAAGAAGATGATTAAGCTAAATGTTAATGATAAGGTAAATATAGAATAATCTCCATGGGGAAGAAAACAAGAAAACTTTCCAAAGATCTGGCAATAGGAAGAAGAATATGGATTAAAAAGATGTTTGTATAATTCATAAACTGCAGTCAATACTGAGAGACAGCTGTAAATTAAATAAATGTAACGCTTCTTTGCAGATAGTACCATGTTTGTAAAATACCTTACTAAGAATTGTCAGTAATAACATGCATAGGAAAAGTAAATTCTATGTAGTAATGTCACTCTAGCATCAACTATATTATAGATTGAAAATTAGTTTAATTGATCCATTTAGAGATATAATGGTGTGTCATAAATTTAATGATTAAATAGTTTAATGCATTTATCACTACAAATATTTTTAAATGTAATGTATAAACCCTTTTAAATGCTAAAGTAACAGTTTGAAAGACATAATCATAAAAACCTATACATCATATTTTTATTTTTTTGCAGAGATTTTATGGTCTGAACTAAATTTTGGGGAAAAGTTGATTCATGATTCTTATCTTTGCCACTAATTCTGAAAGAGTACTTAAAGTTATTACAAAGGCTTCTCTACATACTTGTCTGCACTTGTATAAATATAAAAGCATTTAATTGATAACCTTTGACTTATTAATTGTGTAAAATAATCAATTAAATATATTATTTATATTCACTATTGTTCCTGAAAATATTAGAGCTCTGATGTTAATGCAAGATACTTCAAATTCTTAATTTGTATTAGTACACAAATAATATAGCTGAAGAGTTGGAATAAACAGACAAATAATTGTTTTTCTATATGAGACTAAATTTCAGATGTTCTACTATTCCCTAAATATTTTCAGTGCATATATTCTACAAACTAAAACACTATTTATATAATAGAATGCAATTACCAAAATAAATGAATAGAGATTGATGCTTTACTACCATCTAATCCATATACCTTGTTCAAGTTTTAATATTTTATTTTATAGCAAAATAATCAAATTCAATATCACATGAAGATTTTGTGGTCTTGTATGTTTAGTATCCTTTAATTTTGAAGTTTCTCAAATCTTTCATTTACCTTCACACATTCTATAAAAAGTCCTTCAACTTGGGTTTCTCTTACATTCTTCATGCACAGAATCAGATTATGAAATTTCATTAGAAATATTACAGATATAATGAGGTCTTCCTCTCATTGCATTTTATTGAATTTCTCACAATAATCTTAATATTAATTTTGATCATTTGATAAAGGTGGTATCTCCTAGGTTTACCATGGCAAAATTGCTTTTTCTATATTTTAATAAATACATACTTCATGGAGAGATACTTGGAGGCTATGTAATACCTTAATCCTCATCAAATACTTTCACAGCAGTTTCAGCATCCATCCATAAATCTTTTCTAAATTGTTACTCTGAAGATTGCTGAGTGTGACTTTTAAATTTCCATTCTACTATATATATATTAGTGTGCATTTCAGTATAGGGTAGAGCTTTCTTTTTTTCCTAGTTTACATATCATTTTATTTCTCTGTATCAGCTTATTTCATACAATGGGATTTAATTTGTTAATATCATTATTCATTTGATACTCAGATAGTCCCAGTTTTGTTTGGTGCAAGTTTCTTTCAATGGCTTCTGTCTCCTTCAGATATTTTTCCATCTTAATTTGAGTACTTTCTTAACTACCAGTACAGCAAGATGTTCCAGGCGTATCTCATGCTTTATCTCAGCCCTACACTAAGAGCCCTGGCACCTTATATAGCTGAATTGTATTTAGAACCCCGAATCTGTATATTTGGTGTGCGTTCTATGCTATTACAGTGCTACTTATCCTGGGCCTCTTATGGAACAGGGATAGGAAATACAGATTTATAGGTATGTTTATATCAGCATTTATTTGTATACCTAATTTACACCAATAATTATTTCTATATAAGTCTATGTCACCATCCCCTCTGTCTATGTCATGCACACCTTTTTTGGCGTGAGACTCTGATATTTTTCCGAATTATTTTCTCATGTGGGAAGGAGATAGCTTATTTGGACCTGGGATCTCAAGTTCTTTTAGATGGAAATATGGAGGATGTAGAGAAAGAGAGGAGAAAAGAAGGACGGAAGGAAAAAAAAGAAGGTTAACTTTTCATTTTCTGATAAATTTTATATCATAAAACTCAAGCAAATTATTGTTTCAGCCAAATAAAAAATTGTCTAAGTAAATGTAGTATACAGTCTCACATTTAAATCTCTCATTCCCTACTGAAGCTCCAGGAAACAATGAGTGTGACTTTTAAATTTCCATTCTATCATATATATATATATATGTATATATATATATTAGTGTGCATTTCAGTATAGGGTAGAGCTTTCTTTTTTTCCTAGTTTACATATCATTTTATTTCTCTGTATCAGCTTATTTCATACAATGGGATTTAATTTGTTAATATCATTATTCATTTGATACTCAGATAGTCCCAGTTTTGTTTGGTGCAAGTTTCTTTCAATGGCTTCTGTCTCCTTCAGATATTTTTCCATCTTAATTTGAGTACTTTCTTAACTACCAGTACAGCAAGATGTTCCAGGCGTATCTCATGCTTTATCTCAGCCCTACACTAAGAGCCCTGGCACCTTATATAGCTGAATTGTATTTAGAACCCTGAATCTGTATATTTGGTGTACGTTCTATGCTATTACAGTGCTACTTATCCTGGGCCTCTTATGGAACAGGGATAGGAAATACAGATTTATAGGTATGTTTATATCAGCATTTATTTGTATACCTAATTTACACCAATAATTATTTCTATATAAGTCTATGTCACCATCCCCTCTGTCTATGTCATGCACACCTTTTTTGGCGTGAGACTCTGATATTTTTCCGAATTATTTTCTCATGTGGGAAGGAGATAGCTTATTTGGACCTGGGATCTCAAGTTCTTTTAGATGGAAATATGCAGGATGTAGAGAAAGAGAGGAGAAAAGAAGGACGGAAGGAAAAAAAAGAAGGTTAACTTTTCATTTTCTGATAAATTTTATATCATAAAACTCAAGCAAATTATTGTTTCAGCCAAATAAAAAATTGTCTAAGTAAATGTAGTATACAGTCTCACATTTAAATCTCTCATTCCCTACTGAAGCTCCAGGAAACAAATAATAATGAGAAAGGAAAGAAAAGTAAATGAATAAAGTACTTTTTATACAAGATAAAAGCTCTATCTTTAATATAATTCAACCTAGATACTAACTATGCTTTTTTTTAATAGCTTCACACTTTCATATAATTTATTCTGAGATATTGATGGTTTTCTTTATCAGCCTTATATTCTGTACCATCTTTCTTCACTTATATACACTTTATTAATAAAGATAATTGTTCCAAGGAAAACACTTCAAATTTTCTTTAATAAGATTAATTAATTTTCAAATTTTTAGGAGATTTATTTGATTTCAATATAATTTGAATACACTGGTGGATTCCATTAAGCATCAAGCATTAAGACAATCTTTCATTAAGCAAAATTATAACAGCAGAATATTTTACATATTTATTTTCAAAATCTGAAGAATCAAAGGTTATATTGCCACCCTTCTCCATTTACTTTTCTACAAACTAATAAGCACTGTAAATTTTAGATTTTAAGAAAGTTGAATTTTATAATAAGAAGTTGTTATCTGCCATTACAAAATAAATATTAGGTTAGTTAGTTTCAGGTTAATCTTTCCCCATTTTAATGTTTTATCTACAATATTTTATTTATCTCATGTTAAATAAGATTTATTTCCCCCCTAGAATTTTGAGTGCTCTTCACAAAAGAGCAACTGTTCAGTATAGCAGCACAACATACAAAAGAGGACCAACAGCATTATTTTAAAGATCTGTATTGTAAAGATGACATATAAAGCCAATTAAGATACATAACACTATAGGTCATTTGTGATAAACCTGATGTCATAAATTATGTAGATGTAAAGAAAAAACAAATAATTTGGAATAAAATAGAAGCTTAAGCAAATATTCAATCTAATAAGCATCTTTAATACATGTACCAACAGGTAAATATTTTTAATATTATGTATGTGTTTAAATATTTTTATTTCTAAATACATTTTCAAAACATTTTCATGTTGGACATTAAAAAGATCAAGACACTAAGGTTTTAGTTTTGTTATGGATGGCAAATGTTCATGAATGTACACTACATGGTTTAAAAAAAGGCCAGCCTTGGCTGGTTTGGCTCAGTGGATAGAGCATCGGCCTGTGGACTATAGAGTCCCAGTTTCAATTTCAGTAAAGAGCACCTGCGTAGGTTGTGACCTCAATCCCCAGTAGGGTGTGTGCAGGAGGCAACTGATCAATGATTCTCTATCACCATTGATGTTTCTATCTGTCTCTCCCTCTCCATTCACCTCTGAAATCAATAAAAAAATATTTTTTAAAAGGCTAATACTGTTAATATGATGTCTCTAATCTAATAATTATAATATACTAGAGGCCCGGTGCACAAAAATT
>NW_005370016.1:60905-62253 GCF_000412655.1 Myotis brandtii
TTTTTTTATTCTGGGCCAGCTTTAGCTCTGAGGCTTGGCTCCAGCTCTGAGGCCTCGGCTGCTGAAAGCAGGTATCTGGTTTGTTTGGGTTCTATAATTGAAACACTGTTTCAACTCCAATTCTGAGATCCCGGCTGGCTGGAAAGCAGGTTTCTGAGGTTTTGTTTAGCTTCTATATTTGTAACAATGTTTCAAACTGCAAGCTCTGGGGCCGGCAGCAGCAGGCGGGGAACTTTGGCTTCCTCCGTCACTGAAGCAAGCAAGCCTCATGTTTGCTTCAAGCTGCCTGGCTGCCTGCCGCCATCTTGGCTGGCAGTTAATTTGCATATCGCCCTGATTAGCCAATGGGAAGGGTAGCGGAGGTACAGCTAATTACCATGCTTCTCTTTTATTAGATAGGATATTTAATACATAGTTTATATTTAACAATTATATATACATTTAATTAATATTGCTAACAATTGTATGTACAACATATAAGTCTCATTACAAGTAATCAGTTTATTTCCCAAAAATTAAGTGTTATTTACTTTCCTTTAAGTAAATGAATTTATATATTTCTTTTAACTTTTGTTTAATTACTACATAGTGCCAAACTGTATAAAAAGTATATAATAAAGTTACTTACAATGAAAAATATCTAGCATCCCATTTCTCAAAGACAACTGTTACATTAATACTAGAGGCCTGGTGCATGAAATTTGTGCATGGGGGGTGGGTTCCTCAGCCTCACCTGCACCCTCTCCAATCCGGGAGCCCTCAGGGGATGTCCTACTGATGGCTTAGGCCTGCTCCCCATGGTTCTCTGCTCTCTGTGGGGCCTGCCTGCTCTACACCACAGCGTTGGGCATGCAGGCCCTGCTGGGTGTTATCTGTGGGCTGTGCTTGCCTACTCCCAGGTTGCCCTGGTGACGACCAAGCAGGCCCTGCTGGGTGCTGCCTGTGGGCCTTGCTTTCCTGCTCCTGGGTCGCTGGGTGCTGCCTGCAGGCCGCGCTTGCCTGCTGGGCTTGCATTGCTGGGGTGATGCTGCCAGTGTCCTGCCCCAGCCACTATGAACACTGCCATCTTCATTGCAGAGTGATGGTTAATTTGCATATTACTCTTTTATTAGATAGGATTGTTGTATGGTTCCATTTTCAGAAATAAGGATAAGTAATACACATGTCCGGTGCACTAAATTCGTGCACGGGGGAGGGGGTGTTCCTCAGCCCGGCCTGCACCCTCTCCAATCTGGGACCCCTTGGAGGATGTCCTACTGCTGGTTTACGGGGATATGTACTAAACTGGCAGTCATACATCCCTCTCGCAATTGGGACTGCTGGCTCCTAACAGCTCACCTGCCTGCCT
>NW_005370016.1:62800-79289 GCF_000412655.1 Myotis brandtii
TCCCAGTCTAATTAGCATATTACCATTTTATTTGTATAGATATATACTTACATACACATCCAACTCCATACAAATATAATAAATTAGAGCCTTTTATATAATCTTTTTCTCTTAATAACTAAATTTAAATAAATATATGCATTACTTTTAACAGCTGCATTGTAGACAATGGCATGCAGAGTATCATTTTTTTGAATGAAAACATTTATGTTGTTCCTTTACTTTTATACTATAAACAGAATTATAATAAATACTAGAGGCCTGTTGCACAAAAAGATTCGTGCAATAGGCCTTCCCTTCCCCTGGCTGCGGGCACCGGTTTTCCTCCAGCACCCAGGACCCAGGCCTTCCCTCCGGCTGGAGCCACCTTCAAAGCCCTGGCTGCTCCAGCCAGAGCCACCTTCAGTCTTCGCTCCGCCGCTTCGCGCCGTATGCAAATTAACCGCCATCTTTGTTGGCGGTTAATTTGCATATTGTGCTGATTAGCCAATGGGAGGTGTAGCGAAGGTACAGTCAATTACCCTGTTTGTCTATTATTAGATAGGATTCATGCACATTTTTCTTTAAATATTACCTATAAAAGTATTACCTATTATACTGTTATTCCTCCATTGATCTCTTCTAGCTTGCCCCTGCCCCTGCTCTAGGACTTCACCACCCTATTGGCAGTGTTCCTAGGTTATACATATATGCATACAAGTTCTTTGGTTGATCTCTTCCCACCCACTCACTCAATCCTGCCTTTCCTCTAAGATTCCACAGTCTTTTTCATACCTCTATATCTCCAGATCTATCTTATCAGTTTATTTGTTCATTAGATTTCACATTTGAGTGAGATCATATGATACTTGTCTTTTTCTGACTGGCTTATTTTGCTTAGCATAATACTCTTCAGGTCCCTCCATACTGTCTAAAAGGGTAAGAGATCCTGGAATAAAAATACCCCTGGAGGGCACTTTTTTCTTGTATATCATAAAATGTACCAAAGTTTTTAAATCCATTCATCTACTGATGGGCACTTGGACTATTTCAACATTTTAGCTATTGTAAATAATACTATTTTTAAAGGTACTTTAAATGTGTATATTTTTTTTATTTCTCTGTGGTATTCTTTATTTTATATTTCACATTTCTGCAAGTGCTAGCATTGGATGGCAATGGTGGAAAGAAATTAACAATGCCTATAACCAAAGAAAATAGTATATCTTGGATGTTCAGGATAAAGAAAAATGGCAATGGCAGAACTACTGGGGACTGTTTCAGATCTTAGCTATTATAAATTGTGCTTCTATGAACATAGGGGTGCCTATATTCTTTTTGTTTGGTGTTTCACATTTATTAGGATATACTTCTAGAAGTGGGATCAATGGGACAAATGGTAGTGCCATTTTTAATTTTTCAAGGAAACTCTATACTGTTTTCTATAATGGCTACACCAGTCTGCATTCCCACTAGCAGTGTACTAGGGTTCCCTTTTCTCCATAACCTCACAAACACTTGACATTTGTTGATTTGCATTCTTACAAGTGTGAAGTGATACCCCAATGTCATTTTAATTTGCATCTCTCAAGTGATTAATGACTTTGAGCACTTTTTTCATATGTCTCTTGCCATCTGAATGTCCACTTTGGAGAAGTGACTATTTAGGTCCTATATCCATTTTTTAATTAGATTGTTTGTCTTCCTTTTGTTAAGTTGTATTAGTTCCATGTATATTTTGGATATTAACCATTTTCTCCCATACAGTGGGCTCCATTTTCATTTTGTTGATGGTTTCTTGTGCTGTGCAGAAGCTTTTTATTTTGATGTATTTTTTTATTATTGCTTTAATTTCACTTGCCCTAGGAGAAGTAGCTGCAAACATATTGCTCTGAGAGATGACTAAGATTTTGCTGCCCATGGTTTCTTCTAGAATTTTATGGTTTCATGACTTACATTTAAATCTTTTATCCATTTTTATGTTGTTCTTGAATATACGTTGGTGGACTAGTTTCATTTTTTGGCATGTACATGTATTGAAGAGACTCTCTTGCCTCTTTTGTCAAATATTAATTGAGCATAATGATTTGGGTCAATTTCTGAGGTCTCTGTTCTATTCCATTGATCTATATGTCTGTTCTTGTGCCAGGACAAGGCTTTTTGATTACAGTGGCTTTGTAGTACTGTGTGGATATCTGGTATTGTGATCCTTCCAGCTTTCGTTTTCTTTCTCAAGATTGCTGCATCTATTTGTGGTCCTTTTCAGTTCCATTACATTTTTGGAGTATTTATTCTATAACTGTGAAATATGTCGCTGGTATATTAATAGGGATTTCACTGAATCTGTGGATTACTTTGTGTAGTATGGATATTTTGATTATGTTAATTCTACCAATCAATGAACACCTTATATTCTTCCACTTGTTTGTATTTTCCTCTATCTCTTTTTTCAATGCCCTTCTTGGTTAAGTTTATTCCGAAGTATCTTAATTTTTTTATTGCAATGGTAAATGGGATTGGTTGTTTAGTTTCTCTTTCTGAGAATTCATTATTGGTTTATAAAAATGACATTGATTCTCTCGGTGTTAATTTTGTATCACGTTACATTGACAATTTCATTTATTAATCCTAGTAGATTTTTGGTGGAGTCTTTAGTATTTTCTATGTATAATATAATATCATCTGCAAATAATAATAGTTTGCCTTCCTCCTTTCCAACTTGTATGCCTTTTATGTTTTCTTTTGTATGATCACTGTGACTAGCATTTCCAGTACTATGTTGAATAAGAGTGATGAAAGTGGACATCCCCATCTTGTTTCTGTTCTTAGGGGAAATGATTATAGATTTTGCACATTGTGTATGATATTAGCTATAGGTTTGTCATATATGGCCTTTATTATGTTGAGGTATGATCCTTCTATTCCCTCTTTGCTAAGAGTTTTTATCAAAAATGGGTGTTGGATTTTGTCAAATGCTTTTTCTGCATCTATTGATATGATCATGTGATTTTTATCTTTCAATTTATTTATATGATGTATCACGTTTATTGACTTGTGAATATTGTACCAGCCTTGCACCCTGGAATAAATCCCACTTGATCATGGTGGATGATCTTTTTAATATAATGCTGAATCCAATTTGCTAATATTTTGTTGAGAGTTTTAGCATATTTGTTCATCAGGGATACTGATCTGTAATTTTCTTTCTTTGTAGTGTCTTTGTTTGGTTTTGTAATTAGGATAATCTTGGATTCATAAAAAGAGCTTGGAATTGTTCCTCCTTTTGGAATAGTTTGAGGAGGATAGCTGTTAGTTGCTCTTTGAATGTTTGGTAGGACTTCACTGTGATGCTGTCCAGTCCAGGGCTTTTGTTTGATGGGAGTTTTTATTACTGATTCTATTTCTTTTATTGTTATTGGCCTATTCAGCTTTTCTGATTCTTCCTGATTCAGTTTTGGGAGATTGTACTTTTCTGGGAATTTGCCCATTTCATCCACATATTATGCTTATTGCCATTTAGTTATTCATCATATTTTATATAATAAAAGCCTAATATGCTGTGTCTGGTTGTCTGGTCAACCAATCAAAGTGTGATATGCTTATATGCTAAGGCCGCTCAACTGCTTGCTATGACATACACAGACCACCAGGGGGCAGACAGTCAACCAGTCGACCAGTTGCTATGATGTGTACTGATCACCAGGGGGCAGACACTCCAACTGGTAGGTAATTTGCTGGACTGAGCTAGATTGTCTGGCTGGAGCCCTCCTGTGGTCCCTCCCTGGCTGGCCAACCTCCTGTATCTCTCTCTGGCCCTGATAGTTCACCAGTGGGTTACTTGGCCTGACCTGTGCCCTCTCACAATCAGGGACCCCTCAGGGGATGTTGGAGAGCTGGTTTCAGCCCGATCCCACAGGACACAGGACAGGCCAAGGGACCCCACTGGTGCATGAATTCTTGCACCGGGCCTCTAGTTTTCTTATAATCCTTTGTATTTCTGTGGTGTCAGTTGTTACTTCACAACTATCATTTCTTATTTTATTTTTTTGGGTCCTTTATCTTTTTTTCTTGATGAGTCCGGCTAAAGGATCATCAATCTTGTTTATATTTTCAAAGAACCAGCTCTTGGTTTTATTGATCTTTGTATTATTTTTTTAGTCTTCATATCATTTATTTCTGCTAATCATTATTTCCTTTCTTCTACTTACTCTGTACTTTTCTTGTTGTCCTCTTTCTAATTCTTTAAGTTGTATGCTGTGTCCCAGATATTTTGGGTTATTTTGTGCAAATTTTCATTTGTTTTTAGGAAATTTTTTATTTCTTTCTTAAGCTCATTGGTAACCTATTCATTGTTTAATAATATGCTATTTAGCCTCCATGTGTTTTGGAGTGTTTTTACTGTAGTTTATTTCTAATTTCATTCCATTGTAATCTGAGAAAATGCTTGATATGATTTCAATCTTGAACTTGCAGAGACTTGTTTTGCATCCTAACATGTGGTCTATCTCTGAGAATGACTCATGTGCACTTGAGAAGATTCTGCAGCTTTTAGGTGAAATGTCTGATCCACTGTGTCATTTAGAGTCACTGATTCCTTTTTAATCTTTTGTCTAGAAGATCTATCCAGTGAAGTCAGTGGGGTGTTAAAATCCCCTACAATGACTGTATTGCTGTCAGTCTCCCCATTAAAGTCCTTTAGAAGTTTTTTGTTTGTTTCTTTGTTTTTTTAAACATATATTTAAGTGTTCCTATATAGTGTGCAAATATGTTTATCAGGGTTATATCCTTTTGTTGGATCAGTCCCTTTAATATTATTTATTGACCTTTACTGTCTCTTATCATGGCCTTCATTTTGAAGTCTGTTTTATTAGATATGTGTATTGCTACCCCCAGCTTTTTTTAAAAAAAAACTCTATTTGCATGGAAATTTTTCTTTTCCATCTCTTCAGTCTTATCCCCTGTGTGAGTCTTTTTCTGAGAAGGGTCTCTTGTAAACAGCTTATATTTGTGTAATTCAGCTTCCCTATGACTTTTGAATCAAGCACCTAACCATTTACATTTAAGATTATTATTGATAGGTGCTTATTTATTGACATTTTAATTCTTTATGTGTATGTTTCTGTCCCTCTCTATTCTCATTACATCAGTTCCTTTAGCACTTCTTGCAGTGAATCCTTTAGCCATTTTTTTTTCTTTCTTTGGTCTGGACAGCACTTTATTCCCAATCTATTTTGAATTATTGCCTTGGTGGATATAGTAATCTTGGTTTCAGATCCTTGATTTTCATTACCTTGAGTGTTTCATACCATTACTTCTGGCCTGTATAATTTCTGATAAGAAATCAGCTGACATACTTATGGAAACTCTTTTTTAGATAACAAATTGCTGCCTTTAGGATTCTCTTTTTGGCATTTTAATTATAATGTGTCTGGGCATGGGCTTATTTGGATTCTTCTTGCTTGGGACTCTCTTCTTGCCTCCTGAACTTGTGTGTCTTTTTCCTTCACCAGGTTAGGGAAGTTTTTTGCCATTATTTCTTCAAACAGGTTCTCTATCCCTTGCTCACTTCCTTTCCCTTCTGGTATTCCTATGATGTGAATATTGTTACATTTCATGTTGTACTTGAGTTCCCTTAATCTCTCCTCCTCTTTTTAAATTGTTTTTCATTTTTGTTCTCTGATTGAGTGATTTTTTTCCTACCTTCTATTCTAAAACACTAATCCAATCCTTGGCTTCTCCTAATCTCCTGTATATTCCTTCCAATGTGTTCTTTATTAGTGTTATGTCATTCTTAATTTCTGACTGATCTTTATCAGTTAAGATATATATTTTTTATGCGTTTGTGCATCCTTGCCATCATTATTCTGAAATATATATATATGCCTAAGCGACTGTTTGACAAGTAGCTATGATGCACACTGACCACCAGGGGCAGACACACATTGCACAGGCATGGAAACATGGAACAGACTGATGAATAACAGAGGGAAGGGTAGAGGGTGGGAAGAGATTAACCAAAGATCTTATATGCATACTAGAGGCCCAGTGCATGGATTCATGCACTGGTGGGGTCCCTCAGCCTGGCCTGTGGGGGACAGGCTGAAACTGACAGTCCAACATGTCCTGAGGGGTCCCAGATTGCGAGAGGGTGCAGGCCAGGCCAAGTATCTAATAAATTACTAGTATATAATAAATTTCTTAATCCATTTCATTTAGCTCTTCTTCTGGAGAATTCTTTTGTACTTTTATTTTGGGTTTGTGTTTATGTCTCCCCATTTTGGCTACCTATTTGGGTTTGTGTCTATGTATTAGATAGATATGCTAAGTTTCCCAATCTCTAATGCAGGACATTGTCAAACACTATTTGTGACTGATCCTGAATACTTTGTTTGGAGCTGTCAGCAATCCATAGCTTGTTTCTCCCTCTGCTGGGGCTAGGTGCCTTTGGAAAGCACCAAGATGTGCACCAGGGTGTGCTTTTCCTAGCCCAGGGCCCAGAAGCAGATCAGACAAAGATTAAAATTCTCCAGTGACCTCTCTATGCCTGAAATGATTATTATTAATTTTTTATTAGTCTCTGGCTATCAACCACAGGGCAGGGCAAGATATTTTTAATAGGGTGGAGCTATTGCTTCCTCTCTCAGGCAAAAGTTGCCTGGATAATAAAGGTCTGCCAGAGAAGATGTCCTCTGTGGTATGAGGGGATGACTCAACACATGAAACTGGGGTGGCTGCCTCCTAACTCTAACCCCAGAGCCCTCAACCCTAGAGTCTGCTCATACAGCTCCATTTCATTCTGCCCTCACTCCTCTAGAGCCCAAGGTTAATGGCTGCACACAAAAGTTTATGCCTTTGCCATTTAAGAGGGTGGATGCATTTCTAGTAGTCTCTCCCTAGTAGACATCAACCCTCCTGCTTTTCAAAGACAGATGTTCTGTCTGCACCTTTCTCAGTTCTAGTGCTCTGGGATGGGGGATGAATTTGGAGTTCAGACTCCAGAGGTCTTAACGGAAACCCCACCACACACACATACACACACGCACACACACACACCACAGCTAACATGTTCCTCTGCAACTTCAGCTGTTGTCTGTGGAAGTTTGACCAGAATTTTCACACCTCTGCACTTCCTAACAGTCTCTCTGTGGTCTCCACTTTCTGTCTTTGGATATCAGGGTTCTCTAGCTAGTCTTCAGTTGATTATTCAGAATGGTTTCTCTGTATTTTACTTATAATTCCAGTTTGATCCTGGGAGCATGTCAGTATAGCTTCTACTTTCTTTGCCAACATTTTGGAATCTCCCCATACACAAGATTTTTTTTTAACACTAATAGACTTTTAAAAATAAATTGCCAAAAGAAAACTACCATTAATTTACATTTTAACTTGTCTTTCAGAAAAATTATACAAATATCTATATCCACTTTTAATTAAGGGTGCCTGTTTCCATATCACCTTACCAAAAATAGTTCTGTTATTAAATTCTTAGAAGCACATATAAGTTACATAAATATAAATAGTGCAGGTGTCTTATTTTCTTTTATATGATTACTTGTGATGTTGAATTCTTATTTTAAACTAGTGACCCAGTGCACTAAATTAGTGCACATTAAGAGAGAATTAATTAGAGGAAATATTTTAATATTGCTATTTGCCCTTTCTCTATAATAGAAGTGTCAGAAAGGAAAGAAAGTTAGTAAAATGTATATGAAAATCTTCCTCATATAAGAGTCTGGGGTGTGCCATGGGAACAAGAGTCAAGTCCCCATCCACCCACATGCACCTTGAAATCACGCGAGACCCAGACCTGGCCGGCCCCATGCCCATTAGGCTAGATCCAGACCGGGCTGGTCCCACCCCTGTCAAGCCCCACCGGGTGAGGGGTGCGGCCTCAGGTCACCTGGCCCTGTGCCAGGGCAGGGTGCACAGCCTGAAGTCCCCTGCCCCAGGCTGGGGGCTCTCCTTGAGGTCCCCTGGCCTGGAACAGGGGGCACAGCCTGAGGTCCCCTGTCAAGCCCCGCCAGGTGGGAGGCGCAACCTCAGGTCCCCCGGCCCGGCACTGAGGTGGGGTGTGCAGCCTGAGGTCCCCTGTTAAGCTCCGCCAGGTGGGAGACATGGCCTGCGGTCCCCTGTCAAGCCCTGCAGGGGGGGGAGCATAGCCTGACGTCCCCTGTCAAGCTCTGACAGGCGGGGGGTGCAGCCTGAAGTCCCCCGGCCCCAGAGTGGGGGACACAGCCTGAGGTTCTCTGTCCTGGCACCAGGGGCATGGCCTGAGGTCCCCTGTTAAGCCCCACCAGGTGGGGGGCACAGTCTCAGGTCCCCTGTCCTGGGCCAGCGCCATGCAGCCTCAGGTCCTGCTGATTGCCCATTAAGGCTCATTATGGGAACTCGGCCTCCGCTGTGGGTGCAGCCATCTTGACCATTACAGCATGACAGTCAATTTGCATATTCCCTCTTTATTAGATAAGATGGCTTTGTGACTAATTAAAAAGTAACTGTTTATGCTCTTTGCTCATGTTTCCTTCCAAATTAATCATGTTTTCCTACTTGACTTATGTGTTTTTAATATATTAATGAAAAAAGCATCTCTCTATTTATATGCATAATAGTTGCCTATTAGCTATTCATATTTAATGTTGCCCACTGTGTTTTTAATATAAGTTCATGAAAAGAATTTGATAAATTATTAAAATATATGATTACTCATATTTGCTTATAAAATTTTAGTTTATTTTTAGTTAATGGGCATAAAAAATCTTTCCCCATTTTAATGCTTTATCTACAATATTTTATTTATCTCATGTTAAATAAGTAGCACGACTTTATATTTTCTTATATTTCACCATCCTTATACTCTTAAGGGGTTTAAGGATATGAACTTTAGGAGTAAAGTAGTTTATTTTTTCCCCATATGTAATTTATTGATTTTAAAACATATTTAGCTAATCAAGTACTTACTAAAACCAGACTTGGTTAAATATGGTTGACAACATATTTTATACTTCGCAGTTTAAATTGACTCCTAATATTAGGATTGCTTCTTATTTCCTGTGTATTCTCAAGAATCTATTAAATTTATTAAAATGATAGTAATGGTAATTCATGTTCTGAGTTATTAAAAAGTACCACGTGATAAATACATAATGCACTTAGCACAAAGTTTTGCACACAACAAATATATAATAGTTTTCTTTGAGTGGTGGAGCTACAGTAGTGGTAGTGACAATACTACCAATAACAGTAGTATTAACATAAATCAGTCTATGCCATCATGCCTTTGATTTTGAGATGCTTTGGGACACTTTACATACAAGTATACACTATTTTATACTCTTTAAAAAAACTCATTATACCTTTCATATTAAGAGTTTTGTTGATAATTGTAGCATACAACTTTGATTTTAATTTAGTTGACACTGGTTTTAATTCCTAAATATAAATATGAAGCACTTAATCTTTATTTCATTTATAGATATTTTGTTTGTTTTGGTTTTGGTTTTATTTGTAGACTTAAAGTAGCTTGCAGAAAGGGAAAGAACTTAAATTCTACATACAGAATGACATGATTATAAGTGAAATTTAAATCTATCAATCCCAAATTCACTATTCTGTAAGATGGCAATAATAGTACCTGATAGGGATGTGTGGGATTATCCTATATAATAAGAGAGGAATATGCTAATTAACGGTTACACCCTGAGGCGTAACAACCAAGCACTTCAAAACCAGATCACTGATCAGCAGAAGGGTTGGCCAGCAAGGTACAAGCAGGCTTTGGAGAGCTACAGGAGGGGACAGGGCAGCAAGCTATGAGGGGGGGTAGGGGGGAGGAGGTGGGGGGAGCTACAGGAGGGCGGCAGCAACCTACTGGCTACAAGTGGGTGACAGAGAGCTACAGGATGAGGCAGGGCAGCAAGCAAGCAGGAAGTGGAGAGCTACAGGAGAGAGCAGGGTTACAAGCTATGAGGGAGGGGCAGGGGGAGCTACAGGAGGGTGGCAGCGACCTACTGGCACACGAATTCGTGCGCAGGGCTACTAGTTATGGTATAACATGGAATGTTCTTTGAACATTATCTGACATATAGAAGATACTAAAGAAATAACTTTTAAATTATATCTTAATCTGAACTTCATTTCTGTCTGCTTCTTTTATTTTAAATATTAAAATAAATTTTATGTAAAATTTTATTTTTCTTATCTATTCTTCAGAAAGATTAAAATATCATTCATTTCAGATCACTCTTTTAGATGTCTTGGTTTTTTTGTACCTGATACAATTCCAAAATATATGCATTTTATCCTAGAGATCTAAAAATCATATCAGAAACTTTATTTCTTGGAGTTCGTATTTTGTAACTATAAACATTGATGTTGATCTCAGATGAATTAGTAATTAAGTAATCCTATGCTGGGCAACTAGCTTTAACCTTCACTGTTTTTTTTGCCGCTCCAAAGAAATGGCCTTCGTACTTTGATCTTCTTTGCCCTCTATAATCTTCATGTTTCTTATCTTTGATGCAAACACCTAGAAAATAACAAACAAATAAATAAAAATGATAAACTAGTCAAAACCACTTTTAAATGTAACTTGTTTCCTTTATTTCTATACATGGTTTTCACATTTAGTTTTTCTTCCTCTTTCTTCCATTTTTATACTTGCTCCCATTTCATTACTTTAAAAAAAATACTTCATTCCTTAAGAAGTCACTCTTATGGTTAATTATTTGGACCAAAAAAAAAATGACTAGTTTACAGAAATTCCTAAAATTACGTTCCAGTTGCCGTTTTTTTGTTTGTTTGTTTGTTTTGTTTTGTTTTTCTGTAATATGTTCTGCTTGACTTGTATACAACCCTGTTTTCAAAGTCCTGTCACTTCTACCTGTTTCTTTTGCTGAAGTTTTCATATAAAGGCCACCAGGAATACTAGTAGTTGTTGATCATGCAAATCTGGCTTTATTAACTTGTGAGGCAGAGTACAATCTTTTCAGAATCTCAGCAATGTCTCAGAGGGGCAAGTCTGGAATGATTGGTGGGCTTTCCTAAAATGGAAAATTTGTAAGAAAAGTTGGTAAATTCATTCTTGGAACATGAGTCTGTGTGATGTTAGAGTTAAGTCAGTCTATGCTCTCTTATCTTGGAAAATATGGCCTTAACAAGCTAGTATTAAAAGTAAATTGAACTCAGGCTATGTTGCATGTCATTGTTTGTTCACTTTATCTTTTTGGTGAGTTATGATACAGTTGCTTTGCTTTCCAAGTTTTGGTTTCTGTTTCAGTTCTCATTCCTGCTTCCTAATTCCCCTCCCCTGTCTTCTTCTTCCTTCCTGGTGAGGATGAAAAATACCACCACTTAATAAATGAGGAAATATAATCAAAGTCCTGTCCTCATTGATAGCAATAGAAAAAGATTTAAAACATGACTCCAATCCCAATACTTTTGGCCATTGCTAGTAACATTCCTAAATGTGCTAGAAAATGACCTATCTTTAAATATGTGTGTTTTTATTATAAGAAGTGATGAAAATCAAGACCAATTTAAATGACAACCTATATAATAGGGGAGCAGCAATAATCTGGGACTATTTTATTAACATATTTTTTTTAGCCAGAACATATTTAGTCTTATCATGACTGAATTTTCAATATTTTAAATGCAGACCCTAACAATGTAGTTCTAGTAAAATTTCTAAAGTGTTTCCTCACTGGTTTAATTGTTACTTTATTTCAAATCATAAGAGTTGTGAAAAGAAAGGAAATCTGTGTTGTTATGGCTTTCCAATGGAATTACAGGAGTCTCTTTTTAGAGGAATAGGTGTCATTTATTTGAGAAATATGGTTCATGAAACTCAAGTACAGCTGGCAGTGAAAGGAATTGGATTAGAGATGAGCAGTGACGTTTTCCCCACTCCCTCGATATTCCTGGAAGCAACACCACAGTAAAGGCACAGATATTTTCTGGAAATGCACAATACACCTGGGCATGGAATATTGTCCTTTTTATGTGGCAAACATCAAAAACAACAACAAACTTTAACATTAAAAACAGACAAACAAACAAAAAAAACCCTTTTCTGTCTGAAAGCATTAAAGGTTTATGGTTCTTTATTGGACAACTCTGTGACTTTGCTGCATGAGAGATCTGTAAAATTAAATAACATAGACACTACAAAATACCAACTGAAGTGATGAATATAAATGAGGCAGGATAATTCATTCAGTTGTTACTTTGCATTTAATATTTTAGAGTCTCTTTCAATACGTTAGCCATAGCTTTGCATTTCTTTCTCTGAGGGAATTTTGCTGTCCTAATATCAGAAGTTGGTGCAAGTTAGTAATTCTTCTTGTGATTTGTAATAGCCTAAGCGGTGGTCGGCAAACTGCAGCTCGCGAGCCACATGCAGCTCTTTGGCCCCTTGAGTGTGGCTCTTCCTAAGCCTTAGGAGTACCCTCATTAAGTTAATAACAATGTACCTACCTATATAGTTTAAGTTTAAAAAATTTGGCTCTCAAAAGAAATTTTAATCGTTGTACTGTTGATATTTGGCTCTGTTGACTAATGAGTTTGCCGACCACTGGAAAGTGACTAAACTCAATATGCTAGAAAGTTTAAAGAGTAAAAGCAAAACAAGATGTGTTTTTCAGAGGAGCAGGACTCGAATCCCCCAAACTTGGAAGAAATCCTTGAAGAGTGGGCACCTGCTAATAAGCATTCAGTACTGACTCTTTGGAGAGTGGCCTCTGGGAAGCTGTGTGCGTGGTGTCCCAGGAAGGCTGGGCCTTCGGCATTAAAGTGTCTGACCTTGCCAGTGTTCCCAGGCTCCAAATTTGATGTAAGAGCTAGGATGTTAGGCATTCTCAAGGTAACCAGGATAGCCAACCAGGGCAATGCTTTGACAATGCAGCAAGCATTATTAGAAGAAGTAATACTTGACCATGTTCTGTTATTGAATAAAGATGTGAGTGATAAACAAAATAAATCTACACATAGAGTCATTATACTGAAATGAAAAACAGTGCATTAGTTTCCTACTGATGCTATAACAAAGTAATACAAGTTTGGTAACATAAAACAACCCAAATTAATTTTCTTACAGTTCTGAAGGTCAGAACTCTGAAATGGGTCTAACTGGGTTAAAACCAAAGTGTTGACAGGGCTGCATTGCTTCTGGAAGCTCCAAGGGAGAATTGTTGTCCTTGATTTTGCCAGTTTGTAGAGACTATTAGCACTGCTTGGGTAGTGACCCACCCCTGCCTTCCTTAAGGTCAAATTCCCACCACTCCCACCTGTTTCCCTTGTCATCTCTCCTCTGACCCTGGCTCTCCTACCTCCCTCTTTGATTTGTAAAGACCCTTGCAGTTACATTGGTTGCAACCAGATTATCCAGGATAATCTCCGTCTCCCTATCTCTTGATCCTTAACTTGCTGGCAACTACAAAGACCCTTTTTGTCTCGTAAGAATGTATTCACCAGCCCTAACCGGTTTGGCTCAGTGGATAGAGCGTTGGTCTGTGGACTGAAGGGTCCCAGGTTTGATTCTGGTCAAGGGCATGTACCTTGGTTGTGGGTACATCCCCAGTAGGGGGTGTGCAGGAAGCAGCTGATCAATGTTTCTCTCTCATCGGTGTTTATAACTCTCTATCCCTCTCCCTTCCTCTCTGTAAAAAAAACCAATAAAATATATTTTTTTAAAAAAAGAATGTATTCGTCAATTCCAGGGGCTAAAATGGGGGCTTTTTAATGGGTAGGGGGGCAGCATTATACTGCCTACCACACATGATCAAAATTTTTTTCTAAGTGATCAGAGAAATAGAATAGTTTGCTTTAAAAAGGAAAAATAAAGATATAGATAGATTTTAGCCAATGATTTCTCTCTCATTCATTTTATTCTTTAACTAGAGGCCTGATGCACAAAATTTATGCAAGAGTAGTCCTTCCTTACCCCAGATGACAGCACCGGCTTCCCTCTGGCACCCAGGACTCGGGCTTCTCTCTGGCCGCTGGCAGGCACCCGGGACCCGGGCTTCCCTAGTAGCCCCGGCTTCGACCAGAAAGTCATCTGGAAGGACTTGCAGTCTAATTAGCATATTATGCTTTTATTATTATAGATAAACAAACTAAGTATCTATATAACAAAATGACTATAGAAAACATTTAATAGCTCAGGCCATGGGAACCATATCAGACTATAGTACAGTGGTTTAATAGGGACTTAGGTCAATACAGTAAAGGTGCCCTCCACCAATTGTTCTAAAGTATATTTGGCCCTAAAAATGGAATGTATTTGGGACTGAGAGAGAGAAAAAAATATTTCCCACAATATTTTTTAAATGCAATGTCTTCAGGAATGCCAATCTGCAGGCACAGGATGGAAAAGCTCGAAGAGAACAATAATAAGGCCTTAGGAATGGGTGCTCATTGGTTAGTAGTTTTGGAGATCTGGTCTCCAGGGCAGCAAAGAGCCAGAGAACTAGTGAAGTAACTCAACAGCAGAGGTGCAAGATGAATGAAAGATTCACCAGCCAATTATGTAATCATATTTTATTCTCAGAAATAACTTTAAAAAATGATCTCTGGTAAAGAATAGACTACTGAATAGTAAGGCTGAGGGGTCATAATTATTTCAGTTTAAATATTTTAAATTATGTGGCTTGGAATAGCATCTTTGGAGATAAATTTGTAAAGTCTGAACATTTCACATGCGGTAAAATATGACCTAGGATTTCTGTCCTATTTTACTATGGGAAGTCCATGGACACTCATTTTCAAGAATGTGCATAGCAATGGAAGGGGATTTGACTGGAGGTGGTTAACACACAATGCAATATACAGATGATGTATTATAGAACTGTACACTTGAAACCTATATAATTTATTAACCAATGTCACCCCAATAAATTCAATTTTAAAAAGAATGTCCTTTGCAGTAATATAATAGTAAGGAGACAATAGAAATAAGCAAAATATTTACACAAAGAGAAGAAATAATATATTTAGGTATATTTTACTAATAACAATTATACAGGAATTAAAATGAATAATGAATACATAAACGTATGTACATAATTAAATTTCCAAATATATTTAATAAAACATGTGTAAACTACACAGTTTCATTCATTTATATAAAAAGTTTTAAAATTCAAAAAGCACTACACATTATATATATACTAGAGGTCTGGTGCATGAAATTTGTGCACTGGGGAGGTTGTCCCTCAGCCTAGCCTGCAACCTCTCCAATCTGGGACCCCTTGAGGGATGTCTGACTTCCCTCTCCAATCTGGGATCCCTCTCACAATCCAGGACTGCTGGCTCCCAACTGCTCTCCTGCCTGCCTGCCTGCCTGATTGCCCCTAACCGCTTCTGCCTGCCAGCCTGATTGACACCTAACTGCTCTCCTGTCAGCCCAATCACCTCCAACTGCCCTCCCCTGCTGGACCAGTCACCCCCAACTAGCCTCCCCTGCTGGCCTGATTGCCCACAACTGCCCTCTCCTGCTGGCCATCTTGTGGCTGTGGGCGCCGCCATCTTTGAGGGCATGGCAGTCAATTAGCATATTCCTTCCTTATAGGCTGTGGGTGTTGCCATCTTTGAGGGTGAGGCAGTCAATTAGCATATTCCCTCCTTATTGGCTGTGGGTGCCAACATCTTTGCAAAGGTGTGAGGGTCAATTAGCATATTCCCTATATATTAGATAGGATATATATCAGTTTGTATATATATCCTATCTAATATACAAATGTATACAAATGTATATGGAAATCACAATTTCCAAATTCAGAATAATAACCATATAGGGAGTGAGAAATAAATATGGGTTTTTAACCCTATCAATTATATTTGTTTATAATTTTTAGTATATGATGCAAAATGTACCTTAAAACGTAAACATATCCTAAGTGTCAAACTCAATAAATTTACATAAACAGAACCTATGTTATCATCATCCACATCTGTGTATAGAACATTTACAATACTCAGATATCCTCTCATATGTCTCCTCTTATCAAATATTTCAATAGCAATATAAGAATATACACTGAGTGGCCAGATTATTATGATCACCTGATGTTTATAGGCAAATTAGCTATAATTTCACGCTGAAGTGGCTAGAAGGCCAGACCATTATAAATCGGGAAGCAGATTGTTTACCACGACAGTAGATGTGACTTTTTCTGAAGATATGGGTAAACAATGTGATTTAACAGCCTTTGAACTTGGGAGATTATATATATACTAGAGGCTCAGTGCACAAAAATTTGCTGATTGGGGTGGGACACCGCCCCCTGTCATGCACAGAGCAGGGCGGATTGGGAGGTTGCAATGCCACCCTCAGTCACGCTCAGGGTGGGGGGGATTGGGGGGTTGGGGCAACGCCCTCTGTCACACTCAAGGCAGGGTCGATGGGGAGGTTGCGGCGCCACCCCCTGTCACACACAGAGAAGGGCCAATCAGGGGGTTGGGGCACTGCCCCCTGTCACGCACAGAGTAGGGCTGATAGGGGAGTTAGGGC
>NW_005370016.1:79531-89152 GCF_000412655.1 Myotis brandtii
TTCATTATATTCCATAAATGAGTGAGATCATGTGATATTTATATTGCTCTGACTGGGATATTTCACTTAGCATAATGATCTCCAGTTCCATCCATGCTGTTGTAAATGGTAAGAATTCCTTCTTTTTTTTTACTGCAGTGTAGTATTCCATTGTGTAGATGTACCACAGTTTTTTTTTTTTTTTTTAATTAAATCTTTTTTGTTCAGGTTACATTTGTTCCTCTTTTTTTCCCCCATAACTCCCCTCCTCCCAGTTCCCACCCCACCCTCCGCCCTCACTCCCCACCCACTGTCCTCATCCATAGGTGCACGATTTTTGTCCAGTTTCTTCCCGCATCTCCCATTCCCCTTTCCCCCCCAAGAATAGTCAGTCCATTCCCTTTCTATGTCCCTGATTCATTATAATCACCAGTTCATTCTGTACATCAGATTATTTATTCACTTGGTTCTTAGATTCACTTGTTGATAGATGCATGTTTGTTGTTCACAATTTGTATCTTTACCTTTTTCTTCTTCCTCTTCTTAAAGGATACCTTTCAGCATTTCGTATAATACTGGTTTAGTGGTGATGAACTCCTTTAGCTTTTCCTTATCTGTGAAGCTCTTTATCTGACCTTCAATTCTGAATGATAGCTTTGCTGGATAAAGTAATCTTGGTTGTAGGTTCTTGGTATTCATCACTTTGAATATTTCTTGCCATTCCCTTCTGGCCTGCCAAGTTTCTGTTGAGAAATCAGCTGACAGTCGTATGGGTATTCCCTTGTAGGTAACTGAGTTTCTTTCTCTTGCTGCTTTTAAGATTCTCTCTTTGTCTTTTGCTCTTGGCATTTTAATTATGATGTGTCTTGGTGTGGTCCTCTTTGGATTCCTTTTGTTTGGGGTTCTCTGCGCTTCTTGGACCTGTAAGTCCATTTCTTTCACCAGGTGGGGGAAGTTTTCTGCCATTATTTCTTCAAATAGGTTTTCAATATCTTGCTGTCTCTCATCTTCTGGCACCCCAATTATTCTGATGTTTGTACGCTTGAAGCTGTCCCAGAGGCTCCTTACACTATCTTCGTATTTTCGGATTCTTTTTTCATTTTGCTTTTCCGGTTGGGTGTTTTTTGCTTCTTCGCATTTCAAATCTTTGGCTTGATTCTTGCGCTCCTCTGGTCTGCTATTGGGTGTAATATTCTTTATTTCAGAGCGTGTATGCTTAATTTCTAGTTTCTTTATCATAGCATCGAGGGTCTCATTAGTTTTCGTGAGGCTCTCCAGAAGTTTATTGCAAGCCCTCAAAATTGCGTTTTTTAGCTCTATATCGTCCATTTCTGTCATGTTTTTTTGTCTCCGCATTTTTTATGCTTTCTTGGTGCACCCCCTAGTGGTCTTTGTGCGCAGTCTTGTTCTAGTTGAGCCTTGATTGTTGTAGTTAATACTAGAGGGATTTGACCACCAGGCCGACTGGCTGTGTGAATCAGCTGTGTCTGCCGCGGAAAACTTCTGTCCTCTGGGGAGGTGCTAATCTAGCCTTTGCCTGAGGCGATCCGGCAAATGGCTCTGCGCAGGGCTTGGGCGGGGCGGGCTCAACAGGGCGGGCGGAGGGAGCCGTTATGGTGCCCTCAGTCCTGTTCCCAGAGGCTCTGCTTCTCAGAACCCCCGGAACCGCTGCAAACCTCGGAGGGAAAGCTGCCTTCCAACTGATGCCAGACACTCCCGCTTCTCCCGTTTGGGTCCGAGTCCCCAGCGATTCGCCCGTATCTGGAGCTCAGAGTCTGAGACTCCCCCCTGACCGAAAACGACAACCGCGCTCTCAGCCACCAGCCCGCTTTGCGCGCGCACCTCCGCACCTGAGTTTTTTCCACACTGCGCCTCCTCTGAGCCTCGGTGTGCTGTTATTTTTCCTTCTAGTTGAAGAGTCTCTCCTCAGCCAGCCTTCCTGTGGTTCTGGGTGATGTCCGTTCCGTCTTTTAGTTGTATTTTTGAAGTGGTTGTTTGCGGCAGCAGTCTCCTATGTTTACCTATGCCGCCATCTTGGTCTCTCCCCTCCAAAGCCTGTTAAATCACATTGTTTACCCATACCTTCAGAAAAAAATCACTTCTACTGTCATGGTAAACAACCTGCTTCCCTATTTATAATGGTCTGGACCTCTAGCAACATCAGCGCGAAATTATAGCTAATTTGCCTACAAATGTCAGTAGAATAGTGTCTTTAAATTCTCTCTTAAGATCAACCATTCTATGGACTCACCACAGGTTTGTTTTTGTGTCTGAATTTTTTACTAAAGCTTATTTATGTTTAGAAGATTTGTGCTTGCAATTGCTTTAAAGAATTTCAATCTGTGATATGTTAACGTTTATGTATGTATTTAGTCATACATTGAATCAGTAAACTGTCAATGGATATTTCTGTTGATTACAGTCTATGGCTATTATGAAAGGTGTTCCTAGACCTCTTTAATCCTCTTTTAATAGCTAAATTAGAATTAAGATTACATAGACTAAATATTTTTCCTTTTTTTAGTACTGAAGTTTTTTCTTTCCCTCATGCTGTGTACATATCTGTGTTCATATATGTAATATGTATATGTATACTATATGTATGTTATACAGTGTATATACAGATATTAATCATATATATATATATATATAACAGTTTGATTTTCTCATCATAAGGTATGAGATTTTTTCATCTATGTTGAGACTTTATACATACTATAACCTAAATAATTTTCACAATTTGTTCCCCAACAGCAGGCTATGATAGCTCCAGTTGTTCCACAACTCTACAACACTTGGTGTTATCAATGTTTTGAATTTTAGCTATCTTGGATATGCTTAATATTATTTCATTGTAGCTTTAATTTATATTTCTCGGATTAGTAAAAAGATTGAACACTTATTGGCCCTTTGAGTATTACCTTTGTGAAGGCCTGTTCATCAATCATTATTCTGGATAATATGTTATTTAAAAAAAAAAAAACAAACTACCAGGGTGGAGACAAAATTGTGGCCAAATAGGCAGACATGTCCCGAGCCTTATCCCAGAGCAGATAGACAGAGCAACTAAATCGAATAACATCCACCCAGAATTGGCAAAGTAGACACAGCTGGTGAGACAATTCGCAGCCAGGAAGGGCAGTGGATACCTGGAGAACGGTAAAATCAGGGATCTGGGCTGGAGAGAATTGTGAGACCGCCTAGCCTAGAGGGTCAGAAGGAAGCCACACAGCACCAAGGCCATGTCCCTTGGGACTGGTGTGACATCTGCCTGTGGAAAAGAAGCCAACGGCTGCTGGCAGCAGGGGATTCTAGATCAAAGCCCACAGCCATGAGAGGCTAAGCCCAGAGGGGCAGCCTCAACAACTGCCCAAGCCACGCAGTGCTGGGGCGAGAGAACCTCAGAGTGGTGCAGCTCTTTCCTCTCTTGTTGGTCTTTGCTTTTATTCGCTAAACCCAGTTCATGGGACCTTTCAAATAAAAACACTAACCCGTGGCTGAGGTGCAGGCAGAGGTGAGGACTTGTGGAGTCTGGGGAGAGGCTGGGGAAAAGAGCAGATTGGGGAGAGGGGGCCGGGAGTCTGGCACTGGGACATACCAGACACTCCAGACCTAAGCAGCCATTTTCTCCTGAAGAGATACCCCTCCCTGCAGCCTCCAGACTACCAATACAGCCACACCCTGGGTGTTACAAAGGATACCAAAAATGTGAATAGTCCCTGAGAGCCCTGGGCTAAAGAGAGGCCATTCAGTTCAGGAAAGCGATACAGCAACCTCCCTAACAATAGCCTTGTCAGAATTAGCTGCTTGAGAGATTAAGATTGAAAGTGGACAGACAGGCTAAGTGGGCAGATTGGTCCTGCCTGCTGGCAGTCAATGTGGTGGAGGTAGACACAAACAGAGGAGCCGTGGATAACTTGGAACTTCAACACGGTGCTGACTACCTAATAGGAAATTGAGAAGTGGCAGATAGTACAGAAGCATGGGATCTTAAACCAGCCCTCATGGGGCATTAAAACTCGGTGGAAATAAATGACAATTCATTTTTTAATTTTTATTTCATTTTATTTGATTTGATCATTATTTTGTCATCTCCTTTTTTTCTTTGTTGTTTTTTTTTGTTTCTTTATTTTTCATTTCTTTTCGCATTATTTTTCCATTATCCTATTTTTATTTTTTTATTATTTTATCCTATTTTTTTAAAAAAAAATTTCTTTCTTTCTCTTTCTTTTTCTTCTTATCCACTCATCCTTTTTCTACTTCCTCTATACTGAACCGAGGTCCTCCCCATATTCATCCAATTCCTTAACCTTACTATCTGTATATAAGTTCGGCCTCTGAAGATACTGCTCCCATCCTCTTTTTAGGGTGTTTGGTGTTGGCATTTTTTGGTTTATCTGTTTGTTCTTTGGTGTGATATATATTTCTTTTCTCTCTTACCATTTTTTTTTCAACTCAATATCATTGGTGCTCTTTTCTCTCCCCAAATTCTCTTTTCTCTGGTGGTTACTTATATTAGGGTAATTTGTGTCATGAGTACATTCATGTTTTGTTCCCTTTGTGTCATGTCATGTCAAGTTGCATTTTGTCCTGTTTGGTCAATTTGGTAGAGAGAGAGCCACATAACCAGATACCTGGAGAGGAGACTCCATCCATGAATGAGTCAATAACTCTCCAGACCCAAATACAGAGGCAGGAAGATGGCAGCTGGGAGGACAACAGTGAGGGAGAGAGCATGAGTGAGTGAGAGAGTGAAAGGTGAGTGTGCGGACATGTGATGTGTGGTGTGTGTGTGTGTGTGTATGTGAGGGAGGGACAATTAGATCCTGCAGGACTTTTGTGGGCTGGCAGATTGGGCTTGCCTAGCCAGGCAGCCTCAGTTGCTGTTGCAAACAGTCCTGGGGCAGTTAGCTCTCCTGCACAGGCCGCACCATTTTTAAGCGCAGAGCTGCTATGACTGGGAGCCCAGCCTTACCTCAACCCAGGGTACTCTCAGACATGACCTGTGTCTCTACAGCCACCCTCTCCAGGGACCTGCTGCCTCAGCTACAGTCCCATGGACACCGAGACTCCAGCCACCACAGTCATGTCTCCTGTGAGTTCCGAAGCGCTCTCTCCTCTGGCCAGCCCGATGCTTTAGCCCAGGGTGCTGCAACTGCATGAGAAGCAGCCGTGAAAGCATCCCAGCCCCATCCAAGGAGCAGCAGCCGCATGAGCAGCCCGCCCCTGTACAAGGAGCAGCAGCCCCGTGAGCAGCCTTCCCCCATCTGAAGAGCAGCAGCCTCACGCAGACAACCACTATTCAAGGAGCAGCAGCCCTGCGAGCATCCTGCCCCCGTTGGAGGAGCAGTAGCTGTGTACAGCACACCCCCATCCGAGGAGCAGCAGCCGCGTATAGTCCACCCCCATCCAAAGAGCAGCAGCTGTGTGAGCAGTCCACCCCAAGAAGCTAGAGGAGCAACAACTGCTGTGAGTAGGCATGGGAGCAGTGCCCACCTGAGGAGCTGCCAACAATTGAGGAGCAGCCCCTGCACAACTCAACATGTAGATTCTTTGGTGAGAGCAAAAAATGGGGATACAAAGAAACCCCCAAAGGAAAGAAAAGGAGGAATTGCCAGAAAAGAAGCTAAGTGAAACGGAGGCTTGCAATATGTCAGAAAATTAATTTAGGATAAGGGTCATACAGTTCATAAACCAGATGGATGAAAAAATCAACAACTTATGTAAGAATCAAGAGGAAATAAAGAGTGATAAAGCTACAATAAAAAACACTATGGAAAGTTTCAACAGTACACTAGGAGAAGCAGAGGACCCAATTAGCGAATTAGAAGACAGGGCCGCAAAACACATGCAAACTGAACTGCAATTGGAGAAAAAAAAAAGGGGGGGGAGAGCCTAAGAGAGCTTTGAGACAACCAGAAATGAAGAAACATACGAATAATAGGGGTTCCAAAATGACAAGAAGAGGAATAAGAGTTAGAAAACCTATTTGAAGAAATAATGTCAGAAATCTTCCCTGACTTAGGAAAGAAAAAAGTCACAAAAGCACAGAGTCCCAAACAAAATGAGCCCCAAAAGACCCAACCAAGACATGTCGTAATTACAATGGCAAATGTTCAAGACAAAGAGAGAATTTTAAAGGCTGCAAGAGAGAGACAGAAAGTTACGTACAAGGGATCTCCCATTAGATCAGCGGTTCTCAACCTGTGGGTCACGACCCCTTTGGCAGTCGAACAACCCTTTCACAGGGGTTGCCTAAGACCATCCTGCATATCAGATATTTACATTATGATTCATAACAGTAGCAACATTACAGTTATGAAGTAGCAATTAAAATAATTTTATGGTTGGGTCACAACATGAGGAACTGTATTTAAAGGGCCAGGAGGTTGAGCACCACTGCATTAGATTATCAACTGATTTCTCAACAGAAACACATCAGGCCAGAAAGAAATAGAAGGACGTTTACAAAGTGATGAAAAGCAAGGGACTGAATCCAAGAATACTCTATCCAGCAAAGCTATCATTCAAAATTGAAGGGGAAATAATGAGGTTCACAGACAAAAGAGGCTAAGAGATTTTATAACTACCAAGCTAGCAATGCAAGAAATGCTAAAAGGACTGGTGTAAAATGAAAAAATAAAAAAGAAAGAAGGGACACAGTCACAAAAATAAATATAGCTACAAACAAGTACCTTCAATAATAACTTTAAACCTAAATGGACTAAATGCTCCAATCAAAAGACATCAAGTGGCTGAATGGATAAGAAACAATGACCCATATATATGCTGTCTAAAGAGACCCACCTCAGAACAAGGGACTCACACAGACTGAAAGTGAAGGGATGAAAAATATCTTTCAGGCTAATGAAAAGAAGAAAAAAGCAGGGGTAGCAATACTTATATCTGACAAAATAGACCTCAAAATGAAGGCCATAACAAGAGATAAGGAAGGCCACTTCATAATACTAAAGTGATCAATACAAGAGTATATAACTCTGGTAAGCATATATGCACCCAATGCAGGAGCACCCAAATACATAAAAAACAAAAACAAACAAACAAACAAAAAACTCCTGGATGATATCAAGAAAGACATCAACAAAAATACAATCATTGTAGGGGACTCTAATACCCCATTGACATCACTGGATAAATCCTCTAGACAAAAAATCAGCAAAGAAACAACAATCTTAAATGACTCACTAGATCAGATGGACTTAATTGACATCTTCAGAACTTTTCACCCCAAAGCCACAGAATATACATTCATCTCAAGTGCACATGGGACATTTTCAAAGATAGACCACATATTGGGTCACAGGCAAAGTCTCTCCAAATTCAAGAAGATTGAAATCATATCAAGCATCTTCTCAGACCACAATGGCATAATTTTAGAAATAAACTATAATAAAAACAATAAAAAAAATCAAACACTTGGAGGCTAAATAGCATGCTATTAAACAAAGATTGGGTTACCAAAGAGATAAAAGAAAATATCAAAAACATCCTGGAAATGAATGAGAATGAAAACACAACAATCCAAAATCTATGGGACACAGTGAAAACAGTCCTGGGAGGGAAGTTCATAGCATTACAGGTCTACCTCAAAAAACAAGGAAAATGGTAATAAATTATCTCTACAACTTAAAGAATTCAAAAGAGAGCAACAAGAAAAGCCCAGAGTGAGCAGAAGGAAGGAGATAATAAAGATCATAGCAGAAATAAATGAAATAGAGACAAAAAAAGAAACAATACAAAAGATCAATGAAACCAAAAGCTGGTTCTTTAAGAGGATAAACAAGATTGATGAACCTCTAGCCAGGCTCCCAATAAGAGAAGGGAGAAGACCCAAATAAACAAAATCAGAAATGAGAGAGGTGAAATAAAAACAGACCCCACAGAAATACAAAGGATTGTAAAAAAATACTACGAATAACTTTATTTCAACAAACTAGACAACTTATAGGAAATGGACATATTCCTAGAAAAATACAACATTCCAAAACTCAATCAGGAAGATTCTAAAAATCTCAATAGGCCAATAACTATGGAGTAAATTGTAGCAGTTATCAAAAAGCTTCCAGCAAACAAAAGTCTGGGGATGGTCGGCTTCACAGGGGTGTTTTGCCAAACATTCAAAGAAGAATTAAAACTTATCCTCCTCAGACTATTGCAAAAACTTTAAGAGGAAGGAACATTTCCAAGCTCATTCTATGAAGCCAGCATTACCCTAATACCAAAACTAGATAAAGACAACACAATGAAAGAGAATTACAGGTCAATATCCCTCATGAAAATAGATGTCAAAATCCTCAACAAAATTCTAGCAAATCAGATCCAGCAGTACATCAGAAAGATCATACACCATGACCAAGTAGGATTTATCCCAGGGATGCAAGGATGGTACAATATCCTCAAATCAATAAATGTGATACATCACATAAACAAACTGAAAGACAAAAATCACATGGTCATATCAATTGATGCAGAAAAATCATTTGACAAAATCCAACACCCTTTCTTGATAAAAACCCTCAGCAAAGTGGGAATAGAGGGATCATACCTCAACATAATAAAAGCCTTATATGACAAATCCACAACCAACATCATATTCAATGGGCGAAAACTAACACCATTTCACATAAGAACAGGAACAAGACAAGGATGCCCACTTTCACCACCCCTGTTTGACATAGTACTGGAAGTGCTAAACATAGTGCTTAGACAAGAGAATTAATAAAAGGTATCCGAATTGGAAAAGAAGAAATAAAACTGTCACTATTTGAAGATGACATGGTATTGTACACAGAAAACCCTAAAGACTCCATAAAAAATTATTAGACTTAATAAATGAATTTGGCAATCTAGCAGGATACAAAATTAACGCCCATAAATCTTTGGCATTTTTATACACCAATGGTGAATTTACAGAAGGAGAGATTTAAAAAACCAACCTCATTTACCATTGCACCAAAAAAACTAAGATACCTAAGTATAAACTTAACTAAGGAGGTAAAAGACCTGTACTCAGAAAACTACAGGACACTGAATAAAGAGATAGAGGAAGATATAAACAGATGGAAGAACATACCGTGTTCATGGATTGGTAGAATCAACATCATTAAAATGTCCATACTACCCAAAGCAATCTATAGATTCAATGCACTCCCCATTAAAATGCCAATGGCATATTTCACAGACCTAGAATGAACACTCCAAAAATTCATCTGGAATTTTAAAAAAAGACCCCGAATAGCTGCAGCAATTCTGAGAAAGAACAAAGTAGGAGAGATCTCAATACCAGATATCAAGCTGTATTACAAAGCTGCTGTTTTCAAAACTGCCTCATACTGCCACAAGAAGAGACATATAGACCACTGGAACAGAACAGAGAACCCAGAAATCGACCCAAACCACTATGCTCAATTAATATTTGACAAAGGAGGCAAGAGCATTCAATGGAGTCAAGACAGTCTCTTCAATAAATGGTATTAGGAAAATTGGACAGATACATGCAAAAAAGTGAAACTAGACCACCAACTTACAGCATACACAAGAATAAACTCAAATTGGATAAAAAACTTAAACGTAAGACGGGAAACCATAAAAATACTAGAGGAATCCACAGGCAGCAAAATC
>NW_005370016.1:89551-98241 GCF_000412655.1 Myotis brandtii
ATAATGAACAACGTAAACTGATGAACAAAAATAGATCCAGAGACAGAGAAGCATTGATCAGACAGTCAAACCTCAGAGGGAAGGCAGGGGAGGGTGGGGGGAAGAGGGAGAGATCAACCAAATGACTTGTATGAATGCATATAAGCACAACCAATGGGCGCAGATACTGTGGGGGGTGAGAGCACGAGTAGTGGGGGTGGGGGGGCAGTGGGGAGATAAGGACACATATGTAGTACCTTAATCAATAAAGAAAAAAATTAAAACAAACAAAAAACACACATGCACAGAAAAAGAAAGAACTCTTACCATTTGCAACAGCATGGATGGACCTGGAGAGTATTATGAAGAGTGAAATAAGCCAGTCAGAGAAAGTTAAGTGTCACATGATCTCACTCATTTTTGGAATCTAATGAACCAAATAAACTGATGGTCAAAAATAGACTCAGAGACATAGAAGCATGAACAGACTGTTGAACCTCAGAGGAAGGGGGAAAGAGGGTAGGTGGGAAGAGATCAACCAATTAACTTGTATGCATTTAGATGCATAACCCGTGGGCACAGACAGTGGAGTGGTGAAGGCCTGTGAGGCGGAGGAGATGGGAGTGGACTGGAGAAATTTAATGGGGATAAAGGAGGACCTATATAATACTTGCAACAATAAAGATCTTTTTTAAAAAAAGGCAAAAGAAAAAACACACCAAAAAACTACCAATTGTGACACCAATTTGTAATTTAATACACCAAATAGGAGATATTGGGTATTTGCTTGGCATTGTTTATGGTTTTAATCATATTTGAAATGCTTCCATGTTTATTAAAAAAAGGGGGAGGGGTAAATAATCTTGCAACCAAATCAGAAATTAAAATGGTATGGACAGAACTTCTGCTTCAGACAAGATTGAGTGAGTAGTAGAAACTGAACTTAATTCCCTGACTGAAAAACAAACAAACAAAAAACACAATATTTGCAAGTATATGCACATCATAGGCAGCATATTGAAGGGCGGAAACAGAATAAGGACCAAATAAATATTCCCCTATGGACTGGCTAAATCTCTTCATGAAAGGCCAGCTCTAGGGTGATGTCTAAGCTCTAAGTTCTTAAATACTAAAGTCCCTTCAAATACTAAAGGTAGCAAGAGCACCCTGCTATTGCTAGTCCCAAGACAATAAACCCTCAATTTCTTTTCCCCTTACCCCATCCTGACTTTTTTAAAAAGCATGTATATTAAACTTTCTTCAATCACTTTGAGTATTCTGTATATGTCTTTCAGGGACTCTGCAACACAGACATAGACTCTAGGCCAGGGGTCCTCAAACTACGGCCCGCGGGCCACATGCAAATACAAATATTGTATTTGTTCCCATTTTGTTTTTTTACTTCAAAATAAGATATGTGCAGTGTGCATAAGAATTTGTTCATAGTTGTTTTTTTTTAAACTATAGTCCGGCCCTCCAACGGTCTGAGGGACAGTGAACTGGCCCCTGTTTAAAAAGTTTGAGGACCCCTGCTCTAGGCCATAAAGAATACTAAGCACACTTTATGTGGTTGATATTAATCTTTAATGTTATTTAAGTTTGATTTGCTGATGAAAATAAACAATACAGTTTTTAATTGTGTTTTCTCTAAGAGGAGAAAAAATATATAACCCAATGAGATATTTGCCTCTATGCCTTGGTGAGCAGAGATTTCCAAATCATCAGTATTTTTCAGGAATTTTTTTGGGTAAAGTCTGCCTACACAGTTTAGTTGAAAATGTTCAGAATATTTCAAGAGGTGGAGTTCAGGTATTATAATGGAAAGTGGATAGGACGTAAAAGCAAGGGTGGCAAGAAAACTGTACATGAGTCAAGCTCGTGCTTTTGAGTATGGTATCATTAAACATTCAAACTGAAGCATTTTACTAATTTTATTTAACCTTTTTAGCCACTGTAATTTTGTGTGTGGCAAGGGAGCTTTCTCGTGGCAAAGAATAGAAGAGCGAGTTCACAGTTAATTTTATAAATTGCTTTAAAAGGTCACATGTCTTCATACCTTTTTAAATCTATATTCACAAAAAGAATATAATTGTTAATTTATTTTAATTTCAACTAGCATGTAGTTTTGAAATTTATGTGCGTGATTTGTCTGCTATAGCATTTCTTCCCATTCCTTTCCACTCCAATTTTTGCATGGGTTCTCCATGAAAACTCTGACTGGCTCTTTGCCAGTGACTGTCTTGTTGATAAATTAGAGCTATAGACCCTGTCCAGGTTTTGCTATTGTAGAAAGTTCCTGTGCTTTAGGGCACTGTTACCAAAGCTTGAAAAGACACTCAGAATAATACTCTGTACTTATAGAGAGAAAAACAAGAAAAAGGCCAAAAAAATTTAATCTAGGTCTATAAGTTGAATTCAGGACTAAGCTTCTTAGGAAAACAGTTGTTGGATGGAATTTTTCTTACAGAATGACAAAATTAACCTTCATGGAAGAGAGGAAGAGTGAAATGATGAACACAAACATACTGAACACTTACCCAACCGGGACTTTACTACAAAATGTGGTGTAAGGGCAGGGGAAATAAAATAGGAGGGAAGGTCTGTATCTCAATCTAGACTAGCAAAACATTCACTTATTTATGAATGAGGAGAATACATATTAATGTCACTAACACATGTTATCTGTAGAATCACTAATAATTTAGGGTGAGCATGACAGCTGTTGTGATGCAGAAATCACTACCATCTATATAAAATCATTTTATAATTATTCTGACTTAGAAGCTTTATTTATGTTCTAAGACCAAATAAGCCTTCACCATGGTCTTCCATTTGATCCCATGTGGCATTCTGAATCAATGTAGAGTTTCTTTTACAAGTCAGTGGTCTAGTATTTGAATATTGTAAACAAGTTCCACAAGTTATTTAATTTTCACATAAAACAAGAGACACCCCTTTATAGCATTGTGATTATTTAAGAGCACAGAATCTGGAGTCATATTGTCTTCGTGAAAATCTGGGCATCTCTCCATACACTTGTAATTATGTGTGTGTTCTAAGGCAACACAGAAACTTATCTGTGCTTCAGTTTAATCTTCTGTAAAACAGAGTTAACAAAAATGACTAGATCTTAGGGTTGTTACCATTTGCAAAATGCTTAGAATGGTACAAAGTATAAACAGTATATAGTGATACTATATATGTGTATAAAACTATTTTGAAATTCTTCATCAAATTCTAGTGTACCCCTGTCTTCCTAATTTGTGGTGTTTAGAATCAAAAATGATGCTTATGGCATGGCTGGACAAATGTGAGTCCTTTCTTTCTATTGTGCTATTGTTGTTTTTCCAATAATTCATGTCATCTTTTCTTTTGGAAATGGCATCCACATTTTGAATATCAAACAAGGGATAAAAATCCCAATGGTTTGATGGTAAATTGATTCTTTTACACTGAACTTTGAATTTACTTATTTGACCTTTAAAGGAGGACCT
The DNA here is from genome assembly GCF_000412655.1 of Myotis brandtii. NCBI lineage: Eukaryota > Metazoa > Chordata > Mammalia > Chiroptera > Vespertilionidae > Myotis > Myotis brandtii. The sequence continues at coordinate 93,025 of NW_005370016.1, forward strand.
TACATTGTCTAACACACTGCATCTTTTTTAGCCCAAAGGCCTTCAATAAGAATATAGATAGATCTATTTGGTGAATTAATTAATGTGGTAAACATCAGTTTCACCCAATTTTCCTGATGTTCTACCTTCCTGACTATCACACTTCCATGCCTTCCTTGGACCAGTTAGGTGAGAGTGGAAAGTGAATCTCTCCTTGGAGTAAGCTCTCCATCGTGTTCTCACTTGTTTACTTGGGGGAGGACACTATGGAGAATGTCCCAGCTTATCTACAATGAGAATGAAGCGTGAGCACCATATAGACCATTGAAATATTCAGATAACACAGATTCTGTGAAGAGTCTAAGGTCTTACTCTGCCTGTAAGCTAGCAACTTAGCCTGTTACAATTTCATGTACAAATATTGACAGATGAACACAAGACTCCAGCACAAGAGTAATAGACCATTTATTGATTACTCTCAGCAAAATCAGCAGCCCGATCAATTCTCCCCAATTCATACAGTGTAGCAGGCTGAGGGCCAGTTGCTTACCTGTGCACGCAGGGAATTGTACCACAGGAGAGGAAATGCAAACTGGCAGGTTACCGCCTATCCCCTTCTCCAGAGAAAGAGCTATTATTCAATCAGCAGGTCTCTTCCAGGAAGAGGGAGAAAGAGTCTCTAGATCAGTGGTTCTCAACCTTCCTAATGCCGCGACCCTTTAATACAGTTCCTCATGTTGTGGTGACCTCCAACCATAAAATTATTTCGTTGCTACTTCATAACTGTAATTCTGCTACTGTTATGAATCGTAATGTAAATATCTGATATGCAGGATGTATTTAGGCGACCCCTGTGAAAGGGTCGTTCGACCCCTAAAGGGGTCATGACCCACAGGTTGAGAATCTAGAGTCTAGATTATTATCCTGGAGTACAAGCAAAAGTGTTAGGAGAGGATAAGAGAAAAGCTTTCATCTTCAAATCTTTCCTGAAGAATACACCATCTCTAGCATCCAATGCATGTTTGTGTGTCAAACATGTTCTTAGTTCAGAAGGCCCAGATTGCATGTTCATGGAGAAATCCACAAAATAGTGTCTCCAAGTATTGCTGTGATTTGGGTGTCATTTTGTCAAAATTTATTTTTACTTATTTAAAATCAAATATGTATACAATCCACACATAAAATATATTTTTCGACAAAAGCAAAACTGTATAATATTCCCTAAAGACATTTCCTATCTTAATTTTAATAACCTAAGAAAAATTTATTGAGCATATGTTCCTTTGGCATAGACAATAACATATAGTCAATTAGAGGTGTGCTCTTTTGTGTGTGCATGTGCATATGCACGGGCGCACGCACACACACACACACACACACACACACACACACACACACATATGCATACACACAGAGGCATCAAGTCTAAAACTAGCAGAAGTGTTCAAAGGGGTCCTGAGGTCTTGATTGTCACTTGTGTGCTCATAATAGATGAATTCGATTAAAATGTGCTTGTTACAGTGAAAGAAAAATAAAATTAGTAAAAAAACTGTCCTATAAAATAGTTTTGACTTTTTCCCCCGTAGGTAACTATAGAAGCAGAGGTTGTAGATAGATTGAATTGTAAAGAAATCTGAAGCAAGAAATAATCCTTGGATAAGTATAGGTGTAAGATGCTCTAAATTTATTTCGAATACAGAGCCTTTTATCTCACAGAGCACATTGTTAAGATCTTATGGAAATAGCTGTTCTGATAAAAGAAACTGCAGCCGTGGCTGGTGTGGCTCAGTTGGTTAGAGCATTGTCCATGTACCTGAAGGCCATGGGTTTGATTCCAGTCAGGGCACATACCTAGGTTATAAGTTAGATCCCTGGTCAGAGGGCATAGGGGAGGCAACTGATCAATGTATCTTTCTCATAACACTGTTTTATTCTCTCTCTCTCTTCCTTCCTACTTCTCTAAAATCAATCAATCAATCAATAAAAGGAACTGCAAATAACTAATAAGCATATTGATAGAAAAACCATTAAAATATAACTATGTTTTGGAAATATGGAAATAAAAAAAACATATTTTCAGGAAAAAAAATCCTCAGGATTCAAAATCATCTATACACAGTGAGATGAAGCTCTTCACACTTTGGGCGTATGGTTTCCTCAGTCTAGCATTGGCCCCACCTCTTCTTCATCTCTAAGATGTATGCTGATGTCAAAGCATCATGAATTCAAAGGTGAAGATCTCTGCTGAATTTGTGGTCAAATATACCAGCTGTAGATGTTGTATTAGTATGATTGACTTGCACTCTGTTTTCATGTCCATTTTCTTCAAGTATGTCTTCTTGAATCATAAAGGTCTGAAAGCTAAAAACTGCATTTCCCACAATGCTCTGCAATGAGGATTCTGGATGTCAATCAAGTTCACCAATAACATGCATTCATGCAAGATTTGTAAGGCAACTGCTGTTTTCCTGACCCAAGGATGAAAAGGAGATCTAGATAAACTGCCTCTCAACTTCCACAAGAAGTCAATGAATGAACATCATAATGTGGAGAATGGCTGCTGCTGCCGCCACAGTACCTACATAGTCATGTGACTTACTCATCTCCTAAAGCTCCACCTCCAAATATCATCACATTGGGGATTAGGATTTCAACATACAAATTTTGTGGAGACAAAAACATTCAATCTATAGCGGTTGTATTGGGTTAATTCTCATCCTAACTCTAATGACTGACTTATGTTCCAACTGTGGATTTTACCAGTTAATAATTCAAAAAGAATCTTATCTGTTCTCAAAAAAACACATAAACAAACACATAAAGAATCCCAAACACAGCAAAACAGAACTGCTTCACCTCAAGAAGAATTCTTCAAAAGTTCTTTTCCATGAAAATCAAAAGGACAAAGCATTCATTGGCCTAGTATGTCCTTAAAAGACAAAATTCATGGTCTCTGCAGACTGAGCACAAGAGCTGACAACATGATCTAAAACTCTGGCCTCTTTAATGCTTATCTAAGAACTGATAACACCTACTGAGAATGGCAGCCCAAGAGAGCAAGGCTTATTTTACCTTTTCTGAGAATAATGGCATAGTCTTGATTTCATCATCACATTTATTAGCCAGACACCTTATAGTATTATTAATTTTGAGTAAAATTTAATACAAAAAGTCAAAATGTTCTCTTCCTGGTCTACCTAGTTGGTCAATAATCAATTATCATGAAAATATAAACTGGTATGAAGAATTTAAAGCATTTGTGTGTGTGTGGGGGGGGGTTTTGTGTGTGTGTGTGTGTGTGTGTTGTTTGATTGTTTGTTTTTTTGTGTGTTTTTTTGGCAATCATTCTCTCCAGGATAAAGAGTAGTTCTGAATTGACTGTGGCCTGCAGTATATCGTTTGATAACATTTTCTCTTAGACACAGAGTAATATTCATTGTAAATACACCATCTGTGTGACTGGAGAGTCAAAGGCAAATTAGACTTCCTTGAGAGATCTTTTCAGGTTAGCCAAATAATTTATTTTATCATCATAGTGCTGTTTTTCTTTCATATTACTTTGTTTCTTCACAGACTACTACAATGTTTAGTAGTTTCTCTTAAATAAAATAAAATTTGTCATTCTGTTAGCATTTGTACTTTGGGAGGATAAAAACAAATAGAATTTCATTAAATTGTGTCCCAAGTACTATATGAGGAGCCAAGAAGATGCTGCTTATTTTTTTAAAGTTTTGTTTGAAAGTTTACGTCTGACAATGTTTTGTTCCACTATAAAACCTAATTGATTAATCTGTTATGTGTAAAATGTATTTTAGCTTTCAAATTTCTGTTGAGATGTCTGATGTTATGCTATCTTCTGATGTTATTCTTTCTAAATAAACATTTTTTTCTCTAGAAAAAAAGAAAGAAAATTCTTTCATACAGGAGGCATTTGAATTCAGATACCTAATTCAGAAAATTATTCTTCCAAAACCCATAGCACTTTGTATATTTTAATATCATAACATTGATCACACTGAATTATAATAATACTGTAAGAAGTTATTCTTCTCCATTCCAATCCTTATATTATAAGATCCTAACTGGCAAAACTGGTGTTTCTGATTCATCTTTACTGGTATATCCATATCTAGAGGCCCGGTGCACAGATTCGTGCACCAGTTGGGTCCCTCAGCCTGGCCTGCGAGATAGGGCCAAAACCAGCTCTCTGACATCCCCCAAGGGGTCCTGGATTGCAAGAGGGCTCAGGCCAGACCGAGGGACCCCACCGGTGCACGATTGGGGCTGGGGAGGGATTTAGGAGGTTGGCCAGCTGGGGAGGGGCCACAGGGGGGCTCCAGGGCATGTCCGACCCATCTTGCTCAGTCCAGATCAGCCAGACCCCAGCAGCAAGCTAACCTATTAGTTGGAGCATCTGCCCTCTGGTGGTCAGTGCACATCATAACAAGCGGTTTGTGGACTTAGCATATCATTAGCATATTACTCTTTGATTGGTTGAACGGATGACCAGACGACCGGACACTTAGCATAATAGGCTTTTATTGTATAGGATACCTATGCCAATGCTTAGCACATAATAAATCTTCCCTAAATACTTTTTAAATGTAGAAATGAACATATCCATTCTATTTTCTCTTCCAACTACATATTTGTCAAGTGTCAACTACTAGAATAGGATTTGATAAAAATTGAATGTCATCTGATGACATAATTTTAAATGTGCTTCTAATTTTATTTCTCTTCTTATATGATTTCATTTAACTTATTGTTTACTCTTCCAAATAGCTTTATGTATATACAAGCATATATAATCTTTCTCTTTTCTATACACACTAGACACACTGTTCCAAACCTTTCTCTCTTTTTTATGTAATACTATATCTTAGAGATCTGTTCATATAAGAACATAAATAACTTTTACATTTTTAACAGCCAAATAACATCTCAGTGTGCACGACAAAAAAACATTTAGTAATTCCACTGTGTATTGACTTTTAGACACTACCCACAAACTGAAGACAATAGTCATAGTAGACAACAATGTGAGTGAATAAAATTTTATGGCTCATTTTCTATATATGGAATATAATGTGAGTTGTGCCAATTTACTCTCCTACCAGCAATAAATGAGAGTTGATAGTCATGTGCATCATTGCCACTAGAGCAAGGGTGGGCAAACTTTTTGTGAGTTCGTGCCAAAACCAGCAAAATCTCTGACTTAAAATTCTTCTGTGTGTT
>NW_005370016.1:98719-120117 GCF_000412655.1 Myotis brandtii
AAGAAAAAAGTTGTAAATGGAAGATTATAAGAGAGGGTTTCGGGTGCCAGCAAAAGTTACTGGCGTGCCATGTTTGGCACGCGTGCCAGGGGTTGCCCACCCCTGCACTAGAGTGAGTTATCAAACTTTTGTGATTCCTATAAGTGAAATAATATCTCAGTGTAGTTTTAGTTTAAATTTCTCTTTTAATGAATGTAATCACACATATCTTCATAGTTTAAAATTTTTATTATTTTTTAAGCTTTTGTACATTTTCTGATTTTGTTAGAAGGTGGCTTTTATTTTGCAGGTGATCTTTTTAGAGTAAAAAGAGGAGCCTAGCTAATTGAGGCCTATGATAATGTGTTGTAAACATCTTTCCAGCTTGTCATTTTAAATTTGATTTTGTCTATGTTATTTGCAAGCAGTACTTTATTTTTTATATACAGCAAAACTATTCAGTCCTTAGGAGTTTAAAAATATAGTATTCCAAAAATATACACATTGAGTTCCAAAATCCTGGAGCTTTTATGGCAATTTTGCTTGAATTTAATGTTATCCAGTACTGCTGCCAGCCAAGAACATTTACCTAAGAAAACATTATGCTAAACAGTAATGGAAACCATACTTTCTTTAGATATTTTCTAACAATAGTATTTACACTAGTGTAAAATATTAAATAAAAAGAAAATCATAGCACAAAAATTTAATGGTAAGTTGAAAACCTCAATTAAACATTTTAATGGTCAATTGTCAAAAGTTTAGAAAGAATAATCATCAGTTTAAACCATAAATTCGGCAAACTTGAACATCTTAACCTACTGATTTTAGTTTCCCATTTATTATGAATTGAACCTAGATTTTATAATCATTCAAAAATGAAATAAATGTTTCACCCGTTGCTGCCATTGCCACATTTATGGAATCAAGAACATGTTACTTGGGCCCTTAGCTAATGACCACAGATGCATTTGGGTTACCACAAAAAAGTAAATTGTTTTATAATGCCTGTGAACTGGAACAAAAACCAAAAATATTTTAACAATCTTCTCTCCAGTGGTATCTATGAAATAGTTCTCTTTATTTTCCTTATTTTTCCTTATCCTCTGTGTGTTACAATAACCAAGTGCTAGTTTGTTAAATTAGTTCCTTTGCCTCTATTGGGCAGAGCATTTGGTCAAATTCAAAGTGCCAATGGGCTACCACACATATAGTGCCCCCTGGCTGTCAAACTAGAGCTTCTTTCAAGGAGGGAAAGAAAGAGGAGATGGAAGAAAAAGAGGACCAGGCATACTCTTTAAAAGTTAACTTAAAATACCTAACTTTTCTTATTCTATCCATAATTATTATAATTGATAGTCACATAAAATATTGAACTTCTTCAATCAGTCAGAAAAAAACCAATCTATATTTCTGTGTATCCACCAAACCAGCTCTGACCATTTAAAGCTGGATTATAAAAGAAAGGTTGAAAAAAAAATCATTGAGACACAGATTTTTAAATATCAAAAATATACTTGCTGCCATATCAGATCATTACATGAACTAAAATTAAAGATAAAAGAAAATAAAGGACATTGAATTAAATATAAGTAGGTTGAATAGTTAAATATTATTTTCCCCTTTTAAATGAGTAGCTTCCTGTTTCAGTTCTTATTATAGGTATTTGTTTAGCTCTGGTATCATTATGAAGAAGAATTGTCTTTCTCCCCCATCAGTAGCTGTTCACATTGGTTCTCTCTCTCTCTCTCTCTCTCTCTCTCACACACACACACACACACATACAATCTGGAAATATCACTTTATCATGTAACAATGAAAAATATAGTACTGCATCAAATTACAATCAAGAACACATATCCCATCACTCTTCCTACAACATCACAGGATAATGGAGTTAGTCAAGGCCAGATTATTTAGTCTTGACTACACACTCATATATAAAGGTAGATTTAGAAAAACAAAAGGTAAAGTTTAGTTCCATCATCCTCATTAATGTTATGAAAGTTTCATGTCTAAATTTTCAAGTATTATATTTCAAGTGGAATCTGCTGTTGTCTGCTTTCTGAATTTTTCCATTCATTCTTTATGTACAGGATTGTACAAAAAACTGAATGGGAAATACAGGAGTAGTATGATTAATAAAGAACCATGTGTTTAACATATTGTTTCCATATTTAGAAAATAAATCCTATACTCTGAATTCAGAAAGAAATATTATGTATTTTTCATGTCTTAAGAACTAGAAATTTATTTTTAATGATTATTCTTCAAATATTGATCCATTATTCTCAGAAGACAGAGATAAATGAATTCTATGTATTTGATATTATGTATATTAAATAGTTGAAAACTTATTATCAACATTCATCATTAAATTGGTATGTTAAGGCCTATTAGAGGAAATAATGAAAAGAAACAAAATTAAACCAGCTTTAGAATAGCAGTGTGAACCTGTGAACAATCCCCAAAGTTATTTTCAGAAACCATTCTAGGGGATATTAACAAAAGACTATAGTTTCCCCCATGAAGTGGCAGGTAGAGATACTAAGGGAAATGTTCCAATAAACTTCAAGTGAGTGCTGTGTATGTATTCCTACCTGAGGTGAATACCAATTGAGTGTTCTTTAAATGCAAACTGACTTTTCTTTTAATGGAAAAAGGTTAAAAGTTTTAAGAAATACCTCACTACCTTCCATCTTATTAGAAAGGCTGATGAGTTGCTAAGGCATTTGGAAAAATAACCCAAGCTAGAGAAGATATTTAAACGACCAAAAGAAAGTGAAAAGCATTGTAATAAAGCTTGTGGCATAAAATAAAGTACATGATTCACAGAACAGCGAGCAATACTGACATTATTTCACAGGTGAAGAACTTACACAGAGCCACAGGTTTCACCAGGACAGTGACTAGCTGTCTCCCATGTACGGCTGCCACTCTATAGAAAATGCTGAAGTGAAAAATAAAATAGAATATTAAAATATGCTCCAACAGTGTTTCAACCAATTGAGCCACTGGTCAAGGCAAGCTCCCATATTTAAGCAAGTAAACTCAGGTCCTATTACACACACACACACACACACACACACACACACTCACACATAATTACAATTAAGTTTTGTCAAAGCAATCAGAAGTATATTCACTAATATAATTTAGTAAATATTCAGAAACTGTCTGAAATACCAGGCACATTCTAGGTACAAAAGATATAACAATTATTCAAATAGGCAAAAATTGCTGGTAGGTGTGTTTAATTACTCCTTATCTAGAGGAAGGTGTAATTTCTTCCTGGAGCATGTATCCAAGATGTAGCAGAAGGATTCTGATGACTAATTTAAATCTTTCTGTATATCCATAAGAATGTGCGTCTTGTTAAAATGAAATATATAATAAATCTCTCATTAATTTAGATATATAAATAGAAAACAGAAATGCTAAATCTGTTGGCACTTTAGTATTTTCTTTCAGTCTAAGCTGTGAAAAATAAATAGGGATATGAAAAATTGCTCAAACACAGGATTGAACCATTCTTCTATCAGATTTACAAAACAGTTTGAAACATAAAATTTTAAGAATTCAAGATGGCAAAACCGAAGCATTACACCAAGCACATAGGGCCTGTCTAAGCTTCTACCTGTGCAACTGCAGATGACACACACCCATGACACTCAAATGCCTATCACAACTAATCCATCAGCAAATCTTGTTGGTTCTAACTTCAAAATATATACAGAATCAGAGTCCTTCTCACTACTTCCACTGAGACCCAGTGGTCCAGACCATCATAATCTTTTACCTGAATTATCCCTCTAGCTAACTAATTGGACTCCATAATTTCAGCCCTGTCTCCTCACACTTTCTGACTAGTATGTTCTATTCTCAGGACAACTATGAGAGTGTTCTTCTAAATATAAAAAAACAGATTAGATTATATAATCTTTCTCCTCAAAAGTTTTGAATGGTTTGCCATCTCCCTGAGAGTAAAATCTAATCCTTACAGTAGCCCTGTAGGCTCTCTATGCTTTTGTCATGCACCCCATATTCTCAGTGGCCATCTCTTCTATTGTTTCTGTGTTCCAATTGTGCTCAGGTCCAACAAAGTTACGGTCTTTCCTGTGCTTTAAGCATGCTGAGGATGCTCAGAGCATTTGTTCCTGCAATTCAGGTTGAAATGCCTTCCTCAAAATAACTTCATGATTTACCTACTAAACGTCTTTAAATGCTTAATCAAACATCACCTTCTCAGTGAGGCTTTCACTAACCTGTTTAAAATTGTCAAAACCCCACTTCCACATTTCATTTACCTTCTTCATATATCTCCAAAATATTTACCACTTTCTAACATCCAATATATTTTACATGTTTTTATTATAACAACTAGAAGCCTGATACACTAAATTCGTGCAAGGGGTTCAGCCCTTGCAGCCTCGCTGGCTTCATCTGGAAGGTCGTCTGGACAGTTGTTCTGTTGTTCGGTCTAATTAGCATATTAGCTCTTTACTATATAGGATAATATAAACACTATGTGGAATGCAATTTTTGCCTATTTGGATAATTGTTATATCTTTTGTACCTAGAATGTGTCTATTATTTCAGACATTTACTGAATATTTACTAAATTCTATTAATGAATATATTTCTGATTGCTTTGACAAAACATAATTGTAGTGTGTGTGTGTGTGTGTGTGTGAGATAGGACCTGAGTTTACCTGCTTAAATATGGGCGCTCGCCCTGGCCAGGTGGCTCAGTTGGTTGAAGCATTATCCCATACACCAAAGGGTCATGGGTTTGATTTCCAGTCAAGGCACAATCTTTGCTTGTGAGTATGATCCCGGTGAGGATGAATGTGGCAGGCAACCAATTGATATTTCTCTCTCACATCAATGTTTCTCTCTCTCTCTTTTGCCTTCCCTCTCTCTCTAAAATTAATAAACATATCCTTAGGTGAGAACTAAAAAAAAATAGCCTTAGCCAGTTTGTCTCAGTGGATAGAGTGTCAGCCTGTGGACTGAAGGGTCCCGGGTTCTATTCTGGTCAAGGTCATATGACAGGTGCGGGCTCAATCCCTAGTAGGGAGCATGTAGGAGGCAGCCAATCAATTATTCTCTCTCGTCATTGATGTTTCTATCTCTCTATCCCTCCCCTTCTTCTCTGAAATCAATAAAAATATATTTTAAAAATAAATTAAAAAAATAAATATGGCAGCTTATAATTCTGGGTATGTTTACAAGCACATAAGCATTGTATAAGCTGAGAATAACTTCTCCAATTAATATGGACCATGGAATTCTTTCTAATGTATCCAATCATAGTCTCTCTAAAATAAATATCATTAAAACTCAAAAACAAAATCAATCATTCAGGACAGTATCTACATTCAAAACTGTATAAGGGCTATCTTAATGATGTAGTCCATCTTTGTACATATATTTGCATTTATCCAATTTTAAATTTACCAAATAGCATGTTTCCATCAATTTTATGTGCAAATATCTCTCCTTCATAATGATAAAGAAAATAGTTTAGTAAATATTACATCTAAAATTAATTGCAGGCTGTTACATTTGTCAATTTGATGTACAGTAATCTCCCCTTATCTGTGGGAGATATATTAAGACCCCCAGTGAATGCCTGAAATCACAAACGGACCAAACCATATACATATAAACTATGCTTTTTTCTATGCATATATCCATACCTATAATCAAGTTTAATTTATAAATTAGACAGAGTAAGAAATTAACAACAATAATAAAATAGAACAATTACAATGGCATACTATAATAAAAGTTTTATGAATGTGGTCTCTTAACAAACTAGTATAATTTCTTTTTTCCTTCTTCACAATTTCATGGATAAAATATTTGTTCTTACATAGATTTTAGCAATGTCACCATATGCCCTTTTTTCTTTCCTTATAAGGTCAATAACTTTTGCCTCTTCACTGAAAGGAAGCATTTTGTGGAATTTCTTCAGAATGTCTGAATTGCCAGTATCACTACTCTTGTGTTTTGGGACAATTAGTAGGTAAAATAAGAGTTACTTGAGAATTAGCATTGCAAAATGGCAAGAGCTACCAGATAACCAAGATGGCTGCTGAGAATCTATTTGAAAATATGCTCAATGATAATAAGAATAAAACATTTTATTAAAACATAAATCAGAATTACAAATTCTCAGAAATAAGATGAGGAACACATGAAGGAATCATACATTTTTTAAAATTTGAAATGAAGACAAGTTAAAAGAAATGCAAGAGTGAATAACCATTTTATATATGTGTGTGTATATCGTACCTTAAGAAAAGATATATAATACCATATATATTATCTATACATATCTATGTTACCTTAAGAAAAATATATGTAATACCATAATTAGTATTACTATATATCTATATTATTACTATACTAGTGACCTGGTGCACAAAATTCATGCACATTAAAAGGTAATTAATTAGAGGAAATATTTTAATATTGTTATTTGCCCTTTCTCCATAATAGAAGTGTCAGAGATGAAAGAAAATTAGTAAAATGTATATAAAAATCTTCCTTGTGTCAGAGTCTGGGGCATGCCACGGGAACCAGGGTCAAGTCCCCGCCCACCTACATGCACCACAAAATCTTGCGAGACCCAGACCTGGCCAGCCCCAACCCCATTAGGCTAAATCCAGACCCAACTGGCCCCACCCCCATCAAGACCTGCAAGGTAGGGGGTGTGGCCTGAGATCCCCCAGCTCAGGCCAGGGAAAGGGGCATGCCTCGAGGTCCCCTTCAAGCCCTGCAGGTGGGGGGCATGTCCTAAGTTCCCCTGTCAAGCCACGCATGGCGGGGGTGCAGCCTCAGGTCCCCTGGCCTGGCGCCAGGGCAGGGTGCGGGGCCTCAGGTCCTCCAGCCTGGTGCTGGGGTGGGGGACATGGCCTGAGGTCCCCTGTCAAGCCCCCCTAGGCAGGGGGTGCGCCCTGAGGTCCCTCGTCAAGCCCCTCCAGGTGGGGGACGCTGCCTGAGGTCCCCCAGCCTGGCGCCAGGGTGGGGGGCGTGGCCTGAGATCCCCTGTTAAGCCCTGATGGGTGGAGGGGTGTGGCCTGTGGTCCCCCGTCAAGCCCCACCAGGTAGAGGGCACAGCCTCAGGTCCCTGCTGATTGATCATTAAGGCTCATTAGGGGAACTTGGCCTCCACTGTGGGCGCAGCCATCTTGACCATTACAGCGTGATGGTCAATTTGCCTATACCCTCTTTATTAGCTAAGATATTAATATTACTGTATATATAATATTACTATATATATATGGCCTTATATATATATATCTTAAAAATAATGTTAGATAAAAATGAGGAACAAATATAAATTAAAGTGAAATGAGTTTCCTCTTGCCTTTTGCCTTCCCTTCTTTTCCCTCTCCTTTTTCCTGCTGAATGATGTTGGATATTGTATTGCTGTTAGAGTGCACCTAGTGTTTATATCTTGTTTTCTAAAAACGTCTACACTTTAAAATGTTAGGACTGTAAAATTGTCAAAAGACTGAAACTAGCTTGAAGTGGCTCACAGTTGCCAAATCTTGGAAAATTTAAGAATTAAAGTAAATAATGTTAGAAATGCATTGTAATCTATTAAATGAACTGGAAATTCATGAGTGCATATTCCTGTAAAGAAATAAATGAATGCATAAATAAGAAAACTCTACTTTGAACTAGAATGCCAATAAATAAATGCAGAATAGAGGAATGGAATTTAGAAATCACTATTTTTAATCATCAGAACAATGATGAATTTATGCAAAAATCTTTAATCCTATATAATAAAAGGCTAGTATGCAAATAGACTACACGGCAAAACAACCAGAACAACCAAACAACTGAACAATCGGTTGCTATGACGTGCACTGACCACCAGGTGGCATATGCGGAACATGACGGGCATTGGCCGAGGCGGGATGGTGGAGCAGGTGAGCAGGGGTCCCAGACCAAGGCAGGAAGCTGGTCGCTGTCATTGGGGTGAGCTGCTGGTGGTTACTGAAAATTCTTTGTTCCCATGCGTGCTGCAGTCCCACCTGGCCCTCACACCTGCTGCCAGTGCCAGCCCCACTCGCACCCACAGCCAGCGCCAGAGCCAGCTGGTGCCAGTCCCGATCACTCAGCGCCATCAGAGGGTGCAAGTGGTGGCTGCCAGCCCTGATCACCCCTGAAGACTTCTCCACATCCCCCTGCTCCTGAGGGGTGATCAGGGCAGCAGCTGCCACTCACACCTGCTGACGGCACAAGCCCCACTCATACCTGCTGCTGGCACTGGCCCCAATCACTCTGTAGCATCAGCGGGTGCAAGTGGGGCTAGCACCGTCAGCGCGTGGGAGCAGTGGCCACGGGAGCAGGGCTGCTGGCAGACAGGGGATGGGGGCTGTGGTGGGAGGGACCGGGGTGGGGTCTCAGAGGATGAGCCAAGACCCAGCCCTGTGCCTACTGCAGCCTCACAGTCCACGGTTCCTTTCAGGGTGCACAAATTCGTGCACTGGGCCCCTAGTTATAATAAAACACATAGTAAAGGTTTGATGAGGACCAGAATATTTACAAAGAATCTTCTTATAAAATACTCATTCAATTAAATGGAAAACAGTAATTTTTTAAGGGGTCAGAGCAGAGGTTTATTATAGGAGAAAACAGGCACCAACAGGCAGTAGGACAGAAGGCATTGTAACAAGTGCAGAGGCAGCAGGGCGTAATGTAGGAGACAGTGCAGCACTGTCTGTATTGGGAGACCACAGGGACACTAGGCCATGGGAAACCTCAGAAAGCAGAGAACAACCACCCCAGGTAGAGCACATTTGCTTACTAAGGACTGAAGGAGTAAAGGGATTTACCAAGTAAAAGTTCAACAACTATGACTAGTTGGAGTATTAAATTTCTGGACAATAAATTAACAATGTCTGCACCACAACAGGCTCAAGAATACCACCTGTGAATGAGAGTGTTTATGGATCACAGCCACCTCGAGCCACCAGGTATCTGGGCACAGATTCACTTTCCAGCAGTAATTTTATTTTATTTTATTACATGTCTCCTTTTTTCTCCAATTTACCCCCCTCCCCCTCCAGCCATTCCTTCCCCCAAGGGCAAGCCCCCACTGCCAGAGTGTATGTATTCATTGGTTATGCTAATATGCATGCATACAAATCTTTTTTTTTTAATATATTTTATTGATTTTTTACAGAGAGGAAGGGAGAGAGATAGATAGTTAGAAATATCGATCAGCTGCCTCCTGCACATCTCCCACTGGGGATGTGCCCGCAGCCCAGGTACATGCCCTTGACCGGAATCGAACCTGGGACCTTTCAGTCCGCAGGCCGACGCTCTATCCACTGAGCCAAACCGGTTTCGGCAAATCTTTTGGTTGATCTCTAATACCCCTTCCCTGGCCTTCTCTCTGAGGTTGGATGGTCTGTTCAGTGCTACCCTGTCTCTGGATCTATTTTTGTTCATCAGTTTATGTTGTTCATTATATTCCACAAATGAGTGAGATCATTTATCTTTCTCTGATGATTTCACTTAGCATAATGCTCTCTAGGTCATTCCATGCTGTTGCAAATGGTAGAAGTTCCTTCCTTTTTACAGTAACATAGTATTCCATTATATAGATGTACCACAATTGTTAATCCACTCATCTGCAGATGGGAGCTTAGGCTGTTTCCAAATCTTACCTATTGTAAATTGTGCTGCTATGAACATAGAGGTGCATATACCCTTTCTGATTGGTGTTTCTGATTTCGTGGAATATATTTGTAGAAGTGGGATCACTGGGTCAAATGGGAGTTCCATTTTTAATTTTTTGCGGATACACCATACTTGTTTTCCACAGTGGCTGCACCAGTCTGCATTCCCACCAGCAGTGCACGAGGCTTCCTTTTTCTCTGCATCCTCTCCAGCACTTGTCATTTGTTGATTTGTTGATGACAGCCATTCTGACAGGTGTGAGATGGTAACTCGTTGTTTTGATTTGCATCTCTCGGATGATTAGTGACTTTGAGCATGTTCATATGTCTCCCTGCCTTCTCTATGTCCTCTTTCGAAAGTGACTAGGTCTTTGCCCATTTTTTAATTGGATTGTTTATCTTCCTTTGTTAAGTTGTATGAGTTCCCTGTAAATTTTGGCGATTAAACTCTTATCTGAGATAAAATTGGCAAATATGTTCTCCCATGCAGTGGGCTTTCTTGTCTTGTTGATGGTTTCTTTTGCTGTGCAAAAGCTTTTTATTTCGATATAGTCCCATTTGTTTATTTTCTCCTCAATTTCCATTGCCCTAGGAGTTGTATCCATAAACATATTGCTACAAGAAATGTCTGATATTTTGCTGCCAGTGGATTCTTCTAGGATTTTTATGGTTTCCCAACTTATGTTTAAGTCCTTCATCCATTTGAGTTTATTTTTGTGTATGGTGTAACTTGGTGTTCTAGTTTCATTTCGGAGGATGAGGCCCAGAAATCAGGATTTTAAAATATTCCCAGGTAATTCTAATATGCAGCCAAGGTTGAGAACCATTGCCCTAGGAACTGTATCAGTAAAGATATTGCTACAACAAATTATGGTTTTCTCTTTGGTGAAAGGCATGGTTCTTAATAATAATAGCCCTGTGGGCACCCTTCCACAGGTGAGCGCTACACGTGTCCCCAATGTATGTGGACTTGGTGCAGCGCAGTCTCCCTCTGAGACTCTAATCCCAGCTGCGCACATTTCTCCCTCCAGCCCAGATTCTTGATCCCGCTGGTCTCCCGGCTCTCTGACCTTTTTGTCCTCGGATTGTCTCACCAGCTGTGTTTAATTCACCAGTTCTGGGTGGATATTATTTGATTCAGCTGTTTTTTCTATCTGTTCTGTGAGAAGGCACCAGACCTGTCTGCCTATTTGGCTGCCATTTTGTCTCCCCCTGGACAAACTTTCTAGGCACCCACGGCTGGGGAAGCTGGATTCTCGGTGTTCGTGGGTTTGCAGCCGAGGCATCTGGTCCCTGGCCCATGTGGCTGTAGGGTCCTGGGTGGTGTCTGAGGTCTACCCGGGTGGAGGTGAGGCTGGGCTCCCAGTCACAGCCGCTCTCCCCTTCAAGATGGCACGGTCTCTGTGGCAGAGCCAGCTGCCCCAGGAGAGATTTCAGTGGTAGCAGAGGCTGCCTTGCTAGGGGAGCCTGGTCCGCCAGCCCCCAACTGTCCTGCGGAATATAACTGTCCCTCACTCACACACACACCTCACATGTCTATGCACTCCTCTTCTGCTCCCTCACTCACTAACACTCTCTTCCTCACCGAAGTCCTGTCGGCCACCATCTTGGATCTCTTCCAGCAGTAATTTTTAATGAAGAAATATATTAGCTATCACTTTTAAGAAGTTAGCACTACGAATGATGAGACAAATTGAATGGGATAAACAAGGAACAGAGCATTATTTCTGTAATATTCTTTTAAAAATTCATAAATTCAATTTATGTATGAAAAATTATAAAGCCACCCAGATTGAGGGACACCCTACAAAGTAACAAACCTGAAATCTTCAAAAATGTTAAGATGATGAAAATCAAAGAATGACTAAGAAAGTCTTGCTCATTGACAGAGACCAAAGAAAAACAACAAATAAAAAGGCATTGTTGGGATGTTGGCAATTTTCTATGATGCTTGCACATTCTTGGCATGTCTTGTGAACAGAGGTACTGATGGAATTTGTTCTGTCTTTGTTATCTTTTCAAGGATGATTGTATACCAAAGAGAAGTGGGGTAGAGAGATAAAACTTTTCTTTGAAGCAGATAGCAGGTTTATTTGCTAAGTAGATAACTACTTTCAAGGGTAATATCTTTTACAGGGAAAAGGTTAGTGAAGATAGCTTTCAGCACATTACAAAAATGCTGAGGTTTTTTAGGCTCAAAGTTTTTCATCTGTGGTGCAATCCCACTGCATCTGCAGCATCCTTCTAAGACACACCATGTTACCTCCATAGAAACTGGGAAGCATGGTATTGGCAGAAAACACACACACACACACAAACCAATCCAAAAGAATTGAGAAACCAGAAATAAAATCACATGTACATAGGCAAATCATTTTTGACAAATGAAACAAAAACATACAATAAAGAAAAGAAAGTCTTTTCAATAAATAGTGCTGGGAAAATCGGAAAGCTATATGCAAAAGAATGAAACTAGACTACAGTTTGTCCCCATGTATAAAATTAATTCAAAACAAATCACAACCTAAATATAAGATCTGAGACAACAAATTACATAGAAAACATAGGAATTAAACTTATGGATCTTGGTCTTAGAGAAGATTTTATGAATTTGACCCGCAAGGCAAGGGAAGTAAAGGCAAAAATAAATGAATGGTCATTTTAATTTGCATCTCTCTCATGAATAGTGACTTTGAGCATTTTTTTCTTATGTTTCTTGGCCATCTGTATGTCCACTTTGGAGAGGTGTCTATTTTGATCCTTTTCCATTTCTTAATTGGATTGTTTCTCTTCCTTTTGTTGAGCTGTATGAGTTCCTTATATAGTTTTTATATTAACCCCTCATCAGATGTATCATTGGCAAATATGTTCTCTCATACAGTGGGCTCCCTTTTCATTTTGATGGTTTCTTTTGCTGTGCAGAAGTGTTGTATTTTGATGTACTCCCATTTGTTTATTATCTCCTTAGTTTCCCTTGCCTTAGGAGATGTATCCACAAACATATTGCTATGAGAGATGTCTGAGATTTTGCTGCCTATGGTTCCTTCTAGGATTTTTATAGATTCACAACTTAATTGAAGTCTTTCATCCATTTTCAATTTATCCTTGTGTATGGTGTAGTTGGTGGTTTAGTTTCATTTTTTTGCATGTATCTGTCCAATTTTCTTAACACCATTTATTGAGGAGACTGTCTTGACACCATTGTATGTTCTTGCCTCCTTTTTCAAATATTAATTGAGTTGGCTTAGGTTGATTTCTGGGGTATCTGTTCTATTCCATTGATCTATATGCCTGTTCTTGTGCCAGTACCAGACTGTTTTGATTACAGTGGTTTTATAGTATAACTTGATATCTGGTATTGTGATCCCTCCTACTTTGTTTTCTTTCTCAAGATTGGCACAGCTATTCAGGGTCTTTGATGGTTCCATATAAATTTTTGGAGTATTTATTCTAGATTTGTGAAATATGTTGTTAGTATTTTAACAGGGATTGCTTTGAATCTATAGATTGCTTTGTGTAGTATGGACATTTTAATTATGTTAATTCTACCAATCCATGAACACAATATATTTTTCCATTTGTTTATATTTCCCTCTATCTCTTTTTTCAATGTCCTATAGTTTTCTGAGTACAGGTCTTTTACCTCCTTTGTTAAGTTTATTCCTAAGTATCTTAATGTTTTTTTGTTGCAAGGGTAAATGGAATTCTTTTTTTAGTTTCTTTTTCTGAGAATTCATTATTGGTGTATAAAAATGCCATTGATTTCTGGGTATTAATATATATTTTTTCCTGATACATTGCCAAATTCATTCATCATAGAGATGCAAATTGAAATGGCAACCTGTCAGAATGGCTATCATCAACAAATCAACAAATGACAAGTGCTGGCAAGGATGTGGAGAAAAGGGAATCCTAGTACACTGCTGGTGGGAATGCAGACTGGTAGAGCCATTATTAAAAACAGTATGGTGTTTCCTCAAAAATTTAAACATGGAACTACCATTTGATCCAGTGATCCCACTTCTAGGAATATATCCTAAGAAACCTGAAACACCAATCAGAAAGAATATATACACCCCTATGTTATAGCAGCACAATTTATGATAGTTCAGATCTGGAATCAGTTCAAGTGCCCATCAGTAGATGAGTGGATAAAAATGCTGTGGTATAGATATACCAGGGTAAACTATGCAGCAGTAAAAAGAAGGATCTCTTACCCTTTGACATAGCATGGAGGGACCCGGAGAGTATTATGCTAAGAAAAATAAGCCAGTCAGAGAAAGAAAAGTATCATGTGATCTCACTCATATGTGGAATCTACTGAACAAAATAAACTGATGAAAAAAATAGTTCCAGAGACATAGAAGCATGGGACACTTTGTGAAATCTCAAGGGAAGGCAGGGGTTGAGGTGGGGGAGGAGGTGGCTGGAAGGAAGAGAAAAGATCAACTGAAGAACTTCTATGCACATATGCATATCCGATGGACAAAGACAATAGTGTGGTGAAGGCCTGAGTTTGGAGGCATGTGCTGGCTAGAAGTGGTCAATCAGGAAAAGGGATATATCTACAATACTTCAACAATAAAGATATATTAAATAAATAAGTGAATGAATTGGACTATAGCAAACTAAAAAAACTTCTGCACAAGAAAAAAAACTGCCAACAGCAACAAAAAAGGCAACCAACTTAATGCGAGAAGATATTTATAAACAATAGCTCTGACAAGGGGTTAATATCCAAAATAATTAAAACACTCATAGAACTTGTCACCAAGTAAACAAACAATCCAATGAAAAGTGGTCAGAGGACATGAACACGCTTCTCCCAAGAAGACTTACAAATGGCCAACAGATATATGAAAAGATGCTCAACTTTACTAGCAAATCAGAACTACAATGAGATACCTCTTCACACCTGTTATAATGACTATTATCAACAAGACAGGTAGGTTGTGGAGAAAAAGGAAACATCATTCACTGCTGGTAAGAATGTAAACTGGTACAGTTACTATGCAAAACAGTATGGAGCTACCTCAAAAAATTATTAAAAGAGTTATCATATATCCAAAAGTTTTGAAAACATTTATTTGCATAGATATATTCACCCCTATGTTTGTTGCAGCAGTATTCACAATGCCCAAGACATGGAAACAACCAAAGCAAGTATCCTTCAATAGATGATTGGGAAAATAAGATGTGGTACATATATAGTATGGAATACTACTTAGCCATAAGAAAATATGAAAAATGTCATTTGTGACAACATGGATGGACCTTGAGAATATCATGCTAAGTGAAATAAGTCAAACTGAAAAAGTGAAGAGCCATATGATTTCACTCATATGTGGGATATAAAACTGAAACTCATATACACAAACCACAGTGGCTACTAAAGGTGGGGATAATAAAGGGTAAGGGGTCAAATGTTTGACTTTGGGTAGTGGGCACACAATGCAGTATGTATATTATGTGTCATAGAAATGTACACTGGAAGCCTATATAATCTTATTAACCAACTAGAGGCCGAGGGTGTGTCCCTCAGCCCAGCCTGCACTCTCTCTAACCTGGGACCCCTCAGGGGATGTCCGACTGCCAATCAGACATCCCTCTCATAATCTGGGACTGTTGGCTCCCAACTGCTCACCTGCCTGCCTGCCTGATCACCCCCTAACCACTCTCTTGCTGGCCCGATTGACGCCTAACTGCTCCCCTGCTGGCCCAATTGCACCCAACTTCCCTCACCTGCAGGCCTGGTCCCCCCCAACTGCCCTCCCTTGCTGGCATGGTTCCCCCAAACTGCCCTCCCCTGCCAACCTGGTCACCCCCAACTGACCTCCCCTGCTGGCCTGGTCACCCCCAACTGCCCTTCCCTGCCAGCCCAGTTGCCCCCAAGTGCCCTCCCCTGCCAGCCTGGTCACCCCTAACTGCCCTCTCCTGCTGGTCCAATTGCCCCCAACTGCCCTCCCCTGCCAGCCATCTTGTGATGGCCATCTTGTGATGACATGGGGGTGGCCATCTTGTGACAACATGGGCGTGGCCATCTTGTGTGAGGGTGTGATGGTCAATCTGCATATTACCTCTTTATTATATGTGATGTCACCCGTATAAATTGAATTTGAAAAGAGAAATCACACACACACAACACAAAAGAAAAAGAATAAAAATTAAAAGAAATAGAAATTGTGAAGCAAGACAAGTTGACATAAACGTGAAGCTCATGTTGCTTGCTGTACTATAGACAAAGAAGTCTTATGTCTCACCAAAGGCTCAAACACATACAATTAGCATCCATGAAGCTATTATAGGTTAATTTGTTAACTTACCATTCTGGTAAAATCTGGAAAAGTCCTAACAGGGATAACTGGAAAAATTGAATATATTCAAGGATTAGATAATAATTATATATATGATGGAATGCACCACATAGAAAACATATATCTAAAGTTTCATGAAAAAATAATGTTTTTGGTATTATGCTTCTAATGTTTCCATAAGTTTAAAACAATTTTAAAATTTAAATGGTATGCTAAAATAATAATTTAAATAAAGATAAAATGAATCCCAAAGAAATACACTAAATATTAAGAAGCAAATAAACCCAAATATACTAAATGTTTTTTTAAAAAAAAGCAACAATAAGAGGTCAGAACAAATACAAAAATTATAGACTAAATAACAATAAAATAAAAAATATATATATAAATTAAATATTTTAAAACACAATAATATCATATTATATATCTGAGAACATTGAATGAGAATGGTGAGCACAAATAAAATTGTGTTACTTTTTATTGGAAAGAAAAAAATGTATTTGGTTATTTGAGAATCAGAATAAAAGACTGAAAAAAGAAAGAAAATTACATCATCATATGAATTTTCTTCTGACCTTTACAATAATCATTTTTCTATATTTCTTTGTAGTTTTTACAAACAAGTTTTATGGCATAAGTAAATAGATAAAAATATTTGATATTTCAAGGTAAGAAAATGTGAGGCAAGAGATAGTTGTGTTAAATGCAGGATAAAGCAAATGAGTAATTATAAGATATCCCAATTATACCTGTGTTATTGAGAACCAGACTTATTGGTATGGAAAAGCAATAAGATAAAAATATATACACGTATTTCCTAACACAGTCCTCAGCAGAGTACTAAAATCAATGACTAGCCTAGAGCAATGAGCATCCACACCACTCAAATTATAATCTTGAAATACCACTGCCCCCAACAGAGACTAGGACTTCTTGGTAAAATGGCTATTTCCAAGTCTAGAGCAGGAAATATTCAAGAGCCTGGATTTTATCATATTAGAAATTTTAAAAGTTATCAAAACTATCAGTTATGACAAAAATAATTAGAAACCATAGTTAAGAGATTTCCACTGGCCAATTTTGAGAAAATTTGAACTTCAATAAGTATAATATGTGCAAATAATTGAACCTGTGACTTGTGTTTAAATCATGAGTTCTTACTGAAATTTTTAAAAATAGCTAACCAGTCAACTATGAGGAATAATAGAGAACCATTTCATTATTTTGAAAACTAGTCAATAAAAAAAATAATCAAATATTTATCCTGACTTTTCTGCATGAACTAAATCAAGGGGTAATTATATAGTAGATCAGAAAAACAGCTCTACAAGAGACAACCTAACTTATTGTCTAGTGTTGAAAGGACAGAGTGCCACCATGGTTATGCTAAAGGCCTTATATATAGACTAGAGGCCTGGTGCATGAAATTCGTGTATGGGGGGGAGAGGTCCACTAAGCCCAGCCTGCACCATCACCAATACGGGACCCCTCAAGGGATGTCCAACTCTCGGTTTAGGCCCGATCCCTGGCAGTTGGACATCCCTCTCACAATCCAGGACCACTGGCTCTTCACTGCTCTCCTGCCTGCCTGCCTGATCGCCCCTAACTGGCCCCCCTGCCAGCCTGATCACCCTTAGCCACCTCTGCCTGCCAGCCTGATCGCCCCTAACTGCCACCCCACTGCTTGCCTGGTTGCCCCACACAGCCTGCTGTTTGCTTGTTATTGTTACTGTGACAGCATCCCAGACAATTTGCATATTCCTTTATTGTTAGTATAGATTGTGCAATACAAATGTACACTGAAAACCTAAGTCTGATCAAGCCTCTGGATCCATATAACATTTTGCAGGAAATACAAAAGCATAGAAATGTTGAACAATGAATATACAAGTGGAAAAATTCACAGTGTGGAAAACCCTACATACCAAAGGCTTGGTTCAGATCCTTCAACTGTTACAGGTAAGGAAAGTGATTAATATAAAATAACGGATAGCAGATAACATTTGTAAGAAGGAAGGGATTGTTATGGTGATAGAGCATATACATGGGCAACTAAGGAGGCTGGTGATGTTCTACTTTTTGATGGGGTTGTGTGTTCCAATGGTGTCTGCCTTAAAATAATTTTGCTATACATATTGTTCATGTGGTTGTGTAGATTTCTGTTATCTGTCATATATTTCAGTAAAAAGTTAAAAGTAAATTAACACTGACTATGAGAAAAATATATTATAGGAAAAATAAAAGTTACAAATAATATTTTTTATTAATCATGCACTTACATAAAAAACTAGAACTAATAATACATTACTATGAATTTATAATATAAAAATATTGGCATAATGACATAATATTTCTTAACAGCAACTTGAAATGACATATACATGAATATGAACATCAATTAAAATTAGTGTAAGATTCATAAATTTAGAATAATGAATGAAAGTTATAGGTTTGAAGGTAAGCAAGTAATATGGTAACAAATTAATTTTGGTGAAATCTAAATGAATAAGCTAGATTGTGATTTCATAAAAAGGAGAAAAAGATATTTACAATTAAATTTGTCAATCAAAATCAGAAATGCTGGTTATCAGCAAATGTCAGAAAAATATCACAGTATTATATACAAAATAAATGAATATGGAAAAAATGTAGTTCAATTTAATAAGCAGACTTATAAACTGCTATAATTTAAGATAAAGTCTTCAAAATAGTCAACAGATTAGAATGTTAGTAAAGAATGGTATTCAATTAGAGGAAAGCAGAGAAAATTCACAGTGTAGGTAAAACCATCATCAGCACAGTGATACTGATACAGAATTTGTAGCTTTTCTGGGTCCACCACCATCCTATTGTGGTAATTAAATAGTTTATTGAGTTCCATACATACTCGCTGTTGAATGACTAATTTTATTTAGGTTTAGGAAGAAAAATAAAAGTATTTCCTTATTATGATTTTTTTCCCATGAATGTGAGTAGATTTCAAAGGAGAGGCTCTTTCTGTGATCATCATTTTAATTAAACATGTGAATAAAATAATATTTTAATGCAGCATTCTACATGCTTATACTGGCATAACTATAAAAGAAGGATAACAAAAGAAGGGGAATTGATGTGAATTAACAAGAGAAAGGCACTAGCTGAAAAGAAGAAAAAAGGAACACAGAAAACAAACCCAAAGTAAATACACTATAAATACATGGAATCTTAATATTATCAACTTCCTAGAAATATAAATAATAGGTTAAAAGTATCATTTTAATAAATATATGCTTTTTAAATTTTTTCCTTTCTTTATAGATTAAGGTATTATATATGTGTCCTTATCCTCCTATTACCTCCCCGCCCCCTTGCTCATGCCCTCACCCCCCCTGGTGTTTGTGTCCATTGGTTATGCTTATATGCATGCATAGAAGTCCTTTGGTTGATCTCTCCCCCTTACCCCCACTCTCCCCTACCTTCCCTCTGAGGTTTGACGGTCTGATCGATGCTTCTCTGTCTCTGGATCTGTTTTTGTTCATTAGTTTATGTTGTTCATTATATTCCACAAATGGGTGAGATCATGTGATATTTATCTTTCTCTGACTGACTTATTTCGCTTAGCATAATGCTCTCCAGCTCCATCCATGTTGTTGCAAATGGTAAGAATTCTGTCTTTTTTATAGCAGCATAGTATTCCATTGTGTAGATGTACCACAGATTTTTAATCCACTCATCTGCTGATGGGCACTTAGGCTGTTTCCAAATCTTAGCTATTGTAAATTGTGCTGGTATGAACATAGGGGTGCATATATCTTTTCTGATGGGTGTTTCTAGTTTCTTTGGATATATTCCTAGAAGTGGGATCACTGGGTCAAATTTGCCCTTCCTCTTCCCCCACATGACTTAAAGCAGTTTTAAAATATGTATATTTAAAAAGTAGTAAATTGGGAAAATCATAACCAAGTAGTAAAAGGTGATTCATATCAACCACAATGATGACTAGAAATAAAATAAAAAAATCTCCAGAAAGCAGGCTGGAACACATGGGAATATGTGATATAAATGACAGAGATTTCAAGATTGCAATTCTGAAAATTCTCAATGAGATGCAAAAAAGTATCGACTGGCAATTTAGTACACTCAGAAAACAAATCAATGAACAAAATGAGTGCTTTACTAAGGAGATTGAAACTTTGAAAAAAAAATCAGAAATCCTGGAAATGAAACATGCAATTAAAGAGATTAAGAGTAAACTAGTGAGCATGGAAAAAAGAACCAAAGGGAGGAAATAATTAGTGATATTGAAGATACTAATTTAGAAATAATGTACAGGGAAGAAGAGAGAGACCTGAGCATAAAAAAAATATGAGACTTCTATGAGACCTATCTGATTCTATAAGAAAGAGCAACATTAGTCATTGTGGAGGAGGAAGAGAGGGAGCATAGAATGTAGAATCTATTAAAACAAATAGTGGATGAGAACTTCCAAAATCTATGGAAAGAACTAGATCCTCAAATCCAAGAAGCAAACAGAACATCTACTTACCTCAAGCCAAAGAGGCCCTCCCCAAGGCACTTGATATGGAAGCTTTCAAAAATTAATAACAAAGAAAAAATTCTCAAAGCAGCCAGGAAAAACAAGGAAGTGACCTACAAAGGAAAACCTATCAGAAATGTCTGACTTCTCAACAGAAACTCTACAAGTCAGAAGAGAGTGGAACCAAATATTCGGACATCTGAAAGAGAGAAATTACCAGCTGTAAATAATATATCCAGCAAAATTATCCTTTAAATATGAAGGAGAAATAAAAACATTCTCAGACATACAGAAGCTGAGGGTATTTATTATTATTTTGGTTAATCCTTACTCAAGGATATTTTTCCATTGAATTTTAGAGAGACTGGCAGGGAGAGAAAGAGACAGAGTGAGAGAAACATTGATGTGAGAGAGACACATCAATTGGTTGCATCCTGCATGTGCCCCAACCAGGGCTGTTGATGGAGCCAGCAACCAAGATACATGCCCTTGATCAGAATCCAACCTGGGATGCTTCAGTCCATAAGCCAATGCTCTATCCACTGAGTCAAGCCAGGTAGAGCTGAAGCTGAGGAATTTTATAACCACAAAACCTCCATTGCAAGAAATACTGAAGGGAATTGTTGTACCTGAAACAACATAAGGTCACCACTATGAGTAAGATTAAAAAAAAACAAAAAAACAAAAAACTTAAAGTATGAACAAGAATGATTTGTGACAACAAAAACGTAAAAGGTCAAGGGGGAAAGGTCTGTACTGACAAAAGAAGATGAAGATTAGATGCACTCAAAAGGAAAAAAAAAACAACTATGGTATACACTGAGTGGCCAGATTATTATGACCACCCCATCAGTACTTCGTTGGGCCACCTTTTGCCTTCAA